>NC_140495.1:95004129-95074129 GCF_964271855.1 Acomys minous
GGGCAGGAGGAGGAGGACTGGGGTGAGGGCAGGAGGAGGAGGACTGAGGTGAGGGCAGGAGGAGGAGGACTGAGGTGAGGGCAGGAGGAGGAGGACTGGGGTGGGGGCAGGAGGAGGAGGACTGGGGTGAGGGCAGGAGGAGGAGGACTGAGGTGAGGGCAGGAGGAGGAGGACTGGGGTGAGGGCAGGAGGAGGAGGAGTGGGTGAGGGCAGGAGGAGGAGGACTGGGGTGAGGGCAGGAGGAGGAGGACTGAGGTGGGGGCAGGAGGAGGAGGACTGGGGTGAGGGCAGGAGGAGGAGGACTGGGGTGAGGGCAGGAGGAGGAGGAGTGGGGTGAGGGCAGGAGGAGGAGGACTGGGGTGAGGGCAGGAGGAGGAGGACTGGGGTGAGGGCAGGAGGAGGAGGACTGGGGTGAGGGCAGGAGGAGGAGGAGTGGGGTGAGGGCAGGAGGAGGAGGACTGGGGTGAGGGCAGGAGGAGGAGGGGGGGTGGGGGCAGGAGGAGGAGGACTGGGGGGGGCAGGAGGAGCCGATAGTGTCAGATGAGAATAGAAAATAGAGACCTTTGTTCTTTGTGTGCTGCCAAATACATCACATAGCGCTGTCAATTGGCCTCTCCTTTGACCACCATGGTTGTCCTTGTTGTGAGAGCCCATAAAGCGACATCTCCAGCTTTAAACTTCTGATTCTTGGCCAAGATACAAACAATCTGGAGTCCACAGGGGGAATCGGGAAAATAAATGCATTACCATGAACGGCAGGTGGAGGAATGACATAAGAGAGTTGATGTGTGCCTGGGATGTGGATGGCGCTGTCAGTAAAGGATTCGCCCTTCAAATGTGGGGACCTGCATTTGATCCCCAGAACCCAGGCGGTAAAATGACAGGCGCAGATGCATGTGTTGTAATCACAACACCGGGCCAGTAGAGACCGGAAGATCCCCAGAGCTCGCAGCGGCGGATAATGTGAAGGGTTAGTACAGGGGCTTCAAGAGCGAGTCCACGGAATGAGGAGATCTTGTCAGGTCGAAAAGAAACCCAGCACGAGGGGAGGCCGGCAGACACAAGTGGTTAACTGAGGTGCCTGTGAGCATCCCAAAGGGCGTGCTGGCCTCCAGGCTCTCTGAGCTCCTGTGGGTCCTTGCAGATCTCACTCAGCTCCCCACTCTGCTCACCGGCTTCTCTCCCTCTGCTTCCTTTACAGCTCTGCCATCTCTCCCACGGGCTCTCCCGATTCACAGCTGTTGGCTCTCTCGTGGTGCACTGGTACCCTCTCTCTCTTCCTCCTTTTTCCTGGTTCTCTTCTCTCGCTCTCCCCGTCCGCATCCTGCGAGGCTCAGTTCAGTCTGCTGGCCATGTTTACGTGACTTCTTTCTCTCTCTACTCGACTCTTCCAGATTCCTCTGGCTGTTGTCTTCCCTCATAAATGCAATAAAAATCCTCTTCTCACCCACACCTTGGAGCAGTCATGGCCTCACTTTATACACCTGGTGCTGAAATCCCTCACTTTATACCGATGTTTCATAACATAAAGGGTCATATCAAAAGAGTTTATGGGTAAAAACCCCATGTATGGTGAAATATTTCAGCATGAATAGCAATTGACGAGCCGGGCAAATACAATGCTCCACACAGGGAGACCCCAAGCACAAAAACAATTGTGATCTTCAGTGTCATAGACAAGGCTCTAGTTTCTTACTTAGCCAAGACCTCGTTGTAGTTACTAGGCAATGGAGAGGACACCATTACGTTTTTCCTGGTAGGATTTGTCTGCTTCCATCTGGTCCTTTGGCCTACAGCAAGGAAGTGTCATGGTTTTGGAGTAGCCGGTTTAAGACTCCTCTCGGGCGGAAAGAGACCTGTGAGGAGGAGATCGCCAGATCTGACCTTTAAAGATTTATCTAGAAACTGAGCAGGTTCTGCTGACCCCTTCCGGTACTGGCCGGACTACAGAAGAACGAGAACAAGGTCTTCCTCGACACCTCTCACCCTGAGAACGCATGCTTGCCTCTTGAAAAGCCCAAAGGAAGCAGCCATGATGTTTACAGGGCGGGAAAGATCACCGTCGCGGCTTATTTGCCGGCTCTAAAGTTCTAGCCGCTGCGTTCAAAAGCTCTTCTCACCAACACTCAGCGCACCGAGTTGATTATAGTCATTATTAAGCTGAAAGGTAAGAAATTGCTCGCAAGAAATCTGCATCCTGTCATGTACCAAAGCCGCACAGATTTGTCCGAGTTCTTTCTCTTGGAGTGCAAATAAACATTTCCCCCGAGTCAGGGGGCGCTTTTCAACATTTCAAAGGCCTAGTGGGAAACCCTTTAGAGCTTAGAGGGCAATTACTAAAACTTCAGGTAAGTGGGGAGGGGAGCAGGAAAGAAAACAAAACAAAACAAAACAAAAAACAAAACGTGATTGCCAACCCAAACAAGTGAGGTCCAGGGGACGTCTTAAGTTGTGCATTAAGTATAATCTTCTGGCTTTGACAAGAAAGTGAGGTGACCAATAATTAGCCATTCAAGTCGAGCCCTAAGCAGCTTGACTGGGATGGGAAGTGGGCGGCAGTCCCTGGCATCCGAGAGCTTTGCAGGCAGGGACTCATCTTGAGGCTAATAAAATGATCTGCTGGAGTGAAGTTGTTTGTTAGTTTGGGTTTTTTTTTTTAATATTCACATTTGGGGACTCCCTCCCCCCACACAAAAAAAACCTAAAGCATTGACAAAGATGCTTGGAAGGAAAAATGGAGACCCATAAAATGGCCTCGGAGGAGGGAAGAGTGCTGTCGTCCTCCCTGACTCCCTACCGTAGCCGGAAGCTCATCTCTCCTTGCTTTTCCCATCAGCCTCCTCACCATGTCTATATCCACCTTTCCTTGCTTTTCTGATCATCCCCGAGGCCTGTATCCATCCCAAGGTAACCGTCCCCAGCAGAGATGGCTCCCTAGTAGCTATCAGTGAATGCTTTCCACAGCAGATAGCTGAAACAGGTGTAAATCACATTTAGTGAACTCATAGAAAACAGAACATAATGTTTAATATTCTTACATCAAATTCCACTTGGATTCTGAGCGATAGGTCTACAAAGGTTGCAGGAAGCTTGAATCATCTACACTTAAAATGAACCCACACTCCACGCACCAGGGTCTTAAAGGACATAGGGTCTTACTCCGTGCAAAGGCTCTAGGAAGACCAGCCACGTCCAGTGTATTGTGTGCTTTCGATGGCTACCAGTGAGCGTACAGCTGCATTCCTGACAAGGTTTGCTCAGGTCTCACCTGTGCAGCTTCTGGGACACAGCTGGGTAGAGGAGTCTCTGGCCAGGTGGGGAGACTTACTCCCGGGTGTAGCCAGTATTGTAGGACATGCCGCTCTTCCGTCTAAGAGGTGCCCATATGGAATGTTACCCAGAACCCCACTGTTCCCACAAGCTGCAAGGTGGCCACTGCCCCTTCCCAGCTTAGGGAAGATGCTCACACTGTCCCATTTTTTTTTTAAAGATGCCTTTGTTTTCTCCGCCCTTAAGCAAAGCATACAAAGCCTGGCTACCTGTTTGAAATGAGAATGCGGAAACCACAGAAAAGTGGAGATGGGGCTGGAGAGGTGCTCTTGTAGATGACCCGAGTTCAGTTTCCAGAACTCATATAATGGAGGATAGCCACCTGTAACCACAGCTCTGAAGGATGTGATGCGGCCTCTGACCTCTGCAGGCACCTGCACATACATGGCACAGGCACAGATGCGCGCGCGCACACACACACACACACACACACACACACACACACACACACTGGTTGGGGGGGGGCAGACAGAGAGAGACATGATAAATCTTAAATAAAAAGAAAGAAAACAATTAAAACCATGAGGATACACGTGTGTGTGTGTGTGTGTGTGTGTGTGTGTGTGTGTGTGTGATGGGGGAGAAGGAGAGGGAAAGGAGGACAGGCACAACATTGACCTGATATCAGGTGAAAGGGCCTCATACACTCAAAATCCTTAATATTGGTGGGGACGGGAATCTCTCCCCGTGCAAACTATTCCAAGGTCAGTGGGATCTCAGCATCACTGAGGAAAGCCAGAGGAAGTAAAACTAAATTCTCTTTGCAAACGTCTGCAATCCTTTAAGAAGCAGCCGCTGTGTGTGGTGGCACATGCTTGTCCCTGTGCCTGGAGCTGAGAGAGGACTGTGGGAGTCCTCAGCGTGTTTGTATACCAGCAGAGCAATGCTGGCAACCGTATTTAACGCAGTTTCTGCAGCTTCCATACATGTTGATGGGTTTTCTTATTGTTAAAAGAATAAAGGAGAGGCTGTATATATTTCATGCAGGGATTAAATTCAAACATAGTTTTGTAAGTTTTTTCTGCTTCTTGTTCATTCTACATGGATTTTTGCTTTGCTTTTATCCGATTTGGTACTTTCGAAGCACTTTTAAGCCCAGAATTATACTGGAAAATTCCGCTGTGATCTGTTAATTCCATCAGGATTGAGAAAACTTTAGTTTTTGGTAGTTATCTCCAGGGCCTTGGAGTAACTGGCACAGGCTGGGAATGGGGGTGGATATGTTATTGTGTGCCCGAGGAGGAAAGCTGGCATGGAACCCTGGGAGGAGATAAGTCAGGGCAGGCTATTACACATGGGTCCAGCTCCAAAGAGGTGGCCGCAACTTCCTCGCTGATGCCACCACAGCGTGGAGTGAGAGGTCTTTTCCTCACACAACCCTCAAGTATCTGCTCTCCCTGAGGCTAACTCTCCCCACCCCACTCTAGCAGGTCTCATGAAGGAGACCACTGGGCGAACTGAGCTCTCATTCATCAGATGCGTCAACTTCAGCGGCTTTCCGCATTAACAGTCTTCAAATGGATTTTACGTGTCTGAGGCTTTTGTCTGCAGGTAATGTACGTACACCGCTTGCAGGCATGGTACCAGCAGAGGCCAGAAGAGGGCGCTGGATCCCCTTCAATTAGAGTTATAGATGGTTGTGGGCTGTCGTGCGGGAGCTGGGAACCGAAC
Source organism: Acomys minous (assembly GCF_964271855.1). Taxonomy (NCBI): domain Eukaryota; kingdom Metazoa; phylum Chordata; class Mammalia; order Rodentia; family Muridae; genus Acomys; species Acomys minous. Next base: position 95,009,131 of record NC_140495.1, read on the forward strand.
TACGGTCCTCTGTAAGTGCTTTTACTTTAAACTTTTTTTTAAGCGTTTTTAAACTACTGACTCATCACTTCAGCTTCCCCTTTTATTAGTACCTTGGGTCTCTTTTTCCATTTTGAGAGAGGGTCTCTCACTGGCCTGGAATTAGCCAATCTGGCTAATCTGGCTGCCTAGAAAGCCCCAAGGATCTGCTTGTCTTTGGCTCCCTAGAGGTAGGATGGTAAATACAGGTCACCATGCCCAGCTCTTTGCTTGTTCATTTTACCTGTGGCCTCTGAAGACTGGACTCCAGTCCTTATGCCTACCACTCTCCAACAGATCAACTTCCCCAAGCGTGACTTGAGTCGTTTGACTTTGCAATTTTAACATAAAATTCTATGTCTTCCAATGGGGGCAAGGCTTTCCATTTACCACAGATTCTGTTATTTCTGATTGTTTGCCTCGGGCTAGACTCACATATTTATGGTACTTGCCAGGCCCCAAGGGCACCTGAGTTCATGGATTCCTTTTGTATGCATAAAGCCAAGCTGTGTCTAGGTTTATCTGGGAGAGAGAGGGGGGGGGGAGAGAGAGAGAGAGAGAGAGAGAGAGAGAGAGAGAGAGAGAGAGAGAGAGAGAGAGAGAGAGAGAGAGAGAGAGAATATTGAGATCAACACTTTCCAGGAGAAAACGGTGATGTTTTCCTTTGATGTTTCAGATACCTCGTACAATCAGCAGTCACGCTTGTTGCTTTTAGATTTATTTGTCCTTCTCTTGGGGGTCTGCAGTGGTCTGCGCTGGGGCATCTCTTTGCAGCGCTCATGAGACAGACAAGCGCTCAGTGAATCTTTAACGCGTTTTGCGTCTTGCATCACGACTGTTCGACTCAGTGGTCCAAGGAACAAAGAATATTCCGCCATCTCTGTCATTACCGCTGTGATAGCTTTCTCTGTTGATTCGGCCTCTCAAGACATACCTGCGGGTAAAGAGGAGAGAACCAGGCAAGTTTAGTGGTATTTGATTTTTTAAAAATCACATTTAGGTAAAAAGAAAGAGGTCTAGATTTTAAGAGTCTCTTTTTAAAAGAATCAGGCTTCCTCCTTTCAGCTGAAGGTCCTGCGGGGGCGGGGGCGGGGGAGGGGACGACGGAATACGAGAAGGAAATGTTTGGACACTACTTTCTCACTCCAACTCTTCCAGCCTTTGTCCTATGGACTGTCTGATGAGGCACAGCAAGGAAGTGCACCTCACTTGTCTAAGTCATGGCCTCACCTCCGTCCCAGGTTGTTTGGGAACCCTAAGAGGAGTTCACCAGACCCTTTCCATGGAGGGCACAGCTGGGAACGGATAAATCATGGGGGAACCACAAGCAGAGCTATGCTGTGTTCCTTTAAATAAGGACCTCCGGACTTCTCTTCCCGGGCCAGAGGCAGAGCTCGCAGCCGAGCACCGAGTGCCGAGCGCCCTCAAGCCTTGTATCACTTTGCGTTTCAAACCTTGGTTGCCCCCTTATTAAAGATCATATACGTCGTCTCCTTTCTCTAAATATCTCCGTTGGCACACGTTCATCCGGGTGTGTGTCCAGCCTCTATTGCTCCCATCTGGGTGTAATTTTCCATCGTCTCCTCCGCGAGTTGCATTTTCTCCTTTTTAATTCCCTCCTCTAAACCCACTTCTGTGGATCTTGCCTTTCACATTATGCCATTGAAAGCCCCAGCTGGAAGGAAGTGCCTCTGAATGGAGTCCAAGAAGGAAACAAAGACGATGGAAACCAGATGCCATTTTGGTCATCTTCTTGTGAGTCACCGTTTTCTCCTGGAAAGTGTCGATCTCAATTCAAGCCTCGGGTTTTTGTTTTTTTTCCTCAGCTTGAAGCTCAGCAGACATTCGAAGCCCTCCCTGCACGCGTGGATGCTCCCGCCGTCCTCACAGGCCCGCGGGTTTGAATTTTGCATCCTGTGAGCGTTCGCGCAGCTCTCGCAATAATGGATAAATATTTATTAGGGAGGTTTGAGATCCAACATAAGATAGTCATTTCCTTCCCGGGTCATCTGCCCAATCTACTTACAGTCTCAGCTACTGTTCTCCAATAACCACCCTCAGGGTCTGAAATGAAGCACAGTGGTTTGATAAAAGCACGTGGGTTCAAACAGTTCAGAATTAAAAACAATAAACAACAACAACAAACAACGACACGATGCTATCATCCCGAGGTTATAGTCAGGTGATCTTCGTGTATAACACTTCCTGTTTTTAAAATGTAATGTCAACTGAATGCTAGGTGATAAATTATATTAGTCCCAGCGTTTGAATCATTTATTCTTTCAAGCAGAGGGACAGAGACACTAATGTGTCTTACAGAACACTAAAGAGCTAGAAGACACCCCAACCCCTTTCTTCACCAGGGCTTTGGGGGAACGCCTCCCAAAACTTTCAGGAAGGTGTTCAGATGACATGATGGCAAAGAGAGGTGATTGGCATTGGGGTGATGGGGCCATGGTGAGACTGTCCAGCTGATAAAATGCCTGCCACACAAACGTAATTACCCCAATTCAATGAGCCCTGCAAGTCATAGTTAGGTGGAAGGAGAAAACACTTACTCCACAAAGTTGTCTTCTGACTTTCAGTGTGCAGTGTGACATTTGTACCTCCTTGATAATATTTTTTATTTAAGTAAAAAATTTAACATCATATATATATGATCTTATATATATATATATATATATATATATATATATATATATATAATTATCTAAGGCCTAGTTCATGTGGATATGCATATGTGCACATGTGCATCCATGCATATACAAATTATGTATATGTTCAAAATAGAGTAACACACACATTTTTTACCTACACATCCTTTCAAAACTCTGCTGGAGCGTCTGTAAAGACAGTCAAGGAAAAACCACAACGCAGACAAAACCAAGGCCACGGGCAGAGCTTTTGGTGATCTTCCGGAAGATGGAAAGGAAGTGAATGTTACTGGCGCACGGAGACCAGCAGAGCACTCCGCATCCCGGAGCTTCTCAGAAGGCTGCAGGCAAAGCGGAGGTGTTCTTTCCACAGGAGCCTTGGAGGGGCTCTACAGAGAGCGCCAACAAACAGGTTTAGACCTCAGGACTGCACAGAGGTGATAAACATTGGGGTAAGTAACTGAAGGCCACCTAAGGAACGCCCCTTCTGCCTTCTAAACCGAAACCTAGATGGGCTAGTTTAGGATTCAGAGCCTTCCCTTTCTCTCTATCATCTGGCCAGTGTGGCCTGAAGAGATGGCTTAGAGGTTAAGTGCACTTACTGATCTCCCAGAGGACCTGGGCTCTGTTCCCAGCACCCATTTGGGGTGGCTCACAAGGCCTGTAACTCTAGACCCAGGAGATCCACCACCCTCTGTGACCTCCCGGCAGACAGGTACTTCTGGGGCCTGTAGAAGCACACAGGCACACAATTTTTAAAAGTGATTTTTATGGATCTGCCACATGAAAATAAAGCCTTTTCTTGGGGGAGAACAGAGGGTTTTCACACACTATAGTAAAGCCCTCTTTTTTTCTTTTTTCTTTTTCTTTTTGCATTCTGTTGGGGAAGAGTCATTTATATGTTTCCTAACAGTCCCCTCTGACTTCTTCCTGAATGCTGTGGCAGGTGTGTAGTGTGCCCCCTCCACCTACCGTAAGTGTAAAATAAATAAATAAAACGTTTAAAAAAAAAAAAAGAGGTCCTGTCATCCTGACAGCAGATTGGCGTGTCTCCTGTGTCTCCTGGTCACTGCCTCTCCTGTTGAAGGGTTGGCCTACACTGTGGAGGTGTGTGAGTATTCTTTGTAACATTCTTACAACAACAAAATAGCATTGTGATGTTAGGCTCACACAGCTGTATCCTGCCCCTTCTCCCACTCCCATGGGAGTGGAATGCTTTATAGCACAGTCATGTGACTTTCCTTGGCCCATGAGATCGCAGCAGGCTACAGGGAGCACAGGTTGATGCATGATTGTCTAGATGGTCTTGTTCATCCCCTTGTTGGGAGTGGGGGGGGGGGGGTGGGGAGGTCCCTGGTCCCTGGAGGAATATGGGAGGAGAATGGCGCACAGATGTGTGAGCTAGCATTGTCAGGACAAGTAGGATTTGACTGGCTGATCATTAACCAGTTTCCCTAGACGTGTGAACAGCCCTGGTTAAGGTCAGTAGCGCCTAGAGCCACTTAGCCAAGCCCAGCCTAAACTGGATGGCTCTGCCCAGTCTATAGATAAATATGTTCAATAAATAATAGTTAAAGAAAGTACGAATGAAAGTGTGTGTTCACGGCTAACATTACTGCAGTGGCCATAGCAAGACAAGAAACATACACGCTATCTTTGGTAGCTTTGAGTTAGTGTGACAAAATACTTGAGGCCAGTTAATTTATAAAGAGAAAAGGTTCCTTTTGTGGTTCTGAAGACAGAAGAGTATTGCCCCAGCATCTACTTGCCTTTGGCAATATCCTCCTAATAGATAACATGATGGCTGGGGCACGTGCAGAAGAAACATTCCGAGGTGGTCCAGGCTTACTCACCACAACCAATTCTTCTAGAAACTAACCTAGTTTCATGAGACCTGACCCACCCCCCTCCTGAGGATGGAGCCCCTGTGACCTGATTGGCTTCCACTAGACCCCCAACTCTGAAAAATTCCACCATCTCTCTCTCTCTCACCACACTGGGGGGAGGAGGGGAATCCTCCTGAACAGGGACCTTCGAGGGGAAGCATATTAACTCCCAGCCATTTTTTTCTCATCATGATAGTCTCATATGAGCACACAAATCTAGGGCTGCCACAGCGGAGGCCGCCATCCAGAATGTGGGGCTAACTCTGAGATCTGCTCTTTCTCACTTCAGTTGTCTGCTGCCACTTCTCCCTCTGCTCTCGCTTCTGTTCCAGTCTGACTACTCCCATCAAGTTGACCTGCTTTTTCTTTTTCACACTTGCAGTAGGGGCTGGAGAGATGGCCCAGAGCTTAAAAAGCACTGTTTGCTCTCCCAGAGGTCTTCAGTTCAATTCCTAGCAACCACACTGTGGCTCATAACTATTTAAATTAAGATCTGGTGCCCTCTCCTGGCCTGCAGGTGTACATGCAGGCAGAACAGTGTACATGATAAATAAATTTTTGTTTTGTTTTTAAGTGTCTTAACTCTTGCCATAGGGAGACTAAAACTTAATGGTAGAGTGCTTCATGGTAGAGTATTTGCCTTGTGTGCTCAAAGACCTGGCTGAGCACAAACCATTTCCTAGGACTACAGGGAAATGAAATAAATAGCAAGGAAACAGAGTGGCTGAAATGAGATTGCTGCTCCGGAGGCAGAACTGAGGTCTCAGGTAAAGGTGGCTTTTCCCCTGTGCTTACAAACATCAGAGCCGATGACCCAGGCCTGGGACAGATAATCCATGTGGTAAACTGGGCAGCCTGATTGACCTTCAAATTTATGTGAATTAAAAGCAAAGCAATTAAAGTTTGCTCTCAGTTTAACCTCTTGCTCTCGGTGGCAGCGCGTGGAAAGTTCAGCGGCCAACAGCAGCTCAGTTGGAAACCGTGTCAAGGCATCAAGAGTCGCTGCAGGTGTGCGTGTAAATGCAATGAATCAACTACAGGGGTCCCAAACTGCTGCAGGACAGCAGGTTCAGCACACAGACCTCTGAGATGAACTCCGTGGGTTCAGATGCCAGCCCTGACACAAGCTGCCATGGCTGTTTCTGCATTTGTATTCATCTGTGTGCCAGACTACAAAGTATGCACGTATTTATTTTATAGTGGTTTTATGAAGACCTAACAAGCTAATGTCTGTACATACACAGGCCATTTCTTTTGTTCCTCTAAGATGATCTAGTGTGTGGGAATTATTCAGTGGTGCATATTTTTTGTTGTTGTTGTTGTTGTTGTTGTTGTTGTTAAATGTGACAGGGTTTCTCTGTGTAGCCCAGGCTGTCCTGGAACTCATTTAATAGATAGATCAGGCTGACCTTGAACTCAGAGATTCGCCTGCCTCTGCCTCCCGAGTCCATGTTTTTGTCTATCCTAGAAGATGTACTTTATTTTAGCATTGGCACATTGTTTAAGTGCACTATGTGTCTATGAGGTTTATATATATTTAACAGGTGATATTGAATACCTTCTCTATCAGGTACATTTGTATACAGACGTATATCTCTTTTTTTCATGGGAGAAAACACTATCATTTTATTTTTTGCACATTCCTAAAATTTCTACCCTGAATTCATATTGTCTTTATCTCCAGGGGGTAAAAAGAATATATGTTTAAAGACAATAACATATTCTGCAACAAATAGCATGCTGCATCTGCCTGACTTCCGTGTGCTGGCCGATTGCCCCAGCAGAGCTCCTACGTGCTCCGTCAGAGTCATTGGCTTGGCTGATTCCGTCCGCAGGGGCCCATTAGATAATCTCTGTGATTAGCTCATCAGGGCTTCGTGACCTCTTTCCCGGACTGTTACAAAATCCTCCTGGCAGATCCCCATCCCCTGTCCAACCCTACCCCAGCCTCCTGGTGCTGTCTGCACAGTACTGCCAGTGACCTGGTACGCCACAGCTGCATTGCTTCTTCCTTAAGATGTGCTGATAAGGTGCGCTGTTCACAGCACGAGCCACTAAACCCTTGTCAGTCTTTCTAGAAATCAAGTTCTCCCCATTGTAATGTATCTGTGATGGTTCATACTGATGATCAACCTGACGGAACCTAGCTCAACCTTCCTAACGTTTTCACCCTTTAGCACAGTTCCTCATGTTTTGGTGGTGACCCCTCCCAACTATAAAATTGTTTTCATTGCTACTTCATTGCTGTAACTTCGCTACTGTTATCAATCATAATGTAAATATCTGTGTTTTCTGGTGGCCTTAGGTGTCCCTGGTGAAAGGGTTATTCAACTCCCCAAGGGGGTCGTGACCCACAGATTGAGAACCACCAGGCTAGATTTCCCCCTGGAGAACCCTCTGTACCTGTCTGTGAGGGAGGTTTTTGATGAGTTAACGGGAAGACTCACCCTAAATGTGCAAAGCACCACACCATGGGTTGCAGTTCTAAACTGAATACAAAGGAAAATCAAGCCTAGATCCAAGGCTCCTTTCTCCCTGCTCTGTGTGGGGAAGGGCAGGGTTGGGGCAGGGTCTTCCCCAGCACAAAGAGAGTAGAGTTGGGGTCTTCGCTGACAGGGCAGCCCACAGAGGAGATAAGGACAGTGATCGTAGCAATCCGCTCAGCTTTGCTGGAACTGTGTCTTGCAGCTGTGCTGGCTTTGTGACTCTCGCTGCTCCAGTAGTCTTCACCTGCCCTGAGTGGCAAAGAGGAACCTACCCTCTCTACCATCTCTGTCTCCAGGAACGAGTCTCACCTAGTCTGCAGCACTGCCTAGCATTGCCTGTGTGTCCAACGTTCCCACAGCTGGACCTCTGTCCCAGACCCAGCTCCACAGAAGAGTGGTCACGTGTTTACATTCCTCGCTTGCCCTCAATTGCATGGTCCTGGAGGGGGAAGCAGCCCTTCCTGTGCCTAGCCCAGACACTGACCACCCCCCCCCAAATAATGCTCAATATGTGGTTGTTACCGAAGGTGGACTCAGAGAGAACTCATTTTAAATAACTTTTACTTTAAAAAAATGTTTATTGTAGGAAGATTAGGAAGTTCATAACAAATTAAAAGCATTCCTAATGCTGGCCCCACCCAGCCCCCAGGATGGAACATAGTCTGCCGTATGGTGAGAAGTACTCTATGGTTGACCCAAATTCCTGACACTCTGTTGTTGTTACTGTTTTAATGGGGTCTCCTGTATGAAGCCCAGACTAGCCTTAAACTCACTGTATAGCTGAGGATGGCCTAGAGTGTCTGATCCTCCTGCCTCTGCTTACCCCGTGCTAAGATTACAGGTGTGCTGCCATTCTAGACTGTGCTGGGAATCGAACCCAGGACCTTATGCATGCCAGGCAATCACCCTACTGACTGAGCTACATCCCTAAAGCTGAAAAAAGTCTTTAAACAAGAGGTATACTGTTATGCTGTACACTTATTTCATGTGCATGCCTATGTGAATGTGGAGCTCAGAGGACAAGGTTCAGGAATTAGTTCTGTCTCTCCATTATATGGAACCCAGGAATTGAACTCCAGTCGTCAGGCTTGGCTGCAAGCTCCCTAAGCCAGCTCACCAATCCAATGTCCATTTAAGGAGTAGTGGAGACATCCCTTTTGGTAGCTACTTACCTGACAACAGCCAATATTCACAAGTACCTAACACATTCTTCACAAGGCAAGTATGACAGCCCATCCTGATCTCCTCAAAAAAACTGGGATTCTAAGACTTTACCAAAGTCCCGTGGTTAAGAAGTGTCCCCCATGGGGCTGTGAACCCTGAAGGTGGGGAGCTAGAATTCTTACATTCAACACACTCTACAGCACACACGTCACTTCAGTAGAGTGCCAGGATACAGTGGCATCAATGCATTATAGGTTATTAACCATGTAAATTATTTTGATGTTTCCAGTGTTCTGGACATCAAAATAAATACCTTTACATGTCTCCGGATTTATTTCCTCAGGGAGAATTTTCTAGAGACAAATGTACTTTGTGAAAGGGCAAGATGCAAGCATCAAAATTTTAGGTATGTGTCATCCAGTTATTCTATCAAATAGACTGAGTAGCTTTCTATTGCCTTCTTTTATTCTCTTACTCTCATCAATATTTTTATAACTTTAAAAAATTCTACTAGACTGGTGAGATGTCTCATATATGAGATATGTGTATATGTGTGTATATATACACATATATACATATATATATAATTCTTTGACAGTTTTAAACACACTTGCAATATATTTTACCATATTCATCCTCCCCCATTTTCCCCCCAGCTCCTCCCAGACCTATTTTCTCCCCCCCCTCCCCAGATTCACAACCTCTTTTCTTTTTCACTTATAACCCAGATCGGATCTATGCTGTCCATAGACCACCTAATCTTTCTTAAACAGCTTTCAGGGAGCTGACTCAGCAACACAGAAACCCATTCTTGGCACATAAGGCTCGAGGCTAACCCCTGAGATGAGCAGTGAGCCAATCGTCACTTCTGCGAAACCGAGTTTCTGTCTTGGGGAGGCAGAAACAACAATGGCTTTATCTTGTTTGTTTGGGAGCATGTCGCGGGGCTCATAGAAACAAACCTTGGGACTGAGTGCCAGGATTACTTTCATTGTTTAGTTTTCATCCTTAATCCAGAGTGAAGAAAGAAAGTGACTCATTCTGTCACCTATGGTCGTCCCTCAGTGTGGAATGTGGGCTGTTGGGAACTGCCTGAGTCCAGCTCCGAGAAGCTAAACCTCTCAGCTGGGTGCAGTGAGAGGTCTGTGCCAGTCTCCCCAGGCACAAGTCAAGTCCTCCGGGAGACAATGGTGACCATTGTGGAGCTGGGTGTGGCGAGAGAGGGGGAATGTGGGTAACTCCCGCTGAAGCCCCGCCAAGGAGCTGAGTGGCAAGCAAGGGCAGTTCTTCTTGGGATTCTTTTCTGATTAAGAAGTAGGCACTAAGCTAAAAGACTTATTACTCCCGAGGCATGGAAGCCTCAGAGCTCTCCAGACAGGTGGCCAAGCCTCAGCAGGTCACAGCGCATGGAAGCTGAGGCCTTTGCTCCAGTTTCCTCCTTAAAAAAAAAAAAAAGCCACCTGCCCAGCCCTGGTCTTCCACTGAACAAGTCCACCCATGAAGGAGCGAGCCAAGCTTCACCTCCCTGCCAAGCCATGAGGACCCTTGAGGCCAAATTAAACAAGCTAATAATGAGCAGCTCAAATTGGGCAACTTACACAGGGAAGCAAGAACAGGCGGAGGCCTCCGCAAAACAATGGCTTAAACGGTGACAGGACAGCCCAGTGGCTGAATACCAGAGAAAAGGTGGAAAATGCAGGGACAGTAGAGAGAGAGGGAACATAACACCCCACGTATTGGAGGAGCTCACCATATACCCTGCCTTGGCCTGTTTGTAGCTCGTCTTTCCTAGGTACCATTTGAACCATAGCTCATCTGGGCCATGGTGGAAGAGCCTCTAAGTCAGTGGTTCTCAGCCTGCGGGTCGTGACCCCCCTCAGACTCACATGTCACACATCCTGCCTATCGGTTATTTACGTGGTGATTTGTAACGGTAGCCAAATTACAGTTGTGAAGAAGCAACGAAAAGAATGTTTAGCTTGGGAGGGGTCACTACAACACAAGGAACTGTGTTAAAGGGTCACAGCATAAGGAAAGTTGAGACCCACTGCCACGTGATGCTGTCCCCAGCTGGGAGAGACCAGCAAATCGGCACATGGATCGCTTTCACCCTTCTCCGGTGGGTGGTTTGTTTTGGAAACGGTCCGTGGGACACATGCAGGAAAATGAACTCTATGTCTGGGGACTGTGCATTTCCTAAGAAAGAAGAATTTCCATTTATCAATTTCCCTTCCCAAGAACAGCATCCAGAAATGGTTTATTTAGGTAGAAATTATGTGTTTTAACGTATCCTTCCCAGGTGTCTTTACACACGTGTGCCAGGCTGCCTGTCACTGCAGTTCTCTGTGCGCTTGTTTGTTTGGACAGCTTTGTTTCCGGGTTCGGGTTTCCCTCCTTCTCCTAGCTTCCTTCCTAGTTGCACAAGCCAGCGGAAAGCCAGCAGTTAATGGTACGCCCTTCGAGTCTGAGACTCAGCCCTACTCCCATGAAGCTGCCTGGCTCCGTGTCAAATTAAGATGAAGGACCTTATAGGCAATGATTGCTAAGAATGCCCAGGAGCAGCAAGCCAGCTGCAGAGCACATCTGGAGGTGGGGGAGTGCTTCGTGACACCAGTTACAGGTCTATGAAACCGACCTGGCTGCCCCGGGCTAGCTGAGTGCCTTGTCAATGCCACACTCACTGGTCCCCGACGTCTGATCTTTAAACAGTGGGCAGTAATAGTCCCTGTCTGACTGTTGAGTGATTGAAACCTAGACGATATTAGAGGGTGCTCTGCATGTGGCAGGGCACCTGCCAAGTGCTTAAATATGATTAGCTGGTATTATTACCCAGTGCCCGTTTATATATCAAGGACCCCGTCACCCCAACAAGATGACCACCTATAAGTAAGGTGTAGATAATGCAGGCCGGGCAATTATGTCTACATTTTTCCCTCTGCTTAAATTTGAATCATCAGAGCTGGAGTAGTTTAGTACACACTGTCTACGCAGATCCTTTATCCCCACTCATGTTGGCAGTGAGCAGACCCAGTCAGATAAAATCGAACTGGAAGTTGAGGGAATGTATAGTAAAGGCCGAGTGTTCTATAGAAAGTGAACCAGGCTGACCAAAGAGGTGGTCTATAGAGCGTTGTGAATCTCAGGTAGCTTGAGCTACCTGGTCTCAGGATGGGAAAAAAAAAAAAAAAAAAAGGAAAGGAAAGGAGAGGAAAAAGGTACCAGTGACAGTTGTGAATTGACAGCCACTTCCATCCATAACTGAGGAGCTGTGGACTGTGGGTAGCTTCTGGGGCTTAGATTTCTTTAAGAGTGTGTTTTCTGGTAGGTTGATTGTGCTCTGCTGGATGGCCTCACAGCCGCGGGCATCTGAGCATCACAGGTTAGAGGGAGTGGATGGGTTACTTAAAAACAGGACCACAAAGTTGGAGATGTACAGAAGTGGGAGTATATGTGGGAGGAATTAGGGTTGGGGGTGAATATGATTTAAAAAATTAAATGATTTTTTTAAAGGAGGAGAAGAAGGAACCAGAAATTTGATATATTGCTTAATAGTTCTGCCCAAAACACCTTGGCAACACAGTGTACTATAGAGCTGGAGGTTTTCCTGTGTGATCAGGTGGCTATGGGGAGCTGGGGCTACCTGCTGCTGACCAGCACCAAGAAAGCATCGTACTGTATATGGCTGTCCCAGGAAAAGACCAAAGTTCAGAGTCAAAATGCCTAGTGACTGCACATCACTTTCACGCCATAAGGTAGTCAAAACAAAACAAAAAAGGAAACAACAGGCACCTAGGCACTAGGGGGCGCGTTGTGGTGCACACATGTAATCCCAGTCCTCAGAGGATGTGGTTGGGGGCAGAGGCCAGCTAGGAATACATAATGAACTCTAGGTCAGCCTGGGCCACAGAGCAAGACCATTTTGTTTGTTTGTTTGTTTAATATAATTAAATTAAAAACAAGAGTTTTGCCCTCTTATAGAGAATTTAGAAATTAGGAAGGAGAATTGACTTAAGATTGTATCATGAAATGTTCTAGTAATAAAAAAAAATACAGAGTAATTTTTTAACTTAAATGAAAGACAGAATAACATAACTCCATCGCTCTGTCAAGTCTTAACCTCTTTGTGTGTTTACTTTTAGACTCTTCTTGTAAAATATAAAACACAAAGATAGCAACTGTGCAAAATAAACACACCATTTAATATGGTAAACCCTGCTCTAACCACAAATGGAACTAGAAACAGAACTCGGGCACCCACACTGGAGTTCCCTTGGGCCCCTTTGTCTGCAGGCCTTCCCTCCCCCCCTACCCCCCACCAGATACAGCCACTACTCTGACTTTTATAGAATTCACCAAGGAGGAATGCTTATTTTAACTCAGACAAAGAGAGAATCAGAAACAAATTCTGAGCATATAACAGGAAAATAACACAGCCGATAAGCAGCATCATATGTGAAAACTAAAATGCAGGACTTAACTGTTTCCCTTGGACAATGAGAGCTTCCTATGTGCCCCCTCAGGTAGCTGAGGGTCCTCCTCTCTTCTTGCCCATGGGCTCGGACGTTTTCCAAAATTTCACGAATTTTGCCATTCACGAATCTATACCACCTCCAACAGTGAAAGACACACACTGTCGCTATTTTACTAAGGAGACAAAAACCGGCCAGCATTCAAAGTCAAAAGGACAATTAGCCAGTCAGCAAAAGTTCTGCTTCTAATGTCAGTAACTCTACTTTCTTCTTAAAAAGGTTTTTATTTTATTTGTAATTCGTGCACACACCTGTATGTGTATGTTGTGTGTGCGTCTGTGTGTATGCGTGTTTGTGCATGCGTGCGTGCGTGCGTGTGTGTGTGTGTGTGTGTGTGTGTGTGTGTGTGTGTGTGTGTTGGGGGGAGTTGCATGTGAGTGCCTTGACAGAAGAGGCCAGAAGAGGGCGTAGGCTCTCCTGGAGCTGGAGTTACAAGCGGTTATGAGGTGTCTGGTGTGGGGGCTGGAAGCTGAACTCAGGTCCTTAGCAGGACTAGTGTGTGCTCTTAACAGATGAGCCACATCTCCAGCCCTAAGACATTTGATCAGTTGGTTGGTTGATTGATTGATTGATTATTTACTTATTTATTTGTATGTGTGTCTGTACATATGTGAGTGTGGGTGCCTATACCTGTGAGTGGCAGAGGGCCTCACATGCCTTCCTATGTCACTTTCTGCTTATTGCGGGAGGCAGGAGCTCTCGCTGAGCCTAGGGTTTACATTTTCCCCCTACAGTCCAGAAGCCAGCAGGTCCCAGGACCATCCTGTCTCTGCTTCTCACAGAGCTGAGCTTACAGGCATGCACAGGACACCCAGCATATTCAGATGCTGGAAGCTGAATGCTGGTCCTCACAATCGCACAGCAAGCACTCTTATCCGTGGAGCCATCTCTCTAGTCCCTCAATAAGTATGCTTTTCACGTCAATGGTATCATCTGCTGTGCTTTCCCTAGCTGTGCGAAATGACTTCTTACTCCACACTGATAGTGGAGCCCCATCTGGGACCCGATACGGCCAATGCTTCCATCTTTCAGATCCACAGTACCTTGCACTGAAGAGAAACCTTTTAACCTTTCATCACTAGTGCCTACGGGAGACATAGTTCATGCTGCTTAAAATCAGTCAGTTGTGTGTTAGTCAGACTCTTGTTGACAGAAAGTATCGGAAACTTATTCACATATATACATGTAGTGGATGTAGAACAGGTGATGTTTATCCACTAGGAGAGGAGCCACCTGGTACAGGGGCTTGGGGTTTTGTTTTTGTTTTTGTTTTTTGCCAGCTGAAACACATCTTAGTGCAGACTCTAAGAGGAGGAGATCTGTATATGAGCCCAAAACAGAAGGTGAGGCTTTTTGGGTCTTGGGATTGTTTGGCTGTTCATCGCTCCACTTCAAGATGCTCTGAGAGGGAACCACTCCAGAGAACGCTTTGAGGCTCTGGGTTCTGGCTTATGTTCGAAGTTCCAGCAGCAACTATGGTTGAATTACTGGTCTGCTAAAATCCTGCCCGACTATGCCAGGGGAATCGCTCACAGGAACTGAGTCCAAAAAGGTCTACTTCTCCTGTTCCCATTAACGTCTTTTCTCTCCTATCTAGGGTAGGTGGGTAGGAAGGGAGGTATAAGCATTAACAGACACAGGGTCCGCAGGCTTCTGCAACTAAGCTGCAAGACAAATGCAGAGGTGGCTGCAATACTTTCACAGTTGCTTTCACTTCTTGGTTTGACCTTGGCATTGGTGTATGGCTTTCCTCTCCCCAGCTGATTCTGAAAGCCTGAAGGTGGCGTCATACCTGCTGTTTGCTTCAGTTTCAGTTTTGATCCTACTGGGGAATGGGCTTGCCCTCTTTCTGAGTGTTATGACATGGGCAAAACTCTGCAGATGTCCAATTAAGATAATATACGTTTGGTTGTACATAATCTGCATGTGTATGTGTACCTGTGTGTGCACGTGTACGTGGGTGCACATGCATATGGAAGCCAGAGGACAACCTTGGATATCATATTTCAGGTGCTGTCCACCTGGGCTTTTGTTTTATTTTTACTTTTGGGGCAGGGTCTCTCACCGGCCCAGAACCCATTAAATTGTCTATACTACCTGACCAGTGAGCGCTAGGGATCTGCCTGTCTCTGCATCCCCAGATACACACCATGGTGCCCAAGTTTTGTTCTGTTGTTGTTGTTGTTGGTGGTGGTTGGTTGTTGTTGGGGTATTTTTTTAGATTTTTGTTGTTGTTGTTGTTGTTTTGAGTCAGGGTTTCCCTCTGTAGCCGTGGTTGTCCAGGACTTGCTTTGTAGACCAGGCTGGCCTCCAACTCACAGAGATCCGCCTGCCTCTGCCTCCCTGAGTGCTGAGATTACAGGTACGTGCCACCAAGCCTGGCTAGTGTCCAGTTTTTTTATGTGAGTTTTGGGTACTGAACTTAGGACCTAACAGTTGCAAACACTTTACTTACTGGGCCATCTCTTTAGCCTTGTTATGCCTAGTTTTTATATCGAAAGGAAAATCCATGAAAAAAACAAAACAAAACAAAGCAAGTGAAATATTCATAGGGAAGTATACCCGTATCTTCAGTCTGCTTTAAAATAGCTACAGAAAAGAGTGGTTCCTCCATCAAAGGCAGGGGCTATACAGCTGTGCTAATGTCCCCTGTACCAGTCCTCACGACAGCAGGGCAAACAAAGTGTCAGAGAACCCCTGTACTATGACAGCGTCTCCCTTTGACATTCGCAAGGCAAAACCAATAATTGAGACTGAGTCCCCTTAGCTGTTGATTTTTCAAATACACGCCATACTCCTCATACCATGTATTTCAGTGTGGGGAAAAGTGATCAGAAAATAACAATGTGAGTGGCCGACCTTACAGACTGAAGACATTGGTGTATAAGGACAGGCTAACCTTCAACTGTTTGCTTCAGATTCACTTGAAAAAAACCATGTTATTTAGCATTTGGCTCTGGGGAAGCCTGAACTGTACATCTAAAAAGAAACATTGATGGGGCTGAAATGGCTTGGGCAGCAAGGTACCTGCCTTGCAAGTGTGAAAGCCTGAACTCAAGCTCCTGCACCCACATTAAAAAAAAAAAATCCAGGTGTGGTAGCACCTGCTTGGACTCCCATAGCTGGAGAATCTGAGACAGGAGGATACCTGGGTCTCCTGAGCTAGCCATCATCACCTCATTAATGAGTCCCAGATCCCAGGGAGAGGCAAGATAGACAGATCCTGAGGGGTGACACCTGCAGTTAAGTTCCCACCTCTGCAGGAATGCACACACATAGACTCACATGCCCATGAACATGGATATGTGCCCACGTGCTATGCATATGTACATACACACACACACACACACACACACACACACACACACACTACTTAAATACAGCTTCTTGAATTGAAGGCTTCACATATTGTCTAAGGTAGGAGAGGGGAAAGTAGAGCAAGCGAGAGAAGGGGAAAGTACCTGATGATTGAAGAAAGGAGCTTAGTCTTTTCCTCCCAACCACTGAGGAAGCACACAATTCTGCTTTAACATACAGCCATGTATTAAGGTATTTATTTTGGTACCAAATCATTAAAAGGCCCAAGTATGTATGTATGTATGTATGTATGTATGTATGTATGTATGTATCTATCTATCTATCTATATCTGTCTATCTATTTATATCTATATCTGTCTATCATCTATCATCTCTATCATCTTTCTATCTGTCTATCTATCTATCTATCTATCTATCTATCTATATCTGTCTATCTATCTCTGTCTCTCTATCTCTCTATCTCTCTATCTCTCTATCTCTCTATCTATCTATCTATCTATCTATCTATCTATCTATCTATCTACACTGCCTGCCATCCTTTCCTCACTTCCTCCTTCTCTCCATCAAGTTTTTAGAGACAGGCTTTTTTTTTTTTAATCAGGAATTTTAGTAGTCAGCACCAGGAGGCAACACACCCTTATCTGGAAAATTCAAAACACATTTGAATAGCTCCTAATTGACAGGAACATGAGGTCAGGTTTGCTAACTGAAGCCGTGTGTCCTTCGCTTGGCTAAGAGTCAACGGGCAGAAGCCAGGCCACTCACCGCCCCCTTTCTTTTCCTGTGTGACTTAGCAGCATGCTCTGTGAGCCTCCTGTCTGTCCTTCACTTTCACCTCCCACACTTTAACTCTAGGAACTTGGGCCATTTCATTCCAGCTCCAGGCCAGAGCGAGGAAAGAACAACTTTCCATCCCACCAGCTCTTCCATCCGGGCTGTTGTCACAGCCCAGATCTGTACGAAATGACAGCAGCTAGTAGACAGCCAGCCACATGTGGACCAGTGAGCTAGCTCAGCAAAGATGGCTGCTACAAGCCTGATGATTTGAATCTGCTTCCTAGGGACATATTGGTGGGAGGAAGGAAGTGATGCCCATGAGTTGCCTTCCCGGCCTAGACCTGCTTTCCAGGTCTATAATAGTATGCCCAACCATGCTTCCTGGCTCACATTATAACAAGGAGGAAAAGGCTTGAGTTTCAAACCCACCCTATGTTTTCTGATGCCTAGCCTCCTGGCATTCCAACAATAAACCAACAAGCTGTCATGCTGATGGTATCAGCAGCCAGTTCTAAAGAACTTACTGAGCACGAGATCCTTTTGAGTGAAGCTCTTTGGCTTTTTAATTTTTTATTTTACAACTGAAAAAATTAGGGCGTGGAGAAACAGAGCTGTGCTCTCCAAGTCGAGTGGTTGGGAAGTGACACAGCTGTCCATCGGCTTCCAAGCTCTTAACTCTGGGTTTGAAAAAAGTAATAAATGGGGAAAATAAGGGTCCAAGACCACACAGGAGTGGGGACTAAACCCCGGTTATTTCATGGAGTCCTTTTCGAATAGAACTGTGGCACCTGAAAGAAGTATCCCCCAAAGAGGCAGAATTTTGAGCCACTAGGATTTCAACTGTCCAATCCTGTGTGGTCACCAAATATGTCTGTGTCGATAGGAACTACTCAAAGACGGGACCGGACCAGCCAGACGGAGACAAGACAGTGCCCCTAGTGTCCATGGCCTGAAATTGCATGACTTACGAGCTGTTCTGGATGCTGTGGTTTATCTTGAATGAATTAAGAGGCTGTGTTGGGGGTGGGTTGCTCTCTCCCTCCCTCCACTGGAACTCCCACCTGGGTACAGAAGGCGGCCTCTTCAGGCTCCACGCCCCCCACTGGTAGAAGTCTCAGCTAGGACTCCCCCCCAATAGGTTCCCAGAGACCTCCCCTTCCCAGAGATGCCCTGCTCTGATTTCCATCCTACCAGCCTTCCCCTCTGCCCGCTCCTAATCCCTGCCCCTGTCTCCCTCCTCATCCCTCTCCCGTCCACTTCCTTCTCATCTACTTCAGATGTCTATCTTATTTTTTTCTTCTTAGTGGGATTCAAGCATCCTCCCTTGGGCCTTCTTTGTTGCTTGGCATCTTTAGGTCTGTGAACTGTAGCATGGTTATCTATCCTCCACTTATTAGTAAGTGCATATCATGTGTGTCTTTCAACGCCTGGGTTACCTCATTCAGGATTAGAGTTTCTACTCCCACCCATTTGCCTGCAAATTTCATGATATCTTTGTTTTTAATGGCTGAGTAGCACCCCATTATGTAAATGTACCACATTTTCTCTATCTATTGTTCAGTTGAGGAACAGGTAGGTTGTTTCCAGATTCTGGCTATTATGAGTAAAGCTGCTATGAACATAGTTGAGCAAGTGTCCTTGTTGTATGGTGGAGCACCTTTTGGGTATATGCCCATGAGTAATATAGCCTTGAGGTAAATCTATTCCCAATTTTCAAAGAAAGTACCAGATAGATTTCCAAAGTGGTTGTACAGTTTGCACTCCCACCAGCAGTGGAGGAGTGTTCCCCTTTTTCCACATCCTCGCCAGCATGTTTTGATCTCAGCCATTCTGATGGGTGAAAGATAGACTCTCAGAGTTGTTTTGATTTGCATTTCCCTGATGACTAGGGATGCTGAGCATTTCCTTAAGTGTTTCTTAGCCATTTCATATTCCTCTGTTGGGAATTCTGTTTAGCTCGGTGTGCTATTTTTAATCAGTTTATTTGGGATTTTGTTGTTGTTGTTGCTGCTGGTGGTGGTGTTTAATTTCTTGAGTTCTTTATATGTTTTGGATATTAGCCCTCCATCAGATGTAGGATTGGTAGATAACTCTTCCCAGTCTGTAGGCTGCCATTTTGTTCTATTGACAGTGTACTTTGCCTTACAGAAGCTTTTCAGTTTCATGAGGTGCCATTTATTAATTGTTGATCTTAGTGCCTGAGCTGTTGATGTTCTGTTCAGGAAGTTGTCTCCTGGGCCAATGAGTTCAAGGCTTTTCCCCACTTCTATTCTATTAGATTTAGTTTATCTGGCTTTATATTTTAACTTAACTTAATTCACTTGGACTTGAGTTTCAAGCAGGGTGATAAATATGGATCTATTTGCAAAACCTTTGACCCAAAATTTGGGATAAAAATGGAGCAAAGATCAAGGGAATGGCCAACCAATGTCTAGCCCAACTTGAGACCCACCCCATGGGAGAGAGCCAACACCTCACATTATTAGTGACACTCCATTATGCTCGCAGACAGGAGCCTAGCATAACTGTATTCTGAGAGGCTTCATCCAGTGGCTGATGGAAACAGACGCAGAGACTCACAGCCAGACAAAAGATGGAGCTCTGGGAATCTTGTAGAAGAGTGGGGAGAAGGACTGAGGAAGCCAGAGGGGTCCAGGACACCACAAGAAGACACACAGAGACTGAACCACCAACCAGATTGCATCCATGGAATGGATATAGGCCCCCCTACACATATGTAGCAAATGCGCTGCTTGTTCTTCATATGTGTCCCCTAACAATGAGAGCAGGTGCTGTCTCTGACTCAGTTGCCTGCCTTTGGACCCTTTCACATATCTGGGCTTCCTTGTCTGGACTCAGTGGGAGAGGATGTGCCTAGTCCTGCTGTGATTTAATGTACCAGGGTGGGCTGGTACCCATGGGGGCCCTCCCCTTCTCTGAGGATAAGGGGATGAGGGAATGGAGGGAGGGCTGTGAGGGTGGCACTAGAAGGAGAGGAGGACTTTGATCAGGCTGTAAAATGAATTGAAGTACATAAATAAAATTTTGTACTGTGTTGATAGGAGGTGGTAAGAGCAGTTGAAGGAAAAGTTATCATGGTTGAAGCCCTGGGAACTAAGGAAACAGTAAGAGCATCACGAGGCAGACCCAGGACCCAGGGCCAAGAAGAGGGGATTTGAAAGCCACTGAGACACAGGATTACCACTGGTGGAGAGCTAGCTGGCAATATTAGAAGCAATTGGGTACAGCTCCTCCTGGGGGTACAAGGTAGAAGCATAGGTCTTGGACCAGATGTGTTGACACTCCCTCCTCTCTCCCCATCACCCTCCAGCCTTCCAAAAGACTTCTCATTGGCCAAACTCAAGTGGAGTCTCAGTCAGCAAGCCAGGGGGTGTATCTGTATGGATCAGGAACACACGAGGGAACAAAATGAAGATGACCAGTCTATCCTTCCAGACTCCAAAGCCACAGGGAATATGGAATCGTCCCTGGAGGGGTCTGATGCTTCTCATCCCTGAAGAAAGTAAAGAAAGGGTCAAAGGGGGCTCCCCTAGCCTCAGCAGCATTAGCCAAGCCCTTGTTATGGGTGTCATACTTAGCGGGAACAAGTGAACATACCCTTTCCTGAGTCAAGCTGTGCTCCATGGGGCAAAAATCCAAGGACACTAATCATTGTCTACGCTGTTGCAGTGAAGATGCCTGGCTTAGTTTTATTTTTGTAAGTTAACATCATTTCTCGGTCGTAGGGCCGCTCGTTTACAGAGAGATAGAGTCAAAGGCACTTACCTTCCTGTTGCTGTGCGCTCAGCTTACCAGCTAAGAGGTCAGCACGAAGTCTCCGACTGCAGAAATCCTGCCCATTTTCCTCTTGAAATCTTCAACTCTATTATTTGCAAGTTGCTTAAAAGCTACCATTTCGGCTTTCAAAATGACAGTGATGTTTGTTTTCTGGCTAGAGAGCAGGGGAAGAAAGACAGCTTCCCAGGGGGATGCAGTTAAGGTTTGGAACTTTCTCCTCCAGGGATGCATACAAATGCAAGCTTGCACCTCTGGACTCTTGTTTGCCTTGCTGGACCACTCTTGAGCAAGGTAAGTCCTCAGGCACAAACAATCAGAGATGGGCCTCCAAGAGTGAGGGACAGGAGCCAAGGAGAAAGGTGGCACGTGGGACAGTCCCCTTAGAAAGGCTCAATCCAAATGCAGCATATCTAAGAAGAGAACTGATCAGAAGGGTGCCATGCACACGGAGAGGTGCGATGGCTCTCCGCTGATACCTGAGGAATGCTGTGCCTGATGTCGTGGTTTCAAAGCCAGGACTAGAACCAGTCATTATAGAAAAACTGCTCACCTCGGACAGTGAAAAACATCAACCCTTCATTGCCCAGTCACCTGGCTCAGTGCTTGCTATAGAAAGAGCACCCAAGACATCTGTGTAACAGACAGTAACGGGTGACACTGACCACTCTCAGGGTACCTGTCCTTTATAGAGCATCCAAGGAGCCAGAAGTTACGGTTCTCTTGAGTACATAAGGGATGTTATAAAGGGTGCGTGTGCAGCAGAGAACATTGCCTCTGCTCTGTGGGGGTGCTGTTCTAGAACTAACGTCATTCACATAGACACGTGGCATGGTGGTGGGCAGGAAACTTACCGGGGACAAGTTCACATTCCTCTCTAGGGACAATTAGGAGTGGAAAGCATATCCCATACCTCCCTTCCCAACTAGGGGATAAAGGGAACCTCTCAGACTGTAGAAACAAAAAGCCAGTGACTGCAGGGGTCAGGGCGGGGCCGTCTTCCCTGTGACACTGCACCTGAATAGTTGTTCTTGGTGGAAGAGGAAGTTGGGAGCTGAGTGCAGATAGCCTGGCAATCGGCTTCCGTGAGGCAAAAGGTATTTCTGCAAGGTTGTACATAAGGCAAGGACCAAGGGGATCATTTAGATGTTGTTTTTTAAGTGGCTAAACAAAACCAATTGCTTCAAGCGTCTACAGGTAGGAAGTAGGAAAACAAATCCGTTGTTTAGGCTCCAGCAACAATAACACATGCCCCCCCTCCCCCCGGAGTACGTCACCCACCATCACGCGAACGCCTTTAAACTTCCCCCTGCATTCTGCGTGCAGTTAATTAAAGGACGCACTCTGATTGCCCATCTCATCTGCTCTATGACTGTGAGTCAACGTATGGAATTTACACACCAGCTTGGGCTAATCTTCGAGCCTTCAATTTAGCAGGGAAATTTTCCATTTCTCTTCCTGCTTGGGGTCCTAGCTCTTTCAATCCTATCCTTATTGGCAGGCTGTTGTCATGGAGAAAAATAACTTTAAGTAGGTCTTTGGAAAGCTTTGAGATGCTGTTCCCTGCTATTTAAAGATACCCCAGTAAAGCAAAAAAAAAAAAAAAAAAAAAAAAAAAAAAAAAAAAGCACCCGCCACTTCCATATAAGGCTCTGCCACTCCAAGGCAAGAGTGTCACTGGGGCTTGGTTCCATCATCTCATAGCAATGTAAGGCAGCCCCCATGTGTCTGAGGATTTCATTTACTGAGTACATCTGTCTAGCCTGGGAAGGCAACAGAAAGATGGGGTACGGGCACTCTGTCACGTGGACCGACCTACTGGCCTCCACAGTCACTGTGAAGCCAAGCATACGAGACCAGGTCCATCTTGGACTTGTATTCCTCCACTCACTTGTCATGCCGGCTGTCATGTGTCCTCGATCTAAATTGATATAATCCATCCCCTCGTGACCTAGTGGCCAAATATATAAACATCTCAAATGTTCCTTCGATTCTATTCACAAACAATTTACAGGACACACAAAGTACCCTCGCCTCTGGCTGGATGATGGGCATGGACAATATAAATGATGAGTAGAGTGAGACCTAAGAGATGGGGGGACACAGAGGAAGCAGATGGACACACACACACACACCCTCCCCCCCCCCTCCTGTGAGATGGAGAATGGGTGATTCCTAATTGTCGCTGACACATGCAAATCCCAGACTCCTGTGTCTGACTTGCTGACTCAAAAACTCTAGGATCAGGCTCCAAGAAGTGGCAAGATTTTTGCCCTACAGAGAGACTGGGTTCTGTGCGACTCCTTAGATCTCTGACCCTCTGTTTTCTCATCTATACAATAGGAAGAGGGCGCAGAGGGCACTTGGCCATCACCTTCTCTGCGTGTGTGTGTGTGTGTGTGTGTGTGTGTGTGTGTGTGTGTGTGTGTGTTGGATGATTTCAATAACAACCAACCCCCAAAGTCCAAGAGTTTGGTGGTTAGCGAGAGAACAAAGAAATCCCAATGGCAAACCCCTACCCAGATCTAGCCGATGGACAGGCCATTCTCCACAGTTGAGTGGAAAGTGGGGACTGACTTTCACATGAACTCTGGTGCCCCATATTTGACCATGTCCCCTGGATAGGGAGGCCTGGTGGCACTCAGAGGAAGGATAGCAGGCTACCAAGAAGAGACTTGATACCCTATGATCATATACAGGGGGAGGAGGTCCCCCTCAGTCACAGACATAAGGGAGGGGAATAGGGTGAAAGTGGGAGAGAGGGAGGAATGGGAGGATACAAGGGATTGCATAACAATTGAGATGTAATATGAATGAATTAATAAATAATAAAAAAAATGAAAAAAATCCCAATGGATGTGGAATGAATCCAAGCAGGGACAAGAAAGCCTCTGATTTGACTCTCAGCCCTGCATCATAACAGCTCTGTGGCCTTTGCCGAGCAGCCTGACCTGTCTGGCTATCCATTCGTTAGTGAGAATAGTAGAACCCACTCATTGGAGTTGTTATAATGATGGCATAAGACAAAGTAAGTAGAGCACGGAGACAGGGCTCCATGGTTGTGACCAGGACAATTCTCCCTGGGACAGAACACCCTGAAAAGGCGACTTAAGAAAAGGAGGGTTTATTTTGGCTCACAGTTCCAAGATGCAGGCCATCAAGATGGAAAAGGTATGTGGCAGGAGCTTGAGGCATCCGCAGTCACAAAGAAAGCGATGAATGCTAGCTTTCTCCGTTGTGTGTAATCTAGGACCCAAACCTACAGAATGGTGCCGCCCACAGTGGGCGGGTCCTCCCACCGCAGGAGACCTACGGAATGGTGCCGCCCACAGTGGGCGGGTCCTCCCACTGCAGTTGACCTAATATAGACAATCCCTCACAGATGTGGCTAGGGTTCTGTCTGCCAGGTGCTGCTAGATATCATCGCATTGACAGTAGAGATTAGCTATCCCCGGTGGCAAGGAGACTAAAGAAGTCTCTCTGGGGCAGAGCTTTGAGTCAGTGGGGGCACAGGTTGTGAGGAATATGATGTGGGTGCAGAAGGAGTGACTGTCTTGCTTGTTAAGAACATGGAGATAAGTCTGATGATTAGCTACATTGGCAACGATGAGGTCAGATTATTCAACGGCGTTGTGCAAACTCTTGGGCTTCTTGCAGGCAAGCAGATCACTTCTTAGGTATAGCAGCACACTCGTCAGATGTTTCTCCGGCGTTAGTTACTCTGGCCAGCCCTTCCCTCCTTCGTACACAGAGGAGCTAGCTTGCAGCTCCTTACAGAGTCCATCTGGCTTTGCCATAGAGGGTCTGAGGCAGCCTAGCTGACTCAGCAGAACAGGCAAGCACACATCTTCACGGAACTGGGGCTGCTGTCCGTGTGAGGCGGCTCACCCATGCCTTTATGCCAAACGACTCCGGGAACAATCTGTGCCCACAGGAGACAATACACATGTTGGTGTAGAAAGCCAGCGAGGTCTTCATGAGCCTGTAATAGAGTCTGGGATGCCAAGGTCTTAGGAAGGAGTATGTGCAGAGAGCTACCCAGAGACATGCCAAGGGTTGGAACCTGAAATGATTTGCATTTGTGCTCAGGTGCCCAAGCCTTTTAGAATGAGAATTATTCTTGGTTTCTGTTCATTTTCTTGACACCTGTCAGTTTTTAAAAGGTTTGTCTTCTTTGTTATCAAATAAAATATTATTCCTACTTGAAAAAAATTTTTTTCTTTTTATTAAAATGAAATGGCTTGTTGCATCCGATAAACATATTAGGGTCAAAAGGAACAGCAGAGGCTGTGAACCATTGGTGTTATGATTTTCCCATGGACCTAATGTACATGAAATGTTTCGCAAAGTCCAAGACAGGAGTTCACAAGTGTGTAGATTCTCGGATCCCTGGGCAACTCCCAAAGACTCAGACTCATGGTTTTGGAGCAGGGCCTGGGAACCTGTTTTTAGCAAAGCTCTGATCAATCTGGAGTGTTCACACCAAGTTGAGAAACCCTAATATAGACGAGGCACTGATGAGCAAAGCCCCGTTTCGTTTCTCTACTTCTAGGGACTTTCAATTCTCCACATCCCACCCATCGAGTAGGGGGATGTACTTTCTTCCCACTTCCGACTTCCCGTCTCCTCCCTCGTATTTACCAGTTGTGTGTACAGTCTGTGCGAGGCACTACAGTGGCAGGGTAGACATATGGACCGGAAGGCGTCTGCCTCCTGAGAACTTGTAGGTGGAGACCCTGTCACCATCACTTGTCTGGAAGACAGCTGAAGGTCAGCAGCAGACGGCGTTCTAAAGGGTCAATTTTTTAAGTGAGATGCTATTGAGTTAATTAAAACCATTCCGTTTTCAGAACAGTAGATTAAATTTTAAAACAGCACAAATAATGAAAGCATTAAGTAAATGACATGAGCTGTGAGAAGCAGGAAGGTGGCCATTCAAGCTCATCGGCAAACAAAGCGCATCAAGCAAACACCACAAGGAGAAATGAAACAAACAGCTAGCCCGTGGGGCCAGCTCCCAGCAAGCCAGGCTGATTCATTGTCAGCTCTCGCCCCCTAGTGGTGAAGAAGAGACTTATCACGTCTCCGCATTTAGGGTATTTGCGAAGTAAACAAAGCCAGGTGCAGAAAAGGCTATCTATGGCTCCTAGTCCCACAACCTGTGCACGGCACATACTACTACATATGCATACTAACAAGCACACATTAACACACGCTAACCTACAAACACACACATAGTAATCTGACCGCATACTAACCCAGAACAAGCCCATACTAACACAAACACATGAACACACATAGAAACATAATAACAAGAAGGAATATGCAAACTACAATTCCCAGAACACACCCATACTAATACATAATAACATATTACACATTTTAACACACTAACATACATATGAATAGATACACACAAATTCATACTCCCTAATACAAACATGCTAATACATATAATAGCATTAACATGCATACTAATCACATATTAATATATACACATATTAGCATACAGAAAAAGTCCACACTAATAATACACATACAGACACACACTAACAAAAAGACACATATATACTAATAGACACACTAATACATACATGGACACCCATATACTAATTATACTAACCACACACCAGGACATATACATACTAATACACACTAATAAACACAAACATACTAACATACATACTAACATGCACATATAACAACATAAATGCGTACATATTAACACATATACACTGACACACAAGTAAGCAAATTTAGAAGCAAACATTTTATTATTTACTCCTGGTAACTCCTGTTAACTTCCTGGAAAATACAGTTAGATCAAAACAACTCCATCAAAGGGCTCTTGACTTTGCCTCTGATGCCACAACTGTTCCCAGAATCCTTTCCTTAAAAACAAAAGGAAGGAGGCAGTGCGGGTCCCCTTCGGAAGAAAAGGATTTCCTATTTACACGGTCACGTTTACTTTATGCCAGGAAGAGAACTTACAGAGGGCAAGAAACCCAGGATGGCGTCGCTCCACTCTTTAAGACCAAGTCAACAAACTGCCTCCTAAGGCAACTAAATTGGTGCCTCATGCTTTAAGGCGGAGGCAGGGGGATAGATAGAACTTTGAGGCCTGTGTAAGCTGCACAGTGAGTTTCAGTTCCACTTAAGAGTACAGTGTGAGGCCTGGTCTCCAAAAAAGAAATTACAATAAAGGAGTGAAAAGTACATTTAGAGATGGGGGGGGAGGGGCTACAGTGGGAGGGGCCTCGGCGAGTGGAGTATCTGTCTAGAGCGGGCTCCCATCCTCCGCGCTATGTAAATCTCAGCATGGAGGTCGCCATCCATAGTCCCAGCCCTTGGCTCATGCAGCAGGAGGGCAAGAGCTATGTTCACACACATAGGTGCTCAAACCCACTCAAAACAAGGAGGAGAAGCTATAGAGGAAAGGCATTCCAGGAACAGCCTGTGGCTCCCTCATGTGCCCACGTGGACAAGCCCATCTACACACACACACACACACACACACACACACACACACACACACACACACACACACACACCAGAAATGAAGAGTAGGAAGGAGGGGGGGAGGGGTTAGGGGAAGGGGAGTGCTGCTGTGAACTCTCTTCCGGCCATTAAAAAAAAAATACCAGTGACTTAACTTAAAGACTTTAGCTACTTTTGCCCCAGTCAGTCAATAGTCCAGTCTATTGAACTTGCATGGCTGTTGGGACTTTCCTGCCTAGAAGAAAATTCCCCCCGTGCCTGCAAAATTGGCAGCTTGCCTGATGGTATTGGTAGTTTTCTGCCAATTGTAGTATCCTGGATGAGGCAGCAGGTGGCGGTAGCTCCTTTACACG
Organism: Acomys minous; assembly: GCF_964271855.1. Lineage (NCBI taxonomy): Eukaryota > Metazoa > Chordata > Mammalia > Rodentia > Muridae > Acomys > Acomys minous. The sequence continues at coordinate 95,036,609 of NC_140495.1, forward strand.
TATATGAACAAACGTCACAAACCTGTTCCGATCTGAAAGGCTGACTGCGAAGGAAAAGAAGTTTCAATCGGTAGAGTGCTTGCCCACATGCACAAAGCCCTGGTTTTGGCCCCTAGCACTGCATAAGCAGCTATGTGACTCCCCCATGCCTGTAATTCCACCCCTTGGGAGGTGGAGGCAGGACCTTATTGAAAGGGAAGAGAGAGGGAGGGAGAGAGGGAGGGAGGGAGGGAGGGAGCCTCTCAGTGGGTTAAGGAACTTGCTACCAAGCTTGACTATGTGACTTTAATACCTAGAACCCAAACACATAGGAGAAGGACAGAACCAACTCCCAAACATTGTCATCTAATCTCCAGACCTCCCCGCATGAGCTGTGGCACGCTCACACATGTACAAAGAATAGATAAATAAATGTAAAACCACGGAAAAAATGCTTAGTAAAGAAAACCAGACACCACAGAGGTAAATATGTTGGTGTCTTGGGCGTAAAATATGACGAAAGCACGGCCAGAAGTGGGTAACTTGGCTGACAAATCATCTTCGATAGAAGTAATATTTTATTAAGTATATTGAAGATGACATACATACTTGAGCACACCATTTATATCCCCTTGCCTGCAAAGACTAGGACGTAACAGGCTTAGTCAACAGGTCAAAAGAAACTCGTTTTTCCTTTTTGGTGTTTTTGTTTTGTAGCTTGAGGATGTAGCCATTGCTAGGGATTTAGATGAAAACGTGGCTGTAAAGATCCATGGTAAAAATAACTTTTGTGTTAGTTAACACATCCTTTTGGGTGTGTTAGATGGCATGTGAACTGGTACTGATATTGCCGCTCTCCCTTGGTTGGAAACAAACTGGCTTCCCTTGGCCTTTGCACGTGTCTAAATGTCTGCGGCTCCCATTACTTTATTGTCTCGGTATTAGAATTCAATTTCCTGAATATGAGGCGCTAAGAGCCCTCAGCCTCTTCACAGGAGAGCTTTACACTGTTCTAGAGCTCGTCTGCTTTGTCCCTCGACCACAGCTAGCAGTGAGCGCATGCGCTCTCAGGACAATCCTATATGCTGCACCTGTGGGGCCAAACAGCCCCTCCTCCTCGTTGGGAGGACATTAAGAAGATCATCAGAAAATAAGCAGCTTCCAAACATCGGGGAAACCTGCTCTGGGCTAAGAGCCTGGTTAATGCATCTCCATTTGGCATGAGAACGTAGTGTTGTTGCCGCCCTTCCCGCAAGAAGAGCAGAGGGGCTCTCTCCCTAACCACTCTCTAAGACCACTTATCTGAGGCTGACAAGATGTCTCAGCTGCTAAAGCCCCTTGTCGCCAAGCTCGATGACCCGAATTCCGGGCAGATCCCCAGGACCCACGAAGAGGAAACCAATTTACTCATGTGGTGCAGGGAGAACTGCCACCCCCAAGTTATCCTCTGACCTCCACGTGTGCACGCCGGTGGCTTGGGAAGTACCTACCTCGCCCCACCCCAACCCCTGGCATTTCCATCTCTTGAGTGTCACCATCTGGGATCGTTTCAATTATTTGTTCACTTCCTCATTATCTGTCTCCTCTTCTAGAACACAACACATCAAGGAAAGAACAGCAACGGTGCCTGCTTTGTCGGGATGAGTCTCGCGAAATAGCGTTGGATTCATGAACGGAGGTGTTTCCTTGACACAACAGGGCCGGATGCAGAAAAAGGTCAGTTTACCATGTATGAGTTTTTAGTCTTCTACATAAGGTTTGCTCTCCTGCTCTTGTGAGCCGAGAAGATTGCAAAGAAGAGATGTAAATAGTCCACCAGGGGCAGCAGCAAGTTGCTTCTGACTTCAGATATACCACCTTGGGTGGAGAATGGATGTTCCCTCTCACCACTCCTCATCTGATGCAGGCATCCTTCTTGGCGTGTGACCAGTCCAGGGCAGTTTTCAGAGCAGCTGAGGTCTTTGCCTGATGACAGTGGTTGCCTCGCTTGTTCCTATTCTTGATACCTCCCTCTCATTGGCTACCGATCCTGTTGTTAAGTCAGAGGGGAAGAAAAAAAAAAACCACAACGTCCCTTGGGCTGTTTAAAGGTGGTGTGTGTGTGTGTGTGTGTGTGTGTGTGTGTGTGTGTGTGTGTGCGTGTGTGTATGTGTGTGTGTGTTGGTGTTGGTTTCCTTAGACCTGGAGTTACAGGTGGTTACAAACCCCCAAGTCTGGGTGCTGAGAACGCCCAACTGAAATCTCTGGAAGAGCAACCTGTTAAGTCATCACTCACTTCAGCCACTTGATCTATTTAAACTCTAGGCCCAGTAAATGGGCCTGGCCCTTCCTGAGAGGTGGTGTCAGTGCAGAAGAAGGCCTTAAGTCTCCCAGGTTACATGCACCCAAAGCAATGTCCATCTGCGTTATATCTTAGCTCAGACCGCCCCCCCCCATACCTCTCACCTAGTGTACCTCTCTTCTCTAATGTGGAGGGAGAGATATGAAGAGAGCAGGGTCATGATGTATTGAAGGACCATTGAGTGAAGTTAAAGCTGGCTGACATCTTACTGGGTGTTTCCCAAACATCCAAACTTGTCTGACGGACGAACAGTCACCTAGGGAGCTAATGACACCAGTTTTCGAACCCCGCCCTAGGGATCTGCATTCAGCTCAGCTGTGCTAGGTTCCATGTAGTCCTATTTTTAACAGGTACCCCAGGTGATGTCTTTGTTGAAGGAAGTTTAGGAAATGCCAATCTAATGCAGCCCTTTGATTTAACAACTGAAGAAGCTGAAGCTTGGGTAGATGTCTGGGTCTCTTGGCTCTTTAAGCACCATCAGTTGTGATCTTCTGGAAGCTTTCCTACCTCCACCGTTCCTTTTTTATGATTCATTCTCTCTGTCTCTCTCTGTCTCTCTCTGTCTCTCTCTGTCTCTCTGTCTCTCTGTCTCTCTGTCTCTCTCTGTCTCTCTCTCTCTGTCTCTCTCTGTCTCTCTCTCTCTCTCTCTCTCTGTCTCTCTCTCTCTCTCTCTCTGTCTCTCTCTCTCTCTCTCTCTCTCTCTCTCTCTCTCCCCCTCTCCCTCTCCTCCCTTCTGTATGTTTGTGTGTTTGTGTTTATAGGTAAATAAGTAGGTGTGTGCATATGTGAGTGCACTTGCCTGAGGGGTCCAGAAGAGGGAGTCCTCTCCCCTAGAGCTGGAGTTATGGGCAGCTGTAGGCTTCCCAACACCAGGGAACAGAACTCAGGTCCTCTACAAGAACAGTACACTCTCTGAACTGCTGACCATCTCTCCAGGCCCCCTCCACCCATTCTTCATCATACCAAGAAAGCCCACACTGAATACACAGAACAAGAGAACCGGGAACTCCCTGCTGTGGTTTTTACTTCCTCGATATTTCCAAGGAAACTCTCAGCTGACTGGCCTTAATAGTCCCTCTTTCTGAAGTAGCAAGACTTCCATCCTTATCACATTTGAGTCCTACAGTAGATTTGGGGTTTTAAAGACAAAGCCTGCAGGTGACATCTTGGAAAACATTCTTTGGCTCTCTGTTGGGGTTCCTGAATTCCACTTTGGATCCTCACCAGACCACCCAGGTCTATGTGAGTAAATTAGCAACAAGATGTTCAGAGCAAGCGTCCCATCAGCAGCTACTAAAAGCCATTAGTAATGTGTTTTCACTCCCAAAGCCCATCTGTGCATGAGCAATGTGTATGTAGCTTTTCCAAAGAAGGACATCACAGTGTCTGTATACTAAATGCTTAGTACTTGAAACCAATGAGACAGAAATATCCAGCCAACCCCAATCCTTATGCAAGGCAGGAGCAGGTGAGTCAGCTGCCTTGATGGCCAAAGCTGGTGAGTCATAGCCTGCTGTCTGAAGGAATTCATTTTAGGAACCCAACTTGTGTCTTTCCTGTACCCTCTGGGTTTGGGCTGTGTGTGTGTGTGCGCGCGCGCGTGCGTGCGTGCGTGCGTTTATTGTTGTTGTTTTATTGAAGGCAGGTCTCCTGTAGCCCATGCTGACCTCCAACTCACTATGTTCACAAGAATGACCTTCAATTCCTGACCCCCTCCCTCCCTCCTATCCCCCCCTACCACTTCTACCTCCCTTGCTAAGGGGATCACAATATGTGCCATCACACCCAGTTTATGTGGTATTGGAGATGGAACCAGGGCTTCATACATGTTAAACAAGTGTTCTACCAATGAAACCACCTTCCCACCCGGACATGTGTCTTCATTGCTCTGTAGAAGAGCCTGGGTTGAACCCAGATCAGGCTTCTCCCAGGAGCGGCTCATAACCTGGCAATGTGTACTTCCTTTTGGCTCGACTCCCTTGCTAATCTGGACCTTCAGAGGAAAACCAGAGTGTTGAGAGGTTTTCCTGGATCGCATCGTTAGATTCTTCTAAGCCTCATAATGACTGAAAAGTGAGTGCCAAATCTGGCTTTACTGGGAGAGTGCTTAAAGTAAAGCTTAGGGCTTAAAACTGAATATCCTGGGGCCAGAGAGATGGCTCAGTGGCTAAGAGCATTTCCTGATTTTGCAGAGGACCCTGGTTCAATTCCTACCTCTCTTGGGAAGCTCACAACTGTGTGGTACTCCAGTTCCAGAAAATCTGATACCCTCTCTGGCCTCTGCATATACATGTACATACATATGCATACAAACAAATCAAAATAAACCTTTAAGGGCCTATAGACACAGTTCAGTGGCTAAGTATGCACGCTGCTCCTCCAATGGACTTAGAATCAGTTCACAGGACCCACATTTGGCTGTTTGCAACCAAGAGACTCTGACGCTCTCTGCTGGCCTCCTTGGGTACTTCACACATATGGTGCACAGATACTTCGGCACTTACATAGAATGAATAGGTAAGTAAATAGATCTTTTTAAAATATTTATATTAGAGTATTCTGGAGACTGATACTTTTTCTTGTTATTTTAAGCAGAGTTGTTTTCAATGACTCTTTTCAGTCTTACTCACTGACATATTTGGAAGCTGTTCAGGCCTTCAACTGTCTCTGAATCGGCTCTTTCAAACTTATTTCACCTTTTGTCATTGGACTAGAAATAGACGCTCTATTATGTTGAACATTGACAGTTATGTACCATTGTATCAAATTGAAAATGTAGGAGTACTAATTCCAGAAATCTTAAAGGCAGTGAGTGGTCACTGCAGCGATTTTAGGACATTAATTAAGTGAGGGATCTAGAACATAACTAAAAAAAAAAAAAGGCAATGGCTAGACTGTCTGTGCCACCTTAAGGTGTGAATAGCAAGCTGTTTACTTCAGAAGTCCCACTGGGAGATTGGACCGCAGGATGGAGAGTCACTCCATCCACAGGATCTGCATCATGTCTAAGGGCACTCCTTACTGTGGATGCCACCGGCTGGATTAAGCAAAATACTGCCTCAGAGTCTCTATGAAGCAGATGGGAAAACAGCTGGGTCCAGACGACAGGGACAACATGGCAACTATGACAAATGTTCCTGACCCCTCGGCTCTCAGTAGTGTGGACCTGGGCAGAGGCTGGCCTCCTTGCCTGCTGGGCTCAGGTTCAAAGGGCCAAGGCTTATAAGCTTAACCAGTGTCCACTTAGAACTGCACCAAGTGGTGCAGTAGTCAAATCAATGAAAAGCAAATTAAAAGTGGACCCGGGGATGTTCTGATATTTTACAGGTGGGAAAGCCAAGGTTCCGAGAGTGGATTTGACAGAGATCACACTGTGTATTTGTTACTGGCTCTAGTAGGACTCTCTGCGTCTCTCGTTCTTAGCCATTTTTATATCTCACTGTAGTTATTAGAGCCATTGTTCATGGTGGGTACTTAGTAAGACCAAATGTCACCCAAAGCTTTATCTCAATAGAGACAGTGGTTGTGTGCAAGCATGAGGGCCTGAGTTTGCATCCCCAGTGCCCACATAGAGGCCAAACATGGAAGCCCACATCTGTAACCCCAGTTCTGGGAGAATGGAGACAGGTGGGTTCTGGATTTGGTGAGAGACCTTGACTCAAAAACTAAGATGAGGAGTGGTAGAGAGCTACCTGATGCTGACCTACATCTGCAAATGTACACGTGCGCACGTGTGTGCGCACACATGCACACACACACACATACACACACACATACACACATATACACACACATATACACATGCACACACACATACACACACAAACACACACATGCACACACATACACACATACACATACAAACACACATATACACACATGCACGCATGCACACATAGACACTTACACACAAACACATACATACAAACACATACACACACACACATGCAGGCATGCACACATAGACACATACACACAAACACATACACACATAGACACACACACACATACACACACACACACACACACACACACACACACACACACACACACAGAGCTCTGGACCTGTTTGACAGCTGACCAGCCTGACTAGGCCCCTGAGCCAGTGGTTTCCAGGCCAGTGAGCCACGGAGATCTTCCTGTCTCCATCTCCTCAGCACTGGGATTACAAGCCCTCGTCACCATGCCCAGCCTTTAAAGTGGCTTCTGGGGATCGAACTCAGATCTTCTTGCTTGAGTGCAGCAAGCGTTGTACCAACTGAGCTATCTCCAAGCCCACATACACATTTCAACCTAGAGGTTTATCCTCAACACACACTCCTATAAATACACTATAGTCTACAACACACACACACATACACACACACACACACACACACACACACACACACACACACACTGGCAAGCTGGAAAACCCAGAAAACCAAAAGGTTATTTTTATAAACTGGTTTTTAAAAATATTTAATGTCTTTGTCCCATTCTACAGTAACTGCCACTATTTAAACAACGAAGTGCAACCATCAGTAAGGGACATGTGCTGAGACACACATAGACTGTGTCACTGCTTTCTAAAAGAAGCAGAAAGATTTCTACTCACTGATATAGAAAGGTGTTGGGGAAATATTGTGAAGTTAAGCAAGAATTGCTTGTATGTATATATGAGGCTCCGTCTGAGTTTTAAATGTTTATATATATATAAATGTTTATATATATATATATATATATATATATATATATATATATATATATCATTGTTTCTGTGAAGAAGATTCTGGAAGGCTATCCAAGAGAAGCTTTGTTTTTATTGTGAGTGTCATTGCTTGTTGATAATTTCACAAATAATTAGAAAGAGCAGAAAAGTCAATGTGTTTTTCTAAGTCTAGAGCTGTTGGCCAAAATCAATAGATCTGAACTATTTGTTAAAAAAAAAAAAAAAAAAAAAGGAGCCATCTCCCAGGCAGAGCTATTGCAGTTGAAACTGAGAAGATGTGGTGGAGCCAGATGGTGAGGCCCATGGCTTTTTACCAACTGTGTTCTGGTTTTTCCCTCTGGCCAAACACATTATGAGCCGTTTAAAAGGGAAACACTATAATTATATCCTGAATGACAAATAAAACCAGCAGCAAAATGATATGATGACATTCTTAGTCCCCATTTCTACTTCCGTCAAAACAGGCGTGGCAGCTACTCACTCACTCGGGAGCACACCTAAGGCCACACCTTGATTATCATGTGTCATAGTTTGTCAGATGTCTTGTGCCTGGTCTCGAAGCAGTAGAAAGAAAAAACGATATGACTCACTCAGCGAGCTCCGCACGTGAGCCTGTGTGCCCACGGCCTTCCCTGGGGCCTCTCTCTCCTTCCCATTTCTGTAGCCTTTGTCACTTCAGCGGCAAATGAACAATTGCTTAATAAAATTTTATAAAGTTGCCACTAAGCTACCATTTTGTGCTTTCTCTGGGGTTTTGGTTTTATACCATATAAGCCTAAGTTTTAAAACCTGAAAAGGAGCTTGGGGGCGTGGGTCAGTTGATAGAACTGGTGATGTTTTTACTACACACTGAGCCCTGTGTTTCATCCCCGTAGAAACCAGGCACAGTGCACACCTGCAAGCCTGACTCAAGAGCTAGAGGCCAGAAGAGCAGAAGTTCAAGGTTGTTCTTGGATATATAGCAAGATTGAGGCTATCTGTTTTTAAATTAAATAATAAATAAATTAAGATAAATATGATAAATATTTTTTTAAACCTCATAAAAATGTCATGGAAACCCAAATAGAAAGTTTTTTTTTTTAATTCTTGAAAACAAAAGCCCTATAAGAGCCCTTTCTGGGATGGAGAGATGGCTCAGAGGCTAAGAGCATGGACTGCTCCTCCAGAGGTCTTGAGTTCAATTTCCAGCAATCACATGGTGGCTCACAACCATTTATAATGTGATCTGATGCTCTCTTCTGGCCTTCAGGTGTACATGCAGGCAGAGCACTGTATACATAATAATAAATAAATCTTTAAAAATGTGTCTGCTTCATTTGAGTCATTATTCATTCAGCTATGACCTGAGTTCATACTGCTCACTGAGCATTGTTGCTTTTTTCCTTTATTTAAAAAAAAAAAAAAAGCCCTTTCTATTCTAAGTATGTTATATTGTTCAACTTCAGTGAGGAGGGCTCTCATGCTCTATTGTTTAGAAAAGGAACTATAGAAACACATTAGATAATATGCTGTAATCTCAGCATTCAGGGGGCTAAGGCAGGAGGATGGCTTCTAGTTCAAGGACAGCCTGGAGTGCATAGTAAGTAAGGCTTTACCATAGATAGGGAAGTAGACAGATGATAGATAGATGATAAGAAAACAGTAACACTAGAACTTCTGAGACTCCGTGTAATGACATTCATCCCCAAAGCCACCTCAAGTGCGTAAAACAAGACCCTTAAGACTGTCCTGCAACCACTGTGTTTGTAACCCCTCTGTAAGTGACAAACCAGAGGCAGGTATGAGATGTGACTGACCGCATCAAAATGAAATGACACTTATACCTGATGACGGGCAATTCAGTGACACTGTGTTTATGAGACAGAACGCACGGCATCCTTAAGAACATCACTGGTAAATGCATTTCAGCTTACTCAAGGTAAGCTGCCTTGAGGACCATCTAGGAAGTAATATTGTTGCAAGAACATCAGAGCCCCAGTGAGCTTTTCTCAAGTTGCAGCCATGACTCCTGACAGTCAGCAGAATGCCTGCTTCCACCTCTTTATGTCTTAGGGGAGAGACAGTAGCAGGGGCCTTAATCCTCATCTCTTCCTTAGACACAGAGATGATGGCTGCAACATCCTCAGAAGCTGGAAAAATAATGCATTTGCTGGTACCATATCCCCAGTAAATGAGCTATGATGAACTAAAACAAGACATCCTGAGAGTTCATGAGAGAGACACTGACTGACTCAAACTATGTTAGTTATTGTTAAATTCCTGTGATGTCTTTGGCAAAAACAACTTTAAAAAAAAAAGACAGGTTATCTTTGGTTTATGATTTCCAGAAAAATCTGTCGTGGTGGGACTCTAGCATGGTGGAGCATCTCAGCTCATATCCTCACTAGGCAGGAAGCAAAGAGCAAGCAAAAGCCCTGTGTGCCTGTGTGGGTGTGTATCTGTCTGTCTGTCTGTCTGTCTGTCTGTCTGTGTATGTGTGTCTGTGTGTGTGTGTGTGTCGGGTTATCAGTGTATCCGTGTGTATGCGTGTGTGTATGTGTGTGTGTGTGTGTGTGTGTGTGTCTCGGGTTATCAGTGTATCTGTGTGTATGCGTGTGTGTGTGTGTGTGTGTGTGTGTGTGTGTGTGTGTGTGTTGGTAATGGTGGGATTTAAACAATCTTAAGGACCAGTCCCAGGTAGTCCACTTTTTTTTTCTATCTTGGCCTACCTCCTAAAGATTCTAGAATCTTCTAAAGTATTACCATCAACCGAGACTCTGAATGCTTGAAACATATGCCTGTGGGGCACATTTCATATTCAAATGAAAACTCATATCAGCCTTTTCCACAAATGCAAACTTACTGTCTGTATGAGGTGGGGTGCATTTGCACACACATGGTCTAGCACACCCACCCACACAGAATTTAGAAGTAATTGCCAATTAATTACATTATTAACAATAGCTAAATAAAATTGTTCTTCTTTTTCTATTTTTTTGTTTTATTTTGTTTAGTTTTGTTTCTTGAGGTAGGTTCTTACTATGTAGCTTTGACTGGCCTGAAATTTACTATGTTGACCAGGCTGGCCTCAAACTCATAGAGGCTCATCTGTCTCTAACTCCCCAGTGCTTGGACTAAAGGTATGGGCCACCATGACTGGCTTTGTTTATCTCCTAATCTTCAAAAGTTAAAAACCAATTCCTAAAGAAATGTACTGTAAACCATATCTCTGAATGGCAAATATGCTTATAATGTCCCTTTTTGTTATCATCATCAACAACAACAACAACAACAATTATTGTGTGTCTGTGCATGATGTGTGTGGAGTGCACAGGTACCAAGGTGCATCTGTGGAGATCAGAGGACAGTTTACAGGAATCTGTTCTTTCTTTCCATCATGTGGGTCCCAGACTCAACTCAGGTCCTCAGGCTTTGCATCAAGCATCCTTACCGATTGAGACATCTCACTGGCCTCAGTAAATTCAATTTTTAGCACATCGAAATCACCTTCAGAGCCTCCAGTATAAATGTTAAGCTGTAGCCTACACCACCTCCAGAAAAAGCTGTCCCTGCGGTGAGCCCTTTACTGTCAGACAGGCACAGGAGGCAGCGGTGACCAATGCTCCCACTTCTTACTGTCAGGTCCACTGGCTTACAAGAGTGAGAAGTTTCCTGCAAAAAGTCAAAGAAATCCCTAAGGGGAGTAAGCACACAGAAGCATTGGCATTCAGAGACAGTAGCCAGTTACAGCGCAAAGTGGGTGCACAAGTGGACCAGAGGGATTTCCAATCGCTAGAGGGCACCATTGTGCACCTCTGGTTCCAACCTGGCTCAGTCACTGCTCACTTGAAGGCTATCTGTGAGCATTTACACTAGGGAATACAGGAATGTTGTCAATTAGGGCTTTCCCCAACACAACCCCAAGCCAGCTGTTAAAACGTAGCAAGTGGTTAGTAGGAGGGCCCCAGGAAAGAGACTACACATAGGAGGAAGGACCGGTTTTAAAAGACAGCTGCGTAAGCAACATCAGTCCAGCGCTGAGCTCCTATCTGGGCTTAGGTCTGGCTGGAAAGGTAGGACGTATTTCTTTGAACACCCATCTACATCCATAAAACCTTTAAAGGGCCCACGTTTCTGCCTTCACCGCAGTACCAGCCTTGAAGAACTGTAGCAGGAGAAGTAAACAGCAAGGTTCGTGTCTTAACATACTTCTATTCTAAAAAATACCAAGCAAGGAAGTATTCACGTATGACAGACGACACAGAGGTCAAAGTTTTTTTTTTAAAAAAACGGTATAGAAACGTGTTCTCTCAGCTCCTTCTCGCAATAGACGGTGGTTAATAGAGACTTGGGACTGGTCATTCTGTAGAGAATTAAGAGAGAAAGGCGTGTTCGGCCCTCAATGCAACTACATCGGTGTCGTACACGTTTCCAGACAGCTCAGGGATCATCTCCAAAGAGGGTGTTGGAAAGAAGGGCACTTGCCCCTATAAACTCATTGTGGGTGGGAAAGCAAGATCCAGGCAGACAACATTCCAGCCTGGAGGGGAGAGGCAAGCATGAAATCCCACTGCTAGCTGAAGAGCTATTGGCAATTTGATAGCTTCTGGGAGAGGGAGAGGGGAAGGGGCCAAGCTGGCTTTAAGGATGTGTCCCCTGGTAGATGGATCACATTCCAGTGTATGTCCCCCACCCACCCACCCACCCAAGAATGCTCCAGCAGTATAAATTGGACTCTGGGTTGTTTTGTTTTGTTTTCTGTTTTTGTTTTTTGTTTGGTTTGTTAAGGGACGAGTTCTTACAATAGCCTGGATTTCACAGTTGGGGCCAAGTGGGGTCACAGAGCCCCATTATCTGCCTATCTCTGTCCAGCACTGAGATCACAGGTGCACGCTACCACGCCTGGACTATTTCCTTCTGGCCATGGGTTGTAGGGAAGCAAGCTGCCATCCTCATGCTTGTCAGGCAACCGTGTATCAGCACAACTATCTCCCCAGCCCACGACATTGTGTTTCAACTTGTGTATTTTGTTAAAGTGTGAAAGAACATCTTTTCATTCATTCATTCATTCATTCATTCATTCAACAAAACTTTATTAAAGCACTATTATGTGAGCTCAGAGGATCCTTTACCATGTGATACCTCTGCTGGGAGGTATGGAATCCTTGTGTATTGGTTACAGAGTAATAACCAACCAACCAACTAACCAACTGACTAACCAACCAACCAACCAACCAACCAACTAACCAACCAACCAACCAACCAACCAACCAACCAACCAACCAACTAACCAACCAACCAACCAACTAAACCTCTATTCACTTATTCTTTACCACCACTTTACATATGCCTTTACAAACAAAACATTAAGTGTTCAGTTTGGAAGCCAGGGTGAGAAGTGGAGTCAGTGTCAAGCAACACACACACACACACACACACACACACACACACACACACACACACTCACTCAAGCCTCTCAAATTACGGTTTGCAGAAATCGGTTATAAGCAATCATTTTTGTTTTCCTACAGGTACTATTTTTTTGTGGTCTATTAAGAAACCTCATTAAAAACACAAAGTCCCTTGTAATCAGATCTGATTTTTTTTCTTCCTCAGACCTCATGCCCTTACTCTGTTTACAATTCTTCCCTCCCACCAGCATAACTGAAGACGCTGTAACACGCGACTGACTCTGTGAACTTGAACGCGTCGTGTGAGGACTAAGAACATTCAATTCTGAAAATAAGAGTGATTTTAATAATCAGAATAAGCTAGTGTATAATCACAGTGCCAAATATCATGCTAGTAATTATAACTATTTCCCTCTCTAAATCAATTGGTGTGTAAGCTCAAAGCATGCATTTCATTATACCCTAATTGCATTCATAGAGCTCTGATCTTCTGGTAGCCCTAATCCCTGCTATAAAATGGGAAAAATCATCATTAAATTTGATTTACATACTTCTTTTTTAGTATCACCTACATTACCCTCGTGGCAAGGATTTTCAGTTAAAATTTCTTTTTGAACAAAGAAGCTGTAGTCACTTAGCGCAATCTAAGGAGCGTATTTTATGTCCTCCTCAGAGTTAAAATGAAAAGTTAACACTTTCATTCCTAGTTTTCAAAACAAAATATTATCTCAAAGCTTGGATTGCTTAAGAAATTCTGAAATCATTAATACTGTGAAGGGTCCTTTTTATTTCTTCACACGGCATGAAATATGTAAACTCAAGGTACATGCAGGAAGTGTTTTAGAACTCTTTCAACTGGTGTGAGTGTGTGTGTGTGTGTGTGTTGCATGTGCTCGTATGTGTATGTGGGAGCCAGAGCTTGGGTGTCTTCCTTAAATGCACTCTGCCTTTTCTTTTGAGACAAGGTCTCTTACTGACCCCGAGTGGCCTGTTTCGGCTAGTGGGCCTCAGGGGCCAGCCTGTCCCCAGCCCACCAATCTTGTCTCTAGCTTATTTTTCCCCACTTTAGGGTCCTGCCATCTTCACTACACTTAGAGAGCTCTTCACGGCGACAGTGTCTCCTGCTGTCATCAGTCAAGACAGACACCGAGAGCCTTCCAAGGACACTTAACCTTGTTATCTCGATACCTTGGTTATGAAACTGTCTGGTGGACTCTTCTTAAAGGGTCCCGTGAGAGCGCACAGCAGGACAGAATGACAGACCTTTACAATACTCCTATTCCCCCTAGGCCTGGAGATTCCCTCCTCTTTGTTCTATCATTCATTTAACATGAGCCACCACAGATTTCATCTTCAACCAGCTAAGTGCGTGGCAAAGCCATTCTTATTGCTTGAGTTAACACAATGAGTCCAAGATTTCTCTTCCTTGCTAATAACTCATGAGAATGCACTGGCCTGGCCCTAAATGATCTAGCTTATAATAAAGGCCATTCCCACACATATTCCCCAAGCTTCTGCCAAAATAAATCAGCCACTGCTTTGGTGTTTAAACTGTCTCCTGTGGCTTAGAATTCCTTCTTGTTCCTCTGTAGCATGCTGGGCATTTCTCTACCACTAGAGTATGCATCTAGAGACAGTGCGGGACGGGATGGATCTTAAATAAAACCATGTCCATTTGCAGCAGATTCTAGGTGAACTCATAACCTAGGTCTCCAAAAAGGGGTAATCAGCCCCCTCTTTGAAAAGAAAAGGGGACAACTAAGCGTATTTAAGGGACTGACTGGGTGTTCACACTCACCCCCACTTCATCCATTCTGATATTCAGAGCGTCAGTCAATGAGCTCATTTTTCCAAAAGACATCTTAAGACTGCAGACAGGGAGCCCAAATAGCCAAACTCTGGCTGTGGCTTCAAGATGTCTTAATGTCATCAGTACACGAGGTCATATGTTATTTTAGAATAGTTATAATTACATTTGTTCAACCATGTTTAAACCCAGGCATTTCAAGCTTTGAGCCTGTAAATTCAACCACGATTTCCCACAGCGCCCCCCCCCCTTTTTTTTAATTATTCCTATGAAAATAATTCATTACGACAGCCATTTGGCTTCACAAAGATTTTCTCTCAGTACACATTTTACTCTAAGCAAAAATAAAATGAAAATAGGCAAATTCTTCCTTGACTGGTGTAAGTAAAGAGTTACCAACCATCATTGATTATCCGTGCCCTTAAATGTACGTTGAGTAGATTTCTTCATTTGAAATGCTCGTTTTCCAGAGCTCTTCTGATAAGAAATGTTTTATGGGTCAGGGTTCAGAAAAGAAAACAGAAACATTCCAGAAGGGACTGGGTACTTTTTGAAAGATTGTTGTAAGAACCAGAAGAGAAAATATGGAAGAAAGCCATCAAACAGGTGCTTTCGAGTTTACCATTAATTTGCAGCAAATTAACATTCTACTCTTGCTGCCCAGGCCAAGAACTCCAAAGGCTCCCAGGGCACGAGGTTTGCTCAGCACTCAGCCCAGTTTCCTCTGTGTTTTAGCCTGGTATACAACGTCTTTGTAATGTGGGAAAAAATGCATGTATCTCCTTCAGGTTCTGATAGACAAAAGCTCACATGCAATCTGTCTCTTCCCGGGGATAAGCTTACCTAAGATGCGGGTTTTGGTTTGTATCCTTCCAAAGATGGCGGAAATTCTTCTGTCATGAATCCCTGCCTGCCCTGGCTTGTTTTGTATCAACTTGACGCAATCTAGAGTCATCAAGGAGGAGAGGCACTCTCAACTGAGAAAATGCCTCCATTAAAACAAACTGCAGGGCATTTTCTCAGTGATTGATGGGGGAGGGCCCAGCCCATTGTGATTGGGGCCGTCCCTGGGCTCCGGGTCCTGGGTTCTATAAGAAAACAGGCTGATCAAGCTACAAGGAGCAAGCCAGTAAGCAGCACCCTTCCATGGCCTCTACATCAGCTCCTGCGTCCAGGTTCCTGGCCTGATTTCTCTCAGTGATGGACTTTTACCTAAAAGTGAAAACAAAATAATCCCTTTTCTGTCCAACTTGATTTTTGTCAGCATTTCATCTCAGCAACAGTACCCTAAGTAAGAAACTAACATGTGCAGTAGGGTGCTCTGGTGCACCTGAAGTGAATAAAAGAAAATAAGATTTAGATTTCAAGATTAGTCTATTAAAAAGGAAAAAAGAAGAAAGAAGAAAAGAGAGCTAGCTATGCTAAGAGATTGACATGTAAAATATATATTGGTAACCTTGTTTTAAAAAATCAAGGCTATAAATAAAAGTAAATTATTCTTGTTCAGGTTTTAGAGTTTCTGGTTCATAAAAACCTAAGCGGCTTGGGGGTGTGGCTCTTTCTTTGCTACTGGCTTTCTAGATCACTACTGGACCGTAACTCACTCCAACATGTCACTGCTTCCCAAGATATTATAAACAGGGGGACAAAAAGGTCTAAATCTTTCCCATTCCCTAGGGAAAAATGAGTCAGTGCAGCCCGTGTCGCGGGTGCTAACACGGACCTGTCTTGCTTGGTAAATACATCTGAGCAATGTCGGGAAGCACCCCACTGATTTGATTGAGATGGGGCGGCTTCCATCTCTCTCATTGGCTAAGCCAGCCATTCAGAGGTAAAGGCTGCAGGAAGAGCATCAAGTGGATAGTGCGTGGGGAGTGGACATTTGTCCACGTTCACAGCAGGTTCACTTTATGAGAAACTACTGCACGCATGTTTCACCTACCGGCGCCATTAGTGGCCTTTGAAAACTAGCTAGCGGGCCTAAGATATTAAACTAGTATGCGCCAAACCCTTCAGACTGACCAGATGCCTGCAATAGTCAGCAACAGGCAGAAGCACCTCACGCTTAGCTCTGATAGACCGCAGCATCTGAGGGCCAGCGTGAGAACTTTAACGAGCAATTTTTGGTAAACCAAAGCAAATGCATTGATCAAGGTTGACTTTCTCATGTAGGGGGGTACTCGCTTTAATATCGCTTCCAAAATTCTTAAATCCTGGGCTCTATTTTGATCTCAGATCGGAGGGACATGGCTGTAGGCGGTACTGTCCTTGGACCAGAGACCGAACATCAGTTGTGGAAGCTCGTGCTCTGTGCTCTGTGGTCACGTGTCGGCTCACCTGACTCCGATGCAGAAAGCTCTCAACACAGATGGAAAAGGTAAGGTACCGCTCAGCGACGTCAGGACCCCAAGACCTAAGGATCTTGAATCCATCAGCGATTCCCCAACGTTCTGTCCCCAAGAAGTGGGAATTTATAGGCTCGCCCTTCGAGGTACCGGCATTCACGTGATAGTAAAACACGAAATGCTTATTCAGAGAGTGAGTGAGGATGAAGGCGAGGTCAAATAGTCCTTCTACTTTTGGTAGGAACGTGGTAACAGGGTGCACATAGTTATTGTCCACCGCACATCCTTTCTTGTATTTGGTCCTCTCAGGGTTTGGCTTATACTAAATTTCCGTTTCAGAGCACTTCTGTTAGGGCCCATCTTAAATCCACTGGGTTGGGAGATGCAACCATTTGACCCATGTCGGGGCCGGGAGTCCAGGAAAGAGTGAGAGGTTTGCCCCAAACTGAAGGTGATCCAGGGAATGAAATTCAGAGGTGAAATCTGAGTGAAACAGTCCCAGCTGGTGGGATTGTTTAGGAAGGCTTAAGCGGTGGGGCCTTGTTGAACGGAGGTGTGCTAACTGGGAGCAACTCTGAGTTTCAAAAGACTTGCGCCATTCCCAGTCAGACTCCCCCTGCCTCCTCCTGCTTGTTTGAGAATGGGAGCTCTCGGTTTTTCTGCTGCTATGAAAGGGCATTTGAAAGCCTCTATGATTCTTGTAGACAATTATGAGCATTTAATTGAAAATAAAAACCTAGCTATGAGGTGACTTTGGATAATATTATTAAAAAGTAGAGAGGAAGAAAATGAAGCAGAGATAAAACTACCAGTGACATTAAACAATGAGCCAGCAGACAAAGGCTTTAAAAAATCACTGCAGCTGAGCTATAACTCGGGAGCAGAGAAGTTGACTAGCATGGACAAGACCCTGGAGTCAGCCCCCAGCAGCAGCAGCAGCAGCAGCAACAGCAACAGCAAAACTTGATTGATGTGCTTAAGAAAAAAAAGGGTGTTTTTAAATGCAGGATTTCTCGGAGGACTGTATTTCCTGTTATGTAGATGGATATGTTGAGTCTCTCGTAGACAGATGATTTAAATGCGCGGTTTCCAGACGGTGGTGGTACTCTGACTTCTGGGAACTTAGAAGGTGGGGCTGAGCATGAGGAAGCAGGTGACCAAGGGCAGTTCCTTGGAAGTATAGTATCCGTGGCTCCTTCCCGTCTGATTCTCTCTCTGTGTCCTGTCCACCCAAGTGTGAATTGCTCTACTCTGCCATAGCCTCCCCCACTGTGATAAACCAGAATTTCTGACGCTGAGAACCAGATTGAACTCTTCCTTCCTTAAATTATTATGGTAGCCCTTTCGGTCACAGCGATGAAAGAAGTAACCAGTATACAAAATTGGTGCCAGAAGTAGGGTTATTGCTGTAACTAAACCTGAACACATGCTTCCTAGACTCTTGGCATTGGTTTGTGCAGAGAATTTGCAAGAGACTGAAAATATTAGTTAGAGTTTACTGAGTGATTCCAGTGGGATCTCAGAAGACTGGATTAAAACTAAAATAAAAAGGTAGATAGTAAATGACAACCCATGACGTTTCAGATGGGAGCAAGAACTCTATTGGGAATTGGACTACAAGACACTCATGCTACACTCTGACAAAAGATTGTGTTTTATTGATGCCTTTTTTTGGGGGGGAGGGAGAGGCCAAGCTTAAAGAAAATGGGCTAGCTGATTTGGCAACAGAAACTTCAAGAGAGGCTAGTATTCGGGATGTGGTGTCATCATCATTGGTTGATTTGAACGAAGTATATAGTGAAAATTAAAAAAAAAAAGCATAGCAGAAGGATCTGAAAACGTTGCTGCTTGGGCAGAAAAAGGAATTGGTTAAAAATTGTGGTCAGTAAAGAGATCAGTGCCATTAAAGAAGAGGGACAAAAGGAAATTGGCCAGATCACATCAACCATTGGGTCAAAGGTATTGAAATAGCAAAGTCACGTGAAAGACTTTTCCTTGAGAGGAGAGAGAAAAACTAAATATTCTCTTCGAGAAGGTTCTGCCACCAGTTATTCACAGAGCACTGCAACCTAAGTCTAAGGTGACCATGCAGTTGACAGACCAAGGTCTGTCGATTGGATCGTCTGTCAACAAGGATTAGGAGGTGTGACCTTGTTGGAGAAAGGATGTCCCTGGAGGAAGAGCTTTGAGGTTGCAAATGCCCATGCCAGGCCCAACCTCTCTGCCTGCCCCCTACCTATCTGTGGACTAGGATGGAGCTCTGAGCTACGTCTCTAGCCCCATGCCTGCCATGTATACAGCCAGGCTCCCTGCTATGACCTCATCCCTGAATGACATGTTTGTTTTGTGGAACACAGAGTGCAGGAGTTACAAGGTGACTGATGATTCTCAAATTTTAAAGAGTGTGTGTGAGGGGGTGGTTCTCCGCAGAGAAGCCCTCAGACTGTGATGAATGAGGCTGTGAGCGTGAGCCTAAGCCATAATGTAACCTTGGGATGATAAAGATACCAGAAATGTAGAATATCAGCCAATAATAGCTGTGAGCTACAAGGCAAGCCAGGCCCAAAAATAGCCAAGTGGACTGCAGATGGCTGGACCCTAGGAATGGAGCTACCCAAGTGTGTGGGAGTTTACCAGAACATCACTTATCCTAGATATTGGACATGGAGTTGTACAATCTTGATAGACCTCAGCCTTTGGTTCTACGGTGGTTTGAATGAGAATCATTCCCATGGGCTATATGTGAATGCCGAGTCACCAGGGAGTGGAACTGTTTGAAAGGATTAGGAGGCAAGGTGGTCGCAGAAGGTGTATCACTGTGGGTGGGCTTTGAGGTTACAAAAGCCATGCCGGGCCTGATCTCTTTGCCTGTTGGCTGCCCGCCTGTAGCTCTCCAGCCCCTTGTCTGCCATGCACACCACCATTTCCCCTGCCATGATAGTAGACTAAGCCTCTGAAACTATAAGCAAACCTCCAGTTACATGTTTCCTCTCGGAAGAGTTGCTTTGGTGATGGTGTCTCTTCACAGCAACAGAACACTGACCACAACAGTTTCCGTATCTCCTTTCTATGCCCTAGTTGGGACACTGTGTGCCAGGATATACTGGAAGTATATAATTTTCTCTTTATTTTGTAATAGTTAAGTGTAAGTTTCAGAAGAAATTTTGGAAGCTTCTAGAAATGTAGGTTAAATGCATTTTCTGTTATGGGATGGGTCTTTGGAGGCTAGGGTCAGAATGTTAAGGCATGAATGTATAATGTCCCCTGTAGGCTCTTGACTTGAGTGCTTAGTCCCCAGGTAGTAATGTTATTTTGGGAGGACCTGGGAACTTAGGCAGTGGGCTGACCTGGAAGAAGTAGGTCACTAGGGACGTGAAAATTGTGCGCGTGCCCTTGGAGACCAGAGGCCAGCCTTGAGTGCCTTCTTGTATCAGTCTCATGGTTTTTTTTTTTTTTTGTTTTTGGACAGGGTCTCTCACTGGCTCTGGAGCTCAGTGACTGGCTAGACTGGCTGGCTAGCTTAGCTTCTGTCCCAAACCAGCAGCCTCCTATGTGAGCAAGGGATTTCCTCGTGCTGTACAGCAAGCACTTTGCCCTCTGACTCACCTCCCCAGCCCCAAAGGCATTAATTGATTATCAATGTTAAGTTGAGTTTTAGGACACAGACTCTTTGTGCAATCAGCAAATGCGTGAGGGTATGATTGCCTCCACTTTTAGCAGTGAAGAGGTTCAAAGCCGGAGACAAGAAGTGGGTAAAATTCAGACTAACGTCTTCTGGCTCTGCCTCCTGAGCCCCAGAAACTTCCGCAAACTGTATAAAGTTCCGCTTTCACGAGTAAAACACGGGTAATGTCACCTACATAACTATTTCCATAACAAAGACAAATGTTGATGTGCAGCCAGCACGGCATGGAAGAGACAGGGGGACGGCACGACACTGGAGCCTGACATGCCACACGTCGTGTCTCCCGAGGTCCGACGTGGCCAAGTTCTCCCCAGCGCTGGAAAGGCTTGCTGTTGATTCCAAGGAGCACCAGCTGAAACTGCTGGCTTGCCTTCAGGAGCCATGTTGTAACAAAAATGAACCTTCTCTGAAAACATCCAATCCACACTCGGCCAAGGGAGACACACATGGCACTGAAGCCACTGTGCCAAACTCCTCAAATCTCTTGTTTCTCCAGCCACCATCCCCCTGCCTGCTAATGGAAGCGCAACGCGCTTGCATTATCCCTGTCTCCCAAGGACGCTGGAAGGGTAAACACAGACGTGTGGTTACAGAAAACTTTACAAAGCCCACAGCAGTAAATGAAAGTCTCCCAAATCAATTTGCCAGGCCACCTCTATGTTTGCTTTATGTGGCCAACATTTACATCAATACAGCATCTGTACATATTGTCCCGGGGGCCCAGGACCACCTTAGAAATATCCGGTGTAATGCCACCGCAAAACCCTACCTGCCGTAAAGAACTTCTCACGCAGGGAGCTCACTTGTTCCCACTGTAACCGTTTCTATGCTGCACTTAACGACGTTTTCAGCATTTAATGGGGTTTTTTATAATCTTACACTGACTCCAGCAATGTCTTTCGCAGCCACGAGGCAGGTAGACCTCCACGTGACACATCAGATACTTGAGGGCAACCATCCTCTCCCCTCGTGTCTTACGAGAAGGCCTCACGTACCATTCTGCCACGACATATGCAAGATTTACCAGTGTTCCCATGACAGGGTGGCAGAATCCAGCCTGCTCACAGGTTAAGTTCCTCTCCTGGATAGTCTTTTCTATCCTGGGAAACAGCTGCCTATGTATTACAGTAAGACGGGGCCAGTGGTGCTCCAGATGCGTTGGTTTGGTTGCCGTAAGACAGAGACTGTAAAAGTTCTGCTACCGCCCTCAGGCCAGGAAAAGAAACCCAATACAGAACAAGTTCTGCCCGCCTGCATCTAGGCTTCATTCTCTCAGCAACTCATTCAGGAAGTCCTACGTTTTGAAAGGGTGAAGTTTTGTCAGCGTTTTCTCTTGTGGCGCGTGGTGTAATGTCCGGGCTCACGGAGGCTCACTCGAAAGTCATCACGGTTGCTGCCACCTTTATTGCAGAAGTTTATCCTTTGTAAAGGTCTAGATGTGAATCTGGGGTTTGTTGTGAAGTTCAGGTGTTCTCTGTGGATATTTAGGGTTAGAAGCATCTGTGTTTCTTTCTCATTTCTTATATAGAGTTTTTTTTCCCTTCCATTCTCTCTCCTTCCTCCCTTGCTCCCTTCCTTTCTTCCTCCGTTCTTCCTTTCCCACAGACTCTTGTGTATCCCCAGGTTGGGCTTGAACTTGCTATGTGGATGCGGATGATCCTGGATTTTTTTTCCCTTTTCCATTTATTTATTGATTCACTTTACAGCCTGATCCCAGCCCCCTCCCTCCTCTTTTTCCAGTCTCACCCTCATGTCCCTCCCCCACCCCCAATCCTCACAGGGTGGGTTAAGACCCTGAATTCTTGATCCTTTTTACCTTCTGAGTACTAGGATTATAGACTTTCCGCCCACCGAAGTGATGGGTTTTATTACACCATTTCTTTTTGTGCATATAATGTGCTCAGATCATTTTACCTCCTCTGCAGCTCTGTACTACTCTCTCTGCCCCTTCCCCATTCCGTTATGCACCCTCTGTCATCCCTCTTTTAATGTCATGCCTTTCCACTTCCCCTTAGCTTTTACAAATGAGACAAACATGTTAATACCTGACAGAATAAAATGGATATAACTCATGATCATCATGTTGAGGCAGTGAGTCCTCTAAAGGAATACAGTTTTTAATACTGTCCACCGGTCAACATTGGGAATCTCTCCAAGCCTCGTGTTCAGGATTGTACATGCACATCTTCCTTGGAATTCAAGATGCTAAGACTTATATTTTAAACATCAGGGGATACTCATGACTATTATGCTAGTTCTCAACAACAACAACAATGCTGTAACATGGGAAACCCATTAACCTAGCACTAGTTAAGTACTGAGAACAGAGCAGACTGAAAAAAAAATGGCATTCACTGAGTTCCCACAGTTCCATGTTTCTAATATCAATTGTTGTGTGGCTCCTCTCTCTGTAGCCTGTTCTAAGTACTCTCTGAGCTGAGTGACAGGGATGTGTAGCAGGCATAGGCTGGGGTACACTATGACACATGTTAATGGTTTTTACTAAGAGTTGACAAGTTTACAACTAAGCTGGTGGAAAAAGCATTCATAGTCATGGAGGAAAATGGGGGAGACGCCAAGAGGGCTTTTAATGAGCCTCCTTTGGTGTGAACATATGTTAAAAAGAATATTTAGATATAGGAATTAGAGTGCATGAAAATAAACAAACTGCTGTCCCTGAAGGCTGAGAGGTGTACAAGGTCACGGAGATTATATATGTAATGAACAGTGTAATTGTGAAGCAGTTTTGTTCATTGTTAGTGAAGCAATAAACTTGACTCCCCCCCCCCAACCCCTTGACCTAGAAGAAATAGACCAACACGTTAGTCAGAAATATAGCTTTATTATCATAATATTTCATAATCTAAAAACTTCTTCCTTTTCATTCTGGGAACAGAAATATTCTAACATCTATACAATGGACTGGCCCTGCAGAAAACTGAAATACAGCCTCCAAACAAGCCACACTTAAAGGTGAGAATCTGTTATTAGTTTGGGTGGGGGTGGGGGTAGGGGAACAACAGTTCAAATGAAGATCTTTTCCCCTTACAAAATAAATAATAAAGTTCAATTTATACTTCAGTTAAACCTTGATTACAGTTTCCCAGAGACTTTGGTGATTTTTTTAAAAAGGACACAGCCTCGGATCTAAGGTTGATTGTCTTGTGGAACTCGGCCATGGTGTGAGTGAACGATTTCTCCAGTGAGCCAGCTCCCATTCGTCCACAGCAGGAAGACTATTGTACTCACTATATTTCCTTCTATGGGGGTCAGAATCCAGTTGAAACTCAAAAGTGTTTTTTTTTTTAATTTAGTAAGTCAACCTCAAAACTATTTGCCTTGTGGAATGTATAGAGAGTAAATACAAATCATGGTGCTTTGCAAAGATGGATGTGTACCACTGTCAGCAAGGGCTGTCATCCCTTCTAGGCACGTTACATGAACACCAACGATGGCTTACTTTAAATAAAATGGGAAACAAATCTGGCTACACTATCTTCAACAACAAGCTGCTGTCATTGCACACACACACACCACACGGCAGGGAGCATGCAATACAATCAGCGAGTCACATTTTCAGTGCAGAAAGAGCCAAAGTGCAATTCTGATAGAGACATCAATAGTAAATAACTACGGAGGAAATTGCTTATCCAAATAACTACTAGCCTTAGATGTCTCCTCACAAGGTCACAGTGACATCCACAGCTATGTGCTTTCCCCAACTTGGAATTCGCCTACACACCACTTGGAAGATCTGTCCCCCTAACCCAGAAGCCACTGAAGACTCAGACATAAAACCTTTCCACAAGGGCAGCTTCAAAGTAATCTGAAAACGATGAGTTCTCCTTTTCAATTTATTGGCATCCTAAGGAAACTGCCTTATTATCACTTTTAATGTAATGGTCAGATGCTTGTTGCAATAACAATAATTCTACTAGTGTTAATTAGGTTACAATCTTAATTTTTAAAAGGAATTTGATGTACAGAAACAAAGCTATATAGTTTTAAAGCCACCCACCACAAATACACACTTTCTCCAGAGTATTTAAAAATAAACTATTCATATACTTGACATATATATATAGTGTATGTGTTAATATATGTATATATGTATGGACAACATTATTCCTGTTTTAGGGAGGATGTCAGCATGTATACACTCTAGAGACCTGATGGTATTGCTCAATTTCAGGAAAAATTTTTAAAAAATTCCTTTTAGAAGAAAATTTTTAAACAGGAGATTCTTGAAAGTTCTTCTAGAAGGATGATGCCATTTGGGGAGGATGGTGTCAGAGGTCAGATTTCACATGCACCCCCTTTTTTCCTGAATTTGCAATAGAATGCAGTGCACAATGAACACCCCAGGTGTGTAGCTGACAGGTAGGGAAGTGCGCACTGGCCGTAGGAGCAACAGGAGGTGAAGTGAGCTTCCTGGTGGAAAAGGAAGACAGCAAAAAGAAGGGCATGCTCACAGCTAACAGACAGGAAGCTGGTAGCACTTCCGGAGAAGCAGGTGGTAGCAGAAAGCTGGGCGTCCCTGCAGCATGGCCAGGATGGTCCTGGTGTGCTGAATGTGCTCTCCTCTGGAGCATCATGCACTTGGACACCACACCCATGATGCTGCTGACCCCTCGGGTCTTAGCAGCTGTCTAGATAGAGGCTGGTCGGCAGCTCTGAGGGTCCAGCGTGCTTAGCCAAAGAAGGCAGGTGGGGTACACCCAGATCTGAAGAGATATGCTCTGAAGGACCTCAGATCAGAATTACACAAACCCAAAAGCCATCTGGCAACGAGAGAACTGAGGTCTAACTGAACACATCCCGTAAATCACCTGGAGATTAAAATCTTGATTAACCGGAATCCTCAAGGGTTACCAGTAGTCTCTATCAAAGAGACTTTCAAGATGTCTCAAAGGGAGTCTACACACAAACACACAACAGCAAAAACCTTTTATTTCACTGCTCTCCACAAGAATTTTACACTCCCAGCTGGGTGTGGTGGCACACACACCTGTTATCCCAGCACTCAGGAGGCAGAGGCAGGAGGATTACTGCAAGTTCAAAGCTGGCCTGGTGTATATGTATATATATCAAGTTCCAAGCCAGCCAGGGCTACATAGCATAGCAAGGCCCTGTCTCAAAACACCAATAATAACAATAATAACACATATTTTTTAAAGTAGAAGAACTTCACAGTCACGTTCCTCGCCTCATAATTCAGAGAGAGAGTGTGCAGTGGACACAAGAGCCTTGGCATCTCGTGTGGCCCAAGTACTAATGGCCACTTCGTAGAACCCCAGGTGCCAGGACGGCAGGAGACTGGGCCAAAAATTTTAGAAGATACAGATCCATGTTACCAGCACTACGTGATAAGAGTGCTTCAACTTTTACTTTATTGGCTTTTTATTTTTTATTTTTTGTAATTTGCCTTGCTTGCACCTAAAAACGAAGTTGAAATAAAATCTTGGTCCACTGAGACCTGCCCTGTGTTAAATTCCGGTTAATCGGGGTGTTCCTATGCGCTGTGTTCCTTGCCCTCCTGCTACGCCTTCCTAGGACAACAGGTCCAAAAGGACAACACTGACGGCCCTGGGACATCATTCCGCACGCCCCGTGGTGATGCTTCCACGCCCCTCTCTTTCTAGATAATATTCACAATTGCTGTAGGCTTCTTTTTAGCCATTTTGGGCCTGAAGTTGCCTTTCCGGCTCAGGCCCAGGTGCTCCCCTTTCTTAGCTGGTCTGAAGAATTCTCTGGGAGAATCAGCTTGTTCCTGAATGGTCTTGGCAGGCGGCATCCCCGCGCGGTCCTCCTTGGCTTTCTTAAGATGGCTCCTCCCCTTTAGATGGAAATGGGTCCTCAGCTCAGGGTGGTTACACACAGAGTGCCCTCTGCTTCTATAGGAGTCAGGAGAGGAACAAAAGTGGCTTCTTTATAACTCAGAGGAAAAATAACTAAGCACTCCTGTCCACCACAAATACCATCCCCCTGCCCCCTCCAATAAGTCACAGATACTGGTATTTCCTGCCATGACTGTGTGATGCTAAATCCCAGGGAGATACTTACTAGCCCTATTACTAAGTGATGAAATAGGCACAGAAAAAGTAAAGGACTGCCAGAATGACGTGCACAGATGCAGGACAGAACGCAAATCTGTTTCAAAGTATGTGACATATAAATAGTGCCTATAGAGTAGTAATAATACTATGTATCATATATAATATATAATTGTAACATACATGTATAAATGTATACGTTACATATTAGTAAGAAAAAGCCACAGTAGCGGGACCATCCTTTAGCACTGCTATAGCACCACTCACTGATCAGCTGCTATTTAAAAGTGGCACCTGCATGCAGGTAAAAGTTCAAATAAGCTTTTAAAAACCCACAGTTGATATCGTATCAAGCACAATAGGCTTTAAAAAATCTACTTGTAGATATCTTATCAAATGCAACAGGAAAGCATACAATGTAAACGTTATCCAGTGGCCCAAGTGTAAAAATGACATACGTACAGGCATCTGGGCTTCCTGTTCGATGAGACATCTGTGAGCTGATGGGAAACAAAGAGGAGAAAGCATTAGTTCACTTGAAGGCTAGATGTAACTCATATGTGTACGTGTGGGGTGGGAAGGGGGGGGGTTGAATAGATTACTCAGTGGGGGGGGGCACTACCCCAGCATGTGCACGTAGCAGCTACAAAAAGACATAGACTATGTTCCTCTGTTAGCCTCCTCCCTACTGTCTCAAGACAGAGTCTCTCACTAAACCCGGAGTTTACTGGTAGGCGAGTGGCCAGTCAAGCCTAGGGAGCCATTTGTCTCCTGCACCACCGCCTCTGCCGTCCTGGGCGTTACATGTACATGCAGACATACTCCACTTTTTAACGTTGGCCCTGTGAACCTGAACTCAGGTCCCCATGCTTGCATAGCAAGCATTTCACCCACTGACTCATCTCTCCAGCCCCTGGGCACGGTTTTAAAACTCTGTAATGAGTTAGCGGCATTACCTAGGGAGCCACCCATTACATCAGTGAACGTGAGCCACTCTGGACACCTGTTCTCAGTTTCCCAAGAAGTTTGTATCTGAAGATCTCAAAACTTTTCCAAAGTAAATAAATAAATAAATAAATAAATAAAATAAAATAAAATAAAAAGCTTCCCAATAAATCAGGGTTGGAAAAACAAACCTGCTTTTAAAACCTGGCCCAATGTGTTGTTATTTCTCAGGATCTGGCTGTGTTCGCCGCTGATTTGGTACAGCTGTAGCTAGTCACAAAGTACCAACTACGAGGAAATGAGCGTCAAATGTTATTTCCTAAATATATCGTTTCTAAAATGAGAACATCTGAAGAGCAAGCCCCACAAGCCTCCCCAAGGCCATCTACCGTCTAGATGATGGCCACTCCAAGCCATAAAATATCTGCCTGTGCTTTGTGCCTGGGCTCAGAGTGCCTTCATGGGCAGCATGAATCAGTGACTATCATATTGCGATCCAGATGTCACCGGTCCACTTACGGGGAAGCCCAGGGCATTGCCAGCCCTAGGTTCCCAACCTCCTTTAAGCAGCCCTCACTGGGATGAAGTCATGTCAGATCTCTAGGCAGATTCAAAAGGAGAGCAATGAAAAGGCATCCTTGGAATTTGGACCAGGAGGATGGTGACATGCTTAGTGTCAGGGGAGGGCTGGGTCTTGCATCACCTCAGGACGCCGAGAGCCGTAAATACACAAGTCCCTCACATAAGGTGCTATGGGAGCCTGCACGTCTCCACACCCCATATACCTACAAGGTGCATCCAACTTTTTGACATTGCAACATGATGCTGTCATCTGCAAAGTTCACATTAGCGAACTCAAGTTATAAAAATCATCTCCCCTCCCCCGACACACACACAATCCCAGATGCTATGTTCACAGAGATACTCAGCTAACATTCCTGGCCATGGTCTGGGCACACGGGCCAGTCTAAATCATCATTAAATGTCTTGCAATACATAATAAGGTGTTTAAAAATAATGGGGCTGGCTGGGCAGCAGGGGTGCACACCTTTGATCCCGGCACTGAGGAGGCAGAGGCAGGCGGATCTCTGAGTTTGAGGCCAGCCTAGTCTACGGAGTGAGTTCCAGGACAGCCAGGGTGACACGAAGAGAAACCCTGTCATCAACAGCAACAACAACAACACAACCATGGGTCTAGAGAGAAGAGACCACTGAGATCATTGCAGAAGAGAAAGATTTAATAGCCAGAGGGCAAGGAAGTCGGCTGTGAGACTGTGTCCCTTAGAAATATCAATAAGGCCATACCCATATATATGTATACACACGCACACACATGCACACATACACACACATACACATACAATTAAAGAAAAAGAAGGCATGAATTTGAGAGAGAGCAAGACATGGGAGGAACCAGAGGGAGAAGGTAAAAGCAGGGAGATGATGTAATCACATTCTAATTTTTTTTAAAGAGGCACTCGCTGCTCTTCCAGAAGACCCTGGTGGTTCCTGGTACCCACATGGTACCTCACAACCATCCCTAAGTCTAGTTTCAGAGGATCCAATGTACACATATGGCGCACATATATCCATGCACATACATGTACTCATATACATAAAAACAATAAAAAAGAAATATTTTTAAAATAATAACAAGTTTGGAGTGGTGGTGCACTCCTCCCGAACCCAACCAGGGGTTGGAGATAGGCTGGCTTCTATGAGTTCCTATTTGGACTGGCTTATGTAGTGCGTTCCAGGCTATCAAGAGGCGATGATGATGATGGTGGTGGTGATGGTGGTGGTGATGGTGATGACGATAACAATAATAACAAGAAAAAAGTTTATATCCACTCAGACCTTTTTTCCCTCCCCCCAAATTCTTTTGATGTGCAGGTGGCTAGAGCCATGTTAATGAAGCTGAGGTATGCAGCTTCCCAAGGTATAGGCCTGTTCGGGGCTGCCACAGGGCTGAAAGAGCTGGCCCCACTTCATCTTAAGTTTTGTGTAGGTAACGGCCCTGTCCACAATCCGGTCCAGACCAAGACTTCCAGGTCGTTCCTGGCCCCCTGTTCCCCTCATCCTCTCAGTGTGCCCCTCCAGCAGCGCCCAAGGACCCTCCTGAGCTCTACTTCAAGGCGCAAGGCTCAGCTATCCTCCGTCCTCCTCTGCCGCGGACTCCCAGCCACTACCTCTCACCCCCTCTCACTTTAGCCTCCGTGTCGTGTCTCTCATTCGGATGCCCTTCCATCCCGGAAGCCTTCCCTCAGCTTCCCTGTGCACTGGGAATCGATCTAAACTCCTCTTGTACCCGGCAGCTCTCTGGCTTTGCCTCCTACCCCTCCACCGTGCCACGCAGGCCCCATTGTCCTTGCGTACAACACTCTGCTTGTGACTTTCCACAAAGCTGTAATCCAGGTCACAGTGCAGGCGTAGGGATCTTTCTGTCCGTGGCCCCAAAGCAGTGCCCTACCTGAACACCACAAACATATGGCATCTTTCCCTGGCCTTGCAGTAGTTACCGCCATGAAAGGATGCCATTACTGATTTGCTCGCTGTCCCCTCCACGCAAGAGAAAAAGGACCTTGTTTGTCTTGCTCATGGCGTGGTCAACACCTCATAAGCACTGCGCCCTCAATAAATAAGTGTTAAGTGAATTACTGCTAGCCCTCAATTAGCTGCTGGGAGGAAATGAATGCAGTATTTAAAACAAGATTATCCAAGCTGTTTCCCCATCTTTTAGCTGAGTAGTTCTGAGATTTTTTTTTTTTTTTTTTTGGCAGATGGGCTATTAGGTCACTTTGTGTCTAATTTGACAGCATCTTTCAGGGCACAAGAGATAAAATATCTGAGTAAGCATACCGTATTTTTAGAAATCAGCCAGGTGAAAAAAAGAACATAAATGCTCAAGGGGATTCTGGGAGAGATGCAGCATGCCGAACATTGTTTCAGAAAAGGCGCAAAAGGTGAAGGGGAGAGAAGCTTCCTACAGCACAGAAGGACGCAGTGCTGATAGTCACGTTCTGGAAGAGGCAGCCCACTTAGCAGTGTAAGGCCTGCCCTTCTCTCTGGAATGCTTCTAGGGGAAAGGAAGAGGAGAGAAAAGTGAATCCACTGTGTGCAGCCTACAATGGGAGGTGTCAGTAGGGCTGGGGGCCATTTTCCTAATTGCTCTGATGGAGGGGACACAGAAGTGCTAGCAGGAAGGGATGAGATGGGAGGGTCAGGCCGAATGGCTGCTTGTCCTATGTGGCACTAATGACCTATTCTGGGTGACTCCAGAAGCCTGGGTCAGATGGGTGCTCTGCAATAAAGTAAGCTGTGCCAAATATCTGATTCAAAGTCCTTGCTAAAAGCGTCCAAGTTTTTCTGTCCGCATATTCACAGAGAGGGTGACAAAGCAGACACAGCTCTCTGATTGTATTAAAGACGTAGCTCCTCATTTTATAGATGGATACGTTTTGACCATAATGTGTGTATGTGTGTGTGTGTGTGTCTGAGAGAGAGAGAGAGAGAGAGAGAGAGAGAGAGAGAGAGAGAGAGACAGACAGACAGACAGAGAGAGACAGAGACAGAGACAGAGACAGAGACACAGAGACAATGAGAGACAGAG
Organism: Acomys minous; assembly: GCF_964271855.1. Taxonomy (NCBI): domain Eukaryota; kingdom Metazoa; phylum Chordata; class Mammalia; order Rodentia; family Muridae; genus Acomys; species Acomys minous. The sequence continues at coordinate 95,067,475 of NC_140495.1, forward strand.
AGACAGAGATCCCATTGCAGTGTCTGCAGACTGCCCAACTTGACCCAAGGAAGAGGCTGAGGAAGATACAAACAAAGCAAAGAGGACAAACTACCCATCCACGTGTCTAATCCTTTCTGAAATCACTGTTTACTCAGGGTCTTTCCAAGGCCACAGCTCCAATCTCCAGCAATGAGGCCATCCGCCTCACTCCAGCCTGGTCCCACCAGTCACACAGCTCTCGTAACTAAATTGCTCATTACAATTTCAGCCCCACTTAGTATCATTTGGATTCGCCAGTGCTTCCTCAGGTTGAGCCAGCTGGCTGAAGGCAGATCATAGGACTGAACCATAAAAGAGACAAACACAAATACTTAATTTCCTACCATGTGTGAAGGAATGTCTGTGTACCTTGTGTAAATACATATATGTGTGTGCATATACACACACACATATGTATTTGTGTGTGTATTATGTGAACGTGCACATGTTTACATGTATATATATCTGTGTATGCACATGTAGTTTTGTATATGTATATCTGACCAGAAGAATAGGATGCTATATCAACTTTTGATTACAAAATTGAATATATGTGAAATAATTATTGCTACAACACTCAAAGAAAGTTTTACAATAAGCGCTGTTGAAGAGCGGTTTCCTCCCTGGTAAGGAAGGCCAAGTGCATATGAATATGGCTGGATCTTGCTTTCTGGAAGTGACTATTCCTTAATATTATCTTGAAGAACTTCAAACCTGGGGACCTTCCTAGTCTACCTGAAAATTAAGACTGAAACCCGGATATTTCCAACTTTGTTATTTTTGCAAGCATATAAAAATATGTCTACCAATCCAGTTTGGAATGGATGTCTGGATGTCAAAGGTCAGTGTGTACTCCAGACACCCTGGGTACCACAGCCAGATGGAGGCATGGTCCAGCCAGGGACTTCTGATGATAGCTGGGAAGCTCGTGTGAGTCACACAGCTCGCTTCGTGTCTGTTCTGTCTTAGCTTTGTCTAGATCCATCGCTGTGGTACTTGGGTGGGGTGGAAGGGCCTTAGAGGCTGGTGGCTGGCTGGGTGAGGACTCACCACGCGCTCGCTAGCGTCGCGGCTGAAGCCAGAGGCCTGCTGGCTCTGATAGTATTCCAATTGCTTCTCGGCCAATTCTACCCGCTGCAGCAGGTTCTCGATAAAGTCCCGGAGCCTCGCTTTCCCTTGGACCTCCTTTTCCGCAGCTGCTTCTAGGAAATGGTTGAACGTGACGACTTCCCTGCAAGGACAAAGCACACCAGAAGTCAGTCACTCGTGGCATCCCGACGGACACCTGCAAGGCCTCAGGCTTGGTGACGGCCATGGGGATGACAGGAGGCATGGGAGTGCCTGTTGAGGCAAAGTCGCCATAGAATGTAAAAATAAATGTGTATGTCAGGAGGGAGCAACATTGAAACTAGGTACAAGGTGACAAAGTGAAGGGGGTGGGGTGGGCAGTGGCGATATTTCAGAAAGCAAAGTCGGTATCCGCCATTTAGATGGACATACCTCAAGGATGTCCCGAGGAAGATGTCACAACGACACCTGGGAATCGTAAACTGCATACACCACAGGCATGCAAGATGGATCGGAGTGGCTGCCAGGACGCGTGCACAGAGGAAGGAGCCGGGAGACTCCAAGATCCCAGAGTTACAAAGAATGAGATGAGAGACCCCGGCGATCACTGAGAACCACGCCTTTCTCTCCCTAAGGAATGGTAGGGGGGTTCTTGGTAGGAAAGTATGAAAGTTAAAGCTGAAGCTGCAGCTCGGTTGGTAGAGCTATCCTAGCGTGTACAAAGCCCTGGGTGCGATCCCGAGACGCACATAAAACTGGGCACGGCGGTACATGCCTGCAAGCCCAGCATTCGGGAGGTTGAGGAAGGAGGATTAAAAAGAAGTTCAAGGTCATCCTCAGCTACCTAGTGAGTTCAGGGCCAACCTGGACTACATGAGACTCTTGCCTCAAAAATAAAAACAACAACAACAACAAAAGGTGGGAGGTGGGGGGAGGGAGTTACCCACACTGCATTCATAACCTCTTTAGTAATTAGACCCCAAGCCATAAAACACTTGTTCAAGATACCTAACAGGAAAAAAAAAAAGGGACTCAATATAAGAGAATATAATGTTCATGACCTGGCTTCAGAGGCCACAGCATCGTCACTCTGCTAGAAATGACCCGTTGTTGTTGAGTTTTGGCACGGCATCATGTGTAAAGAGGAGTCATACACCCCTCAGCCGCTCACTGGGACCGTGCGTGGCCCCGTACTTCTTTCATGTATTCTCACCAAAGCAACAAACTGTTACCAAGCTGAAGTGGAGCTACTGAAACCCTGCTGTGCTCCGTGAAGCTAGGTACCAAAAGTAGCCGCAGGGTGGATGGGGAGGGTCAGTGGGTAGGACAGCTTGAAGCAAGAGCCTGCAACCCGAGTCTGGTCTCCAGTACCACCACCACCACCACCACCACCACCAACAACAACAACAACAACAACAACCCAGAGACTACCATCTCCCAAAAGTTGTCCTTTGACCTCCACACACCCATCCACACTCCCCGACACATGCAATAATAATGAATACAAATTTGAGAGTAAGCAGTATTTGTGAAACTTGTAAAACGATATCCCTCTTCTTACTAAGTCGTTTGGGGGGGGGGGGGGAATAGTCATCGCACATAAAATCTGGGCTTTGTGCGAACAGGTAAGTTGTTTTGTGTGGTGGCTGAGGCAGACATGGCAGACGGTAGATCCTGAAGGATACAACGGCGAGGCTTATGAGTAAGAAAGAGAACAACATGGTGCAATCCCGAAGAGTAAACTTTTTTTTTTCTCACGGTCTTAATTTAGGTTCTCGCCCTGCTGAGTCAGAGCACTGTGTGAAGCCCTGCTAGGCCAGTTACAGAGATAAGGGCCAATCTTAGTCAGGTTGCAAGGGGAAAAACAAAATCTCTTTAACCACTCCTAAGTCATTTCCTGTCCCATCTTCGTCTTGCCATTTATTGTTTTAAAAGAAGAGTAAAATATTACTAAGCCCAAGATTTTATGGAAAATATCCCCACTAACAGGAACATTTGGCTCTAAAAGGGGGAAATGGCAGTACCAGTATAAGAAATTGACGTTGCTGCTCATTACTGTGCCGAGTGGTTTGCAGCCCAGGCACTCTGATTCAACCCTGGGACGCAAAGGCATCTGGAAATCAGCACAGCCAAAGGAGGCACAGAGGGGAAAGCCTTTTCCATGCAGCCAAAACTATAGTGAGAAAAACATATTTGCTTGCTCATCCGTTCACTCCTTTATAGGATGGCCCTAAACTCTGCTAGCTGAATAACATTACTTTTATTTATTATTGCATTCACTTATTTAATGTGCGTGGGTGTGTGTATGTGTGTGCGCACACGCACGAGTGCGCTCACAAGCGTGCATGCCCATGCCACAGGGCATATGTGGAGGGCAGAAGATGACAGACAGAAGTGAGTTCTCTCTTCCTACCACGTGGACTCTGGAGTTCCAACTCAGCCCTTCAGGCTTGGTAACAAACACCTCTGACTTGCTAAGCCGTCTCACGTGCGCGTTATATTCACACCTTTAGTGACCGAAGCCTTTGGATTACTTCTTCTGAGATGAGTTAAAGGCAGCTAACCTTGGGAAAAATCAAAATGCACTGTCATGTGATCAGCCCCCCTCCCCCCAGAAGCAGATTTGGAATGCAAATTCAGAGGATGGCTCTGTGAGTGAGAACAGCTAGGCATGGGGGCTCTGGCTTATAATCCTAGCACTGCTGGAGACAGAAACAAGCAGATCTATGGGGTTCACTGGCCTGCCATCCTAGCCTACTCCGTGAGTGGGACGTCAATGAGATACTCTGTCTCAAAAAAACAAGGTGGAGGGCACCTGTGGAACTACAGCCAAGGCTGATGTCTATCTGGCTTTCACACACACACACACACACACACACACACACACACACACACAGTGGGGAAAGGAATGGTCAGAAGTGAACATTAACATATTATGATTTTTCACAATTTGCATGCCCCAGTCACCTACGGCAGCTTGCTACCAACGACCATTTCTTATCTGACTTCCTTCATTCCAGCACCCAGCCAGATTCTTGCCTGTCACATGCTGTTCTCTCAGCCAGAACCTCTCCCTAGTCCCTTGACTTAATGCTATTTTCTAACCCCAGGCTCTCCCTAAAGGAATCATTCTCACCCACCCACCCCCAAGTGTAGTGACAGAGAGCTGTGTACTGCCACAGGACCTTTTCCCTGTTGGGGCCGCACACACCACAGGAGACCAACTGTGTGACTTACTCACTTCATCATACAGTCACTGAGTTGGGAGAGGATATTAGTTCCTAGCCTTGCTGGGGCAGAAGATGTTCCAAAAAGCATCTTAATGAAGGAAACAATTATTTTGGCTCACAGTCCCAGAGGATGCAGCTGGTCCACGGCATCCACCGTTAGGAAGCAGAGAGGGATGCCTGGGTACTCAGTTCCCCTCTTCTTTGTTATTTAGTCCTGGATTCCGACTCTTAGAGTGCTGTTGCCCACATTTCACATGGATCTTTCCACTCAGCTACCCTAATTGAGATAAGTCCTCACAGATGTGCCCGGAGATTTGTCTCCATGGCAATTCTAAATCCCATCAAATTGACCAGCAAGACGAACCATCAGGGACACTGCATGTAGTCCACAGGAGCCCAGCAGATAACAGAGACCTAACAAATCCTTAATGAAGAACAAATGTACAACCAGAGCTCTAGCTGAGCATCCAACCAACCAGAAAAAAAAAAAACCCGTTCGCTTCCTTTGTTCCTTTTCGGATAGTCTTGGAGTGTAAGCCAATGACTAAACCACAGACACCTCCTACTGGAGTACGGTGGAATCTAAAATGGATTCCCATTTTCTACTCTTAAAAAATCACAGAGGGCTTCCCTTCCCAAAGGAAGACTCAGGCGAGTTATTTAAATTTCATCTTACGTTACTGATTTATGAACCTATTAGGGAGTATATGAAACGATAAAAATACCTCCAGCTAAAAATAGTCTAACTATTGATCACACAGCACCTCAGATGGTCTGTAATGTCAGCCGTGAGACAAGCCAACATGAAAGAACCACCCCCTCCAGGCACCGGAAGCTCTAGCTGCAAGCTTGGAAGCCAGAGCACGGCCCCATGCTCTCCGGGGGACCACTGAAGCTTGACACCGACACCGGCTTCTCTCCGTTTTTTTGTGGTCCCTTGCATCACTTTTCTTTTTTGCATTTTCAAATAAGATTTTTTTGGGGGGGGGAGGGGTGGCAGATTAGGGGAGATATCTCAGAGGGTAAAGTGCCCTCTGCAAACATGAGGACTTGGGTTTGATCCCCAAAATACACATAAAAGCTGACTTGGTAGCACGTGTCCCACCCCAACACTGAGGGGAGGAGGAGAGATCAATGAATCCCTTGAGCTCACTGGCCAGCCAGCCCAGCTGCATTGATAAGTGAGAAACCCTGTCTTAAAAGCTAAGGTAGAGACTGCTAAAGGAAGACACCCAACCCCCGACCTCTGGCCACAGATACACACACCCACAACCTGCTCACACCCACTGAAGCATGTGCATATCATACACATGTACGTGAAGGCTGTTTTTAAAACAACCTTTTTCTAGTCAGAAAATCAAATTGATTCATTGATTCTAAGTAGATTCGTACCACATCTTAAATTGCTCAGCTAGGATGAGAAAAGAAGAGAAAAAAAAAATGGAGAAAAAAACAGAACCAGAAAAAAAAATTTCCTGGAATTCTAAAAAAAATTTTTTTCACGCTATCCCTAAGAAAACACATTTAACATCCTCTTTATTTTGTCCAAAAGAAACAGAGATTGTCTAGAGACCCGAACTAAGGTCTGTAGAGAGGACGCAGAGGTAAAGAACACTGGCTGATCTCGCAGAGGACCTGGGTTCAGTGTCACTCGGTAGCTTACAACCATATGTAACTCCAGGAATGGGGGGGGTGGGGACGCGTTTCCATCCTCTGGCCTCCACAGGCACTGTACCCACAAGATGCCGAAACACATACACGCAGAAACACACTCATAAATTGAAAACCAATAAGTCTTAGAGGTGAACTAATAGTGTGGGACCCACAGATTGCCCCCCACCGCCCCCCACAATCTCTGCTTTTCACCATCGGATGGCTTTTGGCTACCATCCTAAATGAGGATCGGCAGAGACCACCGTGTTGTCCACTCACTGCTTTAGCTGATCCCGAAATGGAAATTGTGTCAATCAATACTCAATGTTGCCTTTGGGTGTGTGTGTTTTATACGCACCAGTGCCTGGTTGTGCGTGGAGGTTACTGTTTCATGCTGGATGTTACTCTTTGTTTTTCCCCATTGTATTCCCTTGAGACAGGGTCTCTCACTGGACCTGGGGCCAGAGTGGTGGCCAGCAAGTCCCAATAGCACTGAAAATTACAGGCATATGTGCAGCCACACTGGGCTTTTTATGTGGGCCCTGGGGATCTGAATGTGGTCCTCAGGCTTGTACCACAAGCGCATTGATCCTGAGCTGTGCTCCCAGCTCCCAGCTTGCCTGTAAAAGGTCCGTAGTCCACAGCTAAATGGATGTTACTGGCTCAGACTGCCTTTCTATGCC
>NC_140495.1:96479129-96744129 GCF_964271855.1 Acomys minous
ATCAATTTGGGTAGGGTCTTTCTCTTTAAATCCAGAGCTAGCCAATTGCAGTTATTCCAGATATTCTAGCCAATTTGCCCAGGGATAAGCCCCTCCCCCCAACCCCAACCCCTGTGCCTGACTCCTGAGTGCTGATATTACAGTCGCTGTCACGTTTACTTGGCTTTGGTTTGCCTGGTCTCTGGGGACCTGCACTTCTGTCCTCATGTTTGCATGGCATCGCTTTATCCATTGCACCATCTCGTTCGCCCAGAAAATGGGTCGAGTAGGAATTTGCGTGGATAGTTTACCATGTTGTGCCACCTTCATTACTTCAGGAAAAGGAAAAACAAAACAAAACAAAAAACAAAACAAAACAATGTTAGCTGTTTTTGTTTCATACGCTGGCTATTAACTTGTACTGTTTGCACTCTGTGGAGTTATTCTCATCTTCCTGACAGGAAATGGGATCTGTACTGCTAAGGTCCTTGCACACATAGTCTGAGCATGTGGTCGGGCTTAGAGCGGAAACAGAGCCACCGTGGGGTCAGAGTCCCGTTCTTCTCAAGCTTTTTCCTTTACCTTGTCTTCCAGTACGGTCCCCATCAAGATTAACGGCCGAGTGCATGCCTGGCTCAGGGCTTGCTCTTGCCGATGCAACGCAGGCCCCTGCGTGAACCAGGCAAATGTGACCTCCCAGCTACAATCCCCGTTCTTTTACTGTTTGAGATAGTCCCAAGTTGCCCAGGCTGTCTTTGAACTCACACCTGTAGCCCCAGCAGGCTTTGATCCTCCGACTTTAGCCTCTCCAGTAGTTGGTCGGTCAGGTCTGTGTCCCCAGGATCAGCTAGACTTAATCTTTTAAAGTGAATTCCCATTTTGAGTATAAAGGCAACTAAAATTCCTCCATAGTTTATTACTCTTATATTCTTCTTTTTTAAAAATCTTATTTATTTTATGTATATAAATGCTCTATCTGCATAAAAACCTACCTGCCAGAAGAGGGCATCGGACCACTAGAAGAACAGCCAGTGCTCTAACCTCTGGGCCATCTCTCCAGCTTCTCTTATATTCTTCTTGATCAACACTGGAAGTCTATGGGCTTGTAAATATTTTGACTTTATGAATATACTTTTTTTTCTAATTATATCAAGCATGATCACATCTGACATGAAGCCAGTATGTGGACTTTTAAAAGTTGGTTTATAGGTAACTTACTCATTGGAGGTTGTTGGTAGGATTTGAAGTTATCTACTATTAAATACGCCTTGGAGGATGATCTCTTTTTGGTCTTAATCCTTTCGTAACCTGTGAACATTCTGTTAACATTTTGGCCTGCAGCAGTTTCTTTCAAGCCAATTTATTCTGGCTTCTCTCTGTGCTTTTTGAGACTTTAAATGGCTAACTTTGCAGGAAAAGCGCACACAGGGACCATCTGGCATATATCAAGGTGACCGCGTCTCAACTCATTTAATGGAATGTTCCTTTCTGTGACGTTTTTCCCACTGGTATCTCTGTACACACATTGATACCCTTATCTGGTCTATGTTTTGTACCTTTGAGTTTAAGTCAAAGTCACCGCTTCGCAGCCTCCAGCTCCTCCTTTCACGGATTGCAATAACCGTCATTTTTTTTCCTTTTTGCACAATTGTAAAATCCCACTGTAAACAAGGAGCCCATAGATTTTGCTCCAAGTGGATAGTAATGATATAAGCAACGTGACTCTAAGGATTTTCTCTCATTAGTCGGAGACATCGGGGTTGGAAAGTCTTGGAAAGGCTGGTGGGATTTTAGGCTGGGCTTGTGACAGGGTTTGTGCAGGCTCAAGGGTACGGTTCCTGCCCTCTTCTCTGACGTGGCTGTCAGAAGCAGCCTGAGTGGGTAAGCCTAAGACTGCCTCTGGTTCCTAGTGTAGTTTACGTTCTCTTGTGGGACGGGCAGAGTGTGATGACAGGAAGCTGCTTCCCTCTGAGCTAACTCCTGCTTAGTGTCACAAGGATGAAGAAGATACGGTTTACGAGGACCTGAGAATTAACCTGCAAAAAGGGTTGCCAGGCCAACTGCAGGAAACACAGGGGTTTGGGTCATTCTCCAAAAGTGACAGACATTATTATGTCTTCAAAGTGGTCTTACGTTGAGGTTTCCCTTGAGAATTTGAACAAGTTTGTTCTGAGTAAGGGAAACGGGACGGCCCCTGACTGGATAGCAGAGACCTTGGAGGCCCAGATCTCTGTCCCTACCCTACTGTTTCCCTTCATGGCACAGGAAGAAAGCATCCTGAGGCAGGGCTGACTCAGCATAACTAGTCCATGTTGCATTCCAATGAAAGGAGGGCTTGTGTTAGAGAAAGGGCCAGGGTTGAAGGGCTGGTTCTTTTGGTCAACACTTCAACCACGGACCATCTAGGGAGAACCAATTTTTCTCTTTATGGCTACTCTGTGAAAACCAGAGCAGCAGCCTCCAGCCTGTCTGTGCTGGCTTCTTCAGTTGGAATCTTAATCTTCCCAGGGACCAAAAATATGTATGGCGAGATGCTCAGGGCGCGTGCACCACTTGCATAACAGACAAGTGACATTTTCTTTGCTGGGGTGCTTCTTGGTGGGGGGAGGGCAGGGAGGGAGGGGAGGGGCAGAGAGCCTGAGGCTCACCACAGACACTTGAGTTTCCCAAGTCAAATGCTCTTCAGGACTTTAGAAGGACTTACGCAAAGCTTGTTTGTATAGCTCGCGGGGTCTGTCACGGGTGTTCTGTAAACACTGAGTGACCTAATGAATAAACATAGAGCAGAGTCCCAGCATAGTCTCTCAGCTGATCCTAAAGGCCATGTTTGTCATTGAGCCCTAATTGTGTCCTTCTCCACCTCATATAATTATTTCTAGATTTAATTCTAGAGACTGGGGGTGACATAGCAAATAATGCGAGCTTCTGTTCTGTGGGACCCTCTCATTCTGCTGTAGTTCATAAAACATATATGAATATGTACATATATTTATATATATGAATGGATTCCAGGAATGGGTTTTGTCCTTGTTGAAGTTTGCCTACAGGAGCTGTCAGTACATTTAGTCTTGATGAATGATTGGGGAAGGCATCATGTGACGCGGCTTTAAACTGCAGAGCGTGAGGAGACATATGGAAGTGTTTTCATCTCATTGCAGGAGAGTCCCACAATGAAGACTGGCTGAATATAGCATTATTTTGGCTGTTTTGCTTCATTGTGTTTTCCAGAATAATTCCAGGAGGCCAGTAATAGTCACAGATTTTCAAATGTATGAATTTTTTGTACCTTTTTTTTTTTTTTGCCCATGGTCATCTTTTAGGATGTATCTCAGCTAATTTAATATACATTTCCCCACTGGATTGATTTCAGATCTTAGCTCGTACCATCCAGAGAGAGACTGGTGTTGTGGCAGCAGAGAGTGGAGACTGAGGTCACATGACCTGGTTCCATTCCTTACGTAACACTTGTGTTAGAATCAGTTCAAACATGGAACATAGGTGGAGTGCCTATGCTCTTGTGGTCCAGTTGGGCCAGGTAGAAGATGAGGGGGCCCAGTGATTTGTGGTGGGTGGTGGGATACCATTCTTATTGCTTCCTGGAAGCATTTTCTTTCAGCTATATCTGGAGACAGGGTGTCCTGGGGGAAACAGTTGCTGTGTCTCTCCAGTTGACAAGGTTGCATGTGGTGCCTGCCTGTACCAAGCAGCAAGGTGAGAGTCCAAAGCAAAGAGGCAGAAGGGAAGGATGAAGTAGGGCGATGTTGAGTGGAAGCTGCATGGAGGTGGTACTCATAAAAAAAAAAAAGGTGTAGAATAGGTTTAAAATTCCAGTTCCAGGGGATTCGACACTCTCACACAGACACACATGCAGGCAAAACACCAATGTACATTAAAAAACAAAAATAAATAAATAAAAAAAAACCTCTGGTCTTTTCTCTGAGAAAAGAGGAAGCAGAATCTGCATTTAAAAATGAATTTTTCATAGGTAAAGAAAGGAAAATACCAGAGGGGCCAATGATTATGTCCTCATATTCTGTACTTCTGGGCATGGTGCCATTTATTGATCGGAAAGATTTTGTCATAAGACATATCTTGGTAGAAGGAAAAAAGAAATTAGAAATGATGAAAGTTAGAGTTCTGTCTTTTGTTCCTTCACTTTTTAGAAACTATACTTTTGCTTTCACGCTGCAGGATATAGCAGGTGTATATTTCCAGTGTCTGCTCATTTCTTGGGCAGGGAGGTGTACATAAAGCTGCGGTTTGGACACTTACCCAGTTGCAATATTCATAAAGAAACACCTACCCACTCTCTGCCTCACCCTGTCCCATCACTTCTCTTTCTATTGCGAGATCCCTCCATCCAAGAGTTGCCTTTTTCATATCTACCTTAGTAATCATCATGTTTTTGACATATCTTATGGTGAACTGAATCGATACATCTTTGCTTTAAATGCCATTGAAACCACTTGGCTTAAACAGCTGTAGTAGTTTTGGAAAGGCCTAAATGACCTTTATATACTTTGAGAGTTTAAACCTGCACCACTGCCAGATACTTCTGGCATAACAAGAGAAATCACATGGTCCTTCAAACCTTGCAGATAACAGTGGTTAAAAAAAGGATTAAAAAAAAAAAACAAAACCCAAAAACAATTCAACGTAAGAACCTGCACTATTTAAAGATGCCAGGAAGCTACAGGGCAAACAGGAGGTTATTTTAAAACAGCATTTTTGTGTTTTAGGGAACAGGACAGTGAACTGGTATATTCTGGCCCAGCAGAGTCTGCTCACTGCATACTAATGGGGCCAAAACCAAGGCTCTGGCTGAAGGAACTAGGGACTGGAGATCAGGGTTGGAAAAACACTTGCAAATTTAGTGCTGGATTATATTCTTGTTTGCTGTGCTAGGGATTGAACCTGGGGCCTCTTGTATGCTTGGCCATGAAGCTGCATCCTCTTCCCACCTGGGAATTTAAAAATCTATTAATTTTTTTATACTGCATTTGCGCACATGCATGTGTGTGTGTGTGTGTGTGTGTGTGTATGCACACGTGCATGCAGGTGCATATGGAAACCAGAAGAGGGCATCAGATCCCTTGGAGCTGGAGTTACAGGTGGTTGTGAGCTGCCCAATGTGGGTGCTATGAACCAAATACAGGTCTTCTGGAGGCGCAGTAAGCACTCTTAACCACGGAAACATCTCTCTAGCTCACCTTCCCACACCACCTTGGGAATTTAAAAGGGAAATCTTGGTGGCAGTAGAACCATAGAGAAAATGCAGTATTCCAGCATGCACCTGTGAGAAACCCCAGGCTTCCTGGACAGCGCCCTCCCCAAATGCCCTTCCTGCCAAGCGTCTAGCTAGAAACAAGGGCAACAATTTGATTTACTTCATTGAAGACAGAGCTCCTTGCTCTTGTCATGTCTCTGGGCTAGCTGGCTTGCAGCTTGTTTTGATGGATGTATTCTTCAACAGTGTCAATGCTTACGGGCTTGCTGTATTATGCAAGAGGGAGCCAAATTGGGGTGTTGGTGCAGCTATCCTGAAACAGGGAAGATGGTGCCCATATGTACATGCCATTTTGGATGACGGATAATTACACGATATAATTGAGATCCTCATGGCTAGCCCAATATGTCATCCATGGAGAGCCACAGCAAGGCTTTGCAGGCACCTATCAGATGGGAGGCAGATCTTGCAGTTGGAATTCCAAGCCAACAATCATCAGAGGAGCACAGCAGAGTCCAGAGGTGGCATCATGTGTGGTCCCCCGTGCACATTGTCAACAAACAAGGATTTTTTGATCTATGCTTGGAAAAGAATGCAAAGAGAATCCAGATGATATCAGGTTAGATTCGGGCCTACAGGCAGGAACGAGGAGCGTGGAAAGTGGTACATTGACACCAGAGGTCAGTACAAAAGACAGAATGGTCTTGCATGAAAATCGGTTTATAGTGCAGTGAATGCAGTGAAACATACAGGCACAGCAGCGATAGTGCTGACTCATCAGGTTCTGTCCCATCATCGCACATTTTACACAAACCAATTCAATGCCAATTACAATTACAGACACAGAACTGAAATGGAGATTTCGATTTGACGAGTAACCATTAAAAATAACAAATAGATACAGCTGCAAGGCCAATGGCAGAAATAAAATCTCAAGACCCTGACATCTCATTTCTAGAAAATAAGCCGAGTGCCTCCGGCTGTAGCCCAGTGGTGCAATGCAGAACAGAAGCAAAACAAAAACAGAGGGAAGACAGCCTCAACAAAGGATCAAAAATTAGATTAAACAAGACATCTTGAAAAAGATCTGACCGTAGGCATATCATATTGAGAATTAATTAACTAAACTCTTCCATTAAAAAAAAAAGAATAGTGTGTCAGACTAAGAAATGGCAAGACCAGCTAATGCTCGCTACAAAAGTTGCAATTTCAATGACAGGATAAATTGCATTGTCAAAAAGATTGGCAAGACACATAAACTGTATAGGAAGACAGGTGGTAGACTTTTAAATAAAGAATATTAGTGTTAGTAAGGGTGGCCAATTCTGGGCTTTTAGGGTAAGATCAAGTGTAAACAGAAGGAAGAACACATCTTAGTGGGAAAAAAAAAGGTCAAAATAATCCCAAATGAATACAGTATATTATCCTACTAAGGATACAAAGAAACAAGAGCATTTGACCTAAGCTCAGTTAAAAAAAAAAAAAAATCAGGCAGAATCAAAATGTTACCAAAAAAAAAATATGCCCTTTGTAGAGTTGAGAGTTGAGAGTTCATGAAGCAAATTAGCAAAATAAATACCCAGGCAACAAACTAAAGAAGTCAACAGGCATTTGCATCAACCAGAAATTGGAGATACACCCTTTACCTCCCCCAGAAAAAACTGGTCAGAATATAAAAGACCGGAGATGGGTGGTGGTGGCTCACGCCTTTAATCCCAGCACTTGGGAGGCAGAGGCAGGTGGATCGCTGTGAGTTCAAGGCCAGCCTGGTCTACAAAGTGAGTCCAGGACAGTCAAGGCTACACAGAGAAACCCTGTCTTAAAAAAAAACAAAAAAAACCCAAAAAAACAGAATATAAAAGACCGGAACATTCATACCCACTTTAACTGATATGTGTAAAACACTGTGGACAAACACAAAATGCTTCTTATTTTAGTGTGTGCATAGAATGTCTCTTATGATATACTGTGTGTAACAAATCATATTTTAATAGTTTTTAAAAAAAACGTGGGGATCTTATAGATTTCGTTCCCTCACTACAGTGGGACTAAACTAAATTAAAAGGGTAGGGGGGTGGGGAGGAAGGCCAGGATACCTAGAAATTAAATAAGCTGATTCTAAACAACCATGGGCCAGAGAGGAAATGAGGGATTTTAAGTTCGGTGATAATGTAAACACAGTCTGTCAGCTTTATAAGAAATAATGCAGAAACTTCCATTTCACTGGTCTATCAGTTGGGGAATTTCCATTTTGCTGAAAGACTCTGTGTCAAAAAGTAAATAAATAAAAGGTGGAGACTGATAAAGGATGCTTCAGTTTCTTTTCTGTTGCTGGGAGAAAAAAGCAATTTAGGGAAAGAGATTATTTTTATATTTACTTCTTTATTTTGGTAATTATTTATTTATTATGATTTTAATCAGTGAAAAGCAATTTAGGTGAAAGGACTTATTTTTTGCGCAGTTGCAATAGGATAGAGTCCAATGTGATGGGGAAGACATAGCAACAGGAGGGAACCCACGGTGGCAGGAGAAGGAAGCTGGCAGATCACAACACATCCACACACAGGAAGTGGGGACAAGTTATAAAACCTCAGAGCCCATCCCTCGGTGACTTACTTCCTCCAGCAAAGCTGCATGGTCCTCTCTAAACATCACCATGACCTGGGGACGTGACCCTATTGGAGACATTTCTCATTCAGAGCAGAAGAGTGGAACTCATCTCTGGACTGACCTCTGGATTCTAAACATATGTGCACATGTGCACAAACACACTCACCTCCAAGACACACAAAATTCAGGGCATGCACATGTGACTCAGTTGCAGAGGGCTTGCCTATAGCATGATGTCTGATTTTATAAAGATATTCTCTCTCTCTCTCTCTCCCTCTGTGTGTGTGTATGTATATATATATATACACACACACATACATACATATATACACATATATATACACACATGTATATATGTGTGTGTATTATGCATACAGACATATACAATATATATTTTTGAGACAAGGCTTCATATTACCAAGCATGACCACAACTTGCTGTGTGATTGAAGATGACCTTGAATTTCTTTACATTCTGGCTGCTGGAATTCCAGCTGTGTGCCTCCACACCTTGGGAATACAGTGCTGGAGACTAACCCAGAGTTTAATGTATGCTAGGCAAGCACTCTACCAACCGAGTTACAGCCCGAACCCTTAATATATACATACATGTATATGTATATGTATATATACATGTATGTGTATATGTATATGTGTATGCCTTTAACCATTCATGAGCATAATGTTGGAAATTCTGGAGCCAGGAGGAGAATAAGAAAGCTGTGATGAGCTAACACTGCTGAACTGTCTAGTGGGGCCACATAATAGGTTGATACCTTCCCCTCCAAACAGACGCCATGTTCCATAATTCAAAGTACTGTCCCTATAAAATTCCAGATCCTTCACAGTGTCCTTAACTGGTGACAGAAAATACTTAGAATCATAGGCACCAAGAGCTCCATGCTGTCATCTGTCTTATCTCATGTTGGAATACATGATGTTTGTTTGTACCCACTTCACCTGCTTCCTAAGACAGCGTGCCTTACTGATCATTGTTTCTTTGGAAGTACCTAGCTAGCATGGGACCTAGAAGGATTGGCAGATGCCTTTGTAAAGACATCTAAGCATCACAGACAGCATACACAGACCAGGGGCTCTCAACCTTCCTGATGCCGCAACCTTTCAATGCAGTTCCTCATGGTATGGTGACGCCCCCACCCATAAAAATGATTTCATTCCTACTTCATAATTGTAATTTTACTATGTTTGTAATATAAATATCTGCTATGCAGGATGTTTGATACACAACTACTATTATGTATCCTAATGTCTAATATTTCTGATAAGAACCACCAGCATAGACTCTTCTAGAACTCCTTGGTTCTGCTGTTGTAGCTTGAGGCCAAGTTCAACCCGCAAATGCGCTGCCTCCCTCGGTTCTATTCCAACACAACTTTACAAAGAGGTAAGCAGGCTGGATTTGGCCATTGTTGCTGGTGCTCGTCTTCAAGTCTGTGGACAGTTTTAATCATCAGGACAAGATGCACAGTGGAAGGAGTCACCCCTGGCCGCGGTGGCTCTTTGTATCAGTGTTCATGCTTTGTTTCTACTTTCTAGCCAGTCAGCCTGACCAGAAACCCCTGCTCACTCTAGGCATTCAGGGCCTCAGTTGTCCCCCTACAGAAAAGAAAGCACAAGTGATAGGTCCGAGCCGATCCTCCTCTTAGACCAGTGGTTCCCAACCCTCCTAAGGCCGCAACCCTTTAATATAGTTCCTCATGTTGTGGTGACCCCAACCATAAAATTATTTTCATGGGTACTTTATAACAGTAGTTTTATTACTCTTATGAATCGTAATGCAAATATCTGGTATTTCTGGTAGTCCTAGGTGACCCCTGTGAAAGGATCATTTGACCCCCATCCAAGGGCTCATGACCCACAGGTTGAGAACCACTGCTTTAAAGCAGCCTTTAACCAACTGCATAGGGACCAGGGAGATTCAGCCTTCAAATGAGCCTAGGAGACATGGAAGAGGCAGGTGTTGCCTAATGACTGGGAATGTTCTGAGAAATGAGTCCTTGGGTGATTTCTTCTTGTGCAAACACCCGTAGTGTGAATTCACACAAACCTGGGCTGTGTAGGTCAGTCACTTGGCCTGGTTTCTTGATGCAGTCAAGAGACAAGGCAAACCATGAGATATGAAACTGAGCCAGGGTTAACACAGCATATGAGGTTAGAATAGATACTTTTAAAAACATGTGTGGGGAAGTTTACTCCAACGAGACACACAGTCACAGTATGATAAATTCAAATCAGTGTCATTGTTGCTACAAAGTATTAGCATGTTAGCATTATGTGTGACTTTCCTGTGTCTGCCAGCGCAGTAGAATCACTTGGGACATTATTGCCATAGATAGCAGAGAAGGAATGTTTTGAACCAAGGGGTGATGATGGTCACTTGATGAATACAACTGGCTGTAGGTCTCAAAGATGCTTATTCAATAGCTGGGCAGGATGTACCCATGACCCCAGCACTCAGGAAGTAGAGGAGGGAGGTCCAAGGTCACCCTTGGGTACATGGCATTTGAGGCCACCTTGGGCTACATCTGCCCTGGTTGCAATAAGCAAAGAGCTGGTGTTTGTTAAGACACAATGACATGAATTGATTTCATGTAAAAGACCGTCAGTTATGAAGGATTTCTCTCACTATGTTAAGTTTTTAGATTCTACCTTCTGTTGTCTCTTAACACATCTGTATAAGGTATTACAAGGCATCCTAGTCTTACCAAAACACTTAGATATTATCAGTTTGCCCATATGTTAAGTGATGACTACATTGAAATAACCATTACTGATCTAATCAGTGATTTGTCTAAACAGCTATCAAAGCAATTTTGTGTTACAGGGGCTGAGAATGTAGCTCAGTGGCAGAGTGCTTGCCTAGCACGCACAGAATCCTGAGTTGTATCCCAGGGCCACATGAACCAAACGTGGCAGTGCACATCTGCGATCCCAGCACTGTGGAGGTGGAGGCAGGAGGATCAGAGGTTCACAGTTTCCTCAGCTACCTAGTGAGTTTGGGGCCAGCTTAGGCTACATAGGCTCATGTTTAAAAAAAAAAAAAAGAAGAGAAAATGTCATGTCAGCCAGTAGATGGCAGTGTGGCTTCATGCTTGAAATGAAGCTTCTGCAGGGCCCCGTTTGTCTGCACTGCAATCTGGCATGATTAAGGCAAAATGACTTCATGTTTCATTTCGAAAAATACATTTTAATAAACAAGCATCTAGGTCTTAACTGAGTTCTGAGCAAGCATTCCCTCCTCCTGTGTAGCCTGCATCCATCCCATCGTCTGCAGTATCTTAGCTTTGCCTGAGGTTAAGAAGGTTAAGGAAGAAGAAGGAGGAGGAGGAGGAGGAGGAGGAGGAGGAGGAGGAGGAGGAGGAGGAGGAGGAGGAAGAAGAAGAAGAAGAAGAAGAAGAAGAAGAAGAAGAAGAAGAAGAAGAAGAAGAAGAAGGTTAAGAATGGCAGCCTCTAGTCTCCTTTTCACTTCACTCCGTGTGGAACTCAATTACTCGGCCATGAGCAGTTCAGTTTACAAATATCTAAATGTCTTACGGTTGTTATTCCTTCTACTCAAAGTCCATCCATGGGGAATTCTGTGTGGTCTGTGATGATCCACACGTGTGTACGTGCACATCCACCATCCTCCCCGGCCTCCACCCCCTATACATTTCCATCCCATCCAGCTACATAGTATATAATGTTATGTTGGAAAGTCTGACCTGTCAGGGCTGGGTTGTAGCTCATGTTGCAGTGTCCTAGTCCAGCATGCAAGAAGCCCTGGGTTCCATCCCCAGCACATATGAAATAGGGTGTGAGCATACATGTGAATAATCTCAGCACTTGGCAAGTAGAGGTAGGAGGATCGGGAGGTCAAGGTCCTTTTGGCTACGTAGGTGGAGTCCAGACCCTATTTCCACATAATAAAACAAGCAAAAGAGTAGTTTTGATGAAAGTATTCCCCGGACCCCAACCCCCGCTAGTCTCTTCTGTATTTCCTGCCTGCTGTCACTCTGCCGTCCACTGCCTACTGCTACTCTGCCATCTTGGGCAGCATGGCTTTGCTCTGAACACTCCACACAGCATCTCACACTCAGGTCCACAGGGCTGTCCAGACGACATATTCTAGGTGCCTCTCTCCACTGCTCTTGGCAGCTTCCTTCCTGCTACTTCTTGGCTGTGGTGGTTTATGCTTTCCCACACTGCTTGTCTCTTCTGGAAGGAACCACCCCCTTCTCTGCTGAGGTAACTGTTGAGGTCCCTTGGATCACAATCACCTTGGATAGTTTTCTTTCATTCCAGGAATCAACCCACCGGCTTTCCTCATCTTGGAGGTGTGCATGGAAGTCTTCATCCCAGGCCACTTGTCTTCCGACTACTTTCCTTCCATCTAGCTTTGCTTTCTTTCAGCCCCTTCTCCACATTTTCCCTCCCACAAGAGCAGACTCACTTCTCTGCTTAGAATACTTCTGGGCTTCCTCATGGCTCATAAGTCCCAAAGCTCCGACACTGCCCTGTGTGATCTGTCCCCAACGTGAGCATTGCTCTCACCTGGTGGACTCTCGCCTCAGCAGCCTTTTTCATCCACGTTTCTACACAGGCCCTTGGCAACTGGCCTGCAGACCTCAGGACGCACTGTCCTCTCTGCCTGCTGTTCTCATGCAGCCAAAGTCCCCCTCGCTCCTCCAGGCCATTGTTAGTTGCGTGTCCTCGCAGATGACAGGGGGTCTTGTTCTGTTTTTACCTCAGGTCACATCTGTTCCAGCCCATTTCCACAGCTCTGTCCAACTGACTGCGGTTTTGCGCATTGCTGTTTTCTGCTATGTGGTAGGCCACACCATGCAGACTGAACACCTGGCTTTCTGTTGTATTCTTGTTCTTAGGAACATTCCAGGGACAGCCCAGGATGGCATTCCCTTGCAGAGAACTGTGGGGTGGGGGTGGGGGAACAAGTGCCTGGGGCCTGTCAAAGGCAATGACATTCGCTTTCTGCAGCTTAGCATCTCACTGGGAATTTTTTTTTTTTTTTTTTTGGTTTTTCGAGACAGGGTTTCTCTGTGTAGCCTTGGCTGTCCTGGACTCACTTTGTAGACCAGGCCGGCCTCGAAGTCACAGCGATCCTGTGCTGGGATTAAAGGCGTGCGCCACCACGCCCTAAGGAATTCTTTTATTTATTTGTGTACTTATTTATTTATTTGCGTGCAAATAATGGCAAAAAAAAATACTGTTCTGAGAGATTCATTTGAAATTATTCTCGTGCAAATGAGCCATTTAGAATGCCAACCGTATGGTAAGTGGTAGCTTCCAGTTTTTAAGGTGGATGAATTTTCATAGAATGGGTACACGTTATAAATGCTGTTTTGTTTCTGATACAGCCTGGCAACTGTGGATAATATAAGTTGGATGATGTGGTGGGCCATTTTCATTGTCAGCATGACCGTGTTTAGAGTCACCATGGAAACACACCACTGGGTATGTTTATGAGGATGTGTAACTGAGGAAGGAAGAGCCACCTTGACTGTACCACTGTTCCCCTCTCCGCTTCCTGATTGCAGATCTGCTGTGCTCAGCTGCTTCACATGCTTTCCCCTCAGTGAAGGGCTGTAGCACTCAGATGATGACTCAGAACGAACCTTTCCATCTTTTAAGCCTCTTCTGTCGGGTATTTTGTCACAGCAGCACTAAAAGTAACTGACACAGATGACATGTTCTGGGCATCCTTTCATTAGGACACATGAGACGTATGTATATGTCCTAGCCCACGTTTCTACAAACACTCTCGGGTCCAATGAAAGGCATTCAGATACCTGTAAAAAATAACCTTATCATTTTCCCAGCAATTAAAATGGCAGCCCTAATCAACCCCGTAGACCACAATTACTCCTAAAATATACCTGAAGTTCTGCGTCTAAATTTGAGCACCCCGGGGAGAACGGCAATGACTCACCACTTTTCAAGCTAAAACTGTCTAAGTTGGGCCTCTTTTCAAGTGCATTTGTCTAAAAATCAACAGCCACGGATAGCTTTTCTCACTGATTGAAGAACAGTCTGTCTGAATAGTATGTATTGAACACCTACCTGGCACATGGCTCGCAGCTACACTTTCTGTGAGACACCCCGATCTCTCTTCCTTTATCTCATCCACAAGAGGAGGTGGCTGAGCTGAGAGGCCAGTGTCTGTGTGGAGCGTTATTCACCAAAAGCAGAGATCCAGGCTGCCTTTGGAAGGGCCCCTGCTGGGACCAGGATTGCTCTCATAAATCTCTCTGCTGCATTTCCCTCCCCACCCCCACCCCCACCATAGAAAACCGAGGTGCTTTTAAAAGATAATTATGCCTTCATTTGGCTCAAAGAACAATTTCAAAAGCCTTCTGGTCTGATTTAAAGGTATCTTTATTCATCTGCTTAGAACCTGGGAAATGGAGGGAAAGCCTTCATGGCCGCCCAGTGGAAACGATGGCAGAATCTGTTATTGTGCTAGGCAGAAGCCATTTAAGAAGCAAATGGGAAGTGCTGCGGGGGGGTGGGGGGTGGGGGGAGGGAGGTGTTGGCACATGCTGCTAATACAGCACCCAGAAGGATGAGCCCTGAGGACCACAAGTTCAGGGTGACCCTCAACTGTACAGAGAGTTCAAAATACATGAGGCCCTGCCTCAATAAACAGAGAAGTAGAAAGGTATTTAAACAAGGCAAGGACTAAGAACACTTACCATGCCTGCTTATTGTTTGAGGAGACCCACCATGTCCACTTTCTCTAGAAGCTTTTTCTTTCTTTCTCTCTTTCTTTCTTTCTTTCTTTTTAAAGATTTATTTATTATTATGTATACAGTGCTCTGCCTGTATGTACACCTGCAGGCCAGAAGAGGGTATCAGATCACATTATAGATGGTTGTGAGCCACCATATGGTTGCTGGGAATTGAACTCAGGACCTCTGGAGGAGCAGTCAGTGCCCTTAACCACTGAACCATCTCTCCAGCCCTTCTCTAGAAGCTTCTAGACCAGACCTAGGCCGTGTCCGCTGAGCCAGTGACAGCCTGACAAGTGAAGATCAAGCCTAGAGAGTGGACCTTACCTGATAGTCCTTGCTTGCTTCTCCGGAGACAAAGACAGATGGACAAAGCAGACTTGGCTGAATTCTTTTGCTGTCTGGAACTTTTATTCAGCTTCTCCTGGCAGAGAATAGTGCTTAGTGACGTGTGGAAAATAGTTGACTTGCAAAACGCAAAGGCCCAGTGGGGATGGTTTTTAGATCGGGCTGGGTAGCAGCATTCACCGTTACCTTGTTAGTTATTAGTATGTACCAGTAGGGGAAAAACTTCCCATTTATTCATTTATTTTTGCAACGCCCAGGAACTCATATGTACTGGGCAAGACAATTCTGCAAATATAGGAAAGTAGAAGGGTTAATCTTCCCCCACTCCTTACCTCCCCCACCCTCAAACTGGCCTCTAATCTACCCATGTGGATAAAATGGCACTTAATGTTTTAATGTATTTGAATTTTCTATGACTCTTGTGAGTTTCTTTTTAAAGGTTTATCTGTCTGTCTTTCTGTATGTATGTATGCATGTATTTATATGGCATATATGTTTATGTAGGTATATATGTATATATGTGTATGATGTATGTATGTGTGTAGATGTATATGTGTATGTGTGTAATATATGTATGTGTGTATTTCAAGTGTTGGCATGTGTGTGTGTGTGTGTGTGTGTGTGTGTGTGTGTGTGTGTGTGTGTGTAAGCCAGAGGAAAACCTAGGGTGTTGGTCCTTACCATCTGCTTTGTTTGAGATGAGGTCTCTTATTTGTTCCCTGCTGTGCATGCCACGGTAGCTGGCCCATGAGCTCCCAGGAATCTCCCTGTCTTCGCTCACATCTCACAGTGGGCTTGCTGGGCTTATAAAGTATGCAGCCACACTTGGCTTTATGTGAATCCTGAGATTTGAACTCAAGACACCATACTTGCCAGCAAGTGCTTTTAGGCGTGGAGCCATCTCTCCCGTTCTCTTTTGAGTTCTATCAGGGTCTGTGGGTGTGTGCAGCGGCGGGTTCATCAGTCTCAAGCAACAAGGGCCAGGGAAGTTGCTGTGCCGAAGGAGACAAAAAAAATGGCTCCTTAGGAAGATATGTCGTTTTGTCCGTGATAACAGTTGCTGCCTCCGAGTCCACTTTTCTCAAGGGAGCGATGCTGCTGCAGCGTGTTCTAAAGCCTCCCTCCTGCCTTCTCTCAGCATCTGTATGCTCTGCCTCCTTCCCGTCCCTGCCTCCTTCCATCGCTTCTCCTCCTTTTATCCCCTCGCTTCACACTGTCTCCTCCTTTACAGTCTGGTGGATTCTCACGGACACCTGTAGCTGGGTTGTTCTTGTGTTGTTTTCTTTGTATTTATTTTTGATTCCATTTGATGCTAAGGATCAAGCCTAGTGCTCTGTGCATGCTAAACATGTGTTCTATCTAACACGGAGCTGGCCCCCAGCCCTGGGTATTTTTATTTTTATCCAGCTTGACAATTTATATTTTAGAAATTGAAATGTAAAACATTTGTGTGGGGCCGGGCGCCGGTGGCCCACATGCCTTTAATCTCGGCACTTGGGATGCAGAGGCAGGCAGATCACTGTGAGTTCAAGGCCAGCCTGGTCTACAAAGTGAGCCCAGGACAGCCAAGGCTACACAGAGAAACCCTATCTTGAAAAATAAATAAATAAATAAATAAATAAAATGAAATTACTGATACGACTTGGTTCATATAAATTATTTTGACTTATACATTTAGTGTCATACCTTAAGACAACATATTATTTTAGAATTTTATACTTTTGTTTGTCCACTCTGCTTTTGACTTATGTATGTGCTATAAGGTCATACTTTTGTCTTATAAAATTAGATGTGTACAGGATTTTTTACATTTTTAAGTGTCTTCCAGCTATATGTGAATATTTTTCAAATATTTACCACATCCACTTTTGCCATTCCTCTAGGTTTCCATTGTGTGGTAGAAGTCTGGCAGTATCATATTTTGTTTTTCTTTCTTTTTATCTTTACTTTTTTCTGAGCATAGAGATCTAATTTTAGAAGTTGAAGCCAGTAACCACATAATCACATTCCAGTTTACTTTGTTTCTAAGCAAAGTCTATGGTCAATTTTTATTTTTATTTATTTATTTTTTTGTGATGGTACTTAATTTCATTTACTTCTGAATGGTAGAAAATTTTCTCTTCATTACATTGTGTCCTTTCCCTACCCTCCCCATCAGATAGGACCTCTCTTTGCCTATAGCTCAGGTTGGCCCCACATTGGAAATTCTCCTCTATGCTAGGATTACAGGTGTTTGGCTTCAGCCCAAAACATCTGACACAAAGTCTGTCTTACACAAAAATGTTAAATATCACAAGAGCTTCTGGGGACAAGAATGTACTTAAAGTGAACACTGCGGCATGATGAGTGAGTGTACATTTGTCCCATGATAACATCCAGAAATTAAGCCAAACTCTTACGACTTGAGGAATCTGCCTCATTGAATCCATTTTATTGAACATGGATGTTTCATTTAGAATTATATCATTGTTATTCCCCTGTGTTCTCAGATCTAATGCTTATCACTCCGTCCTGGGGAGGGACAAAATTCCTTTTACCTCTTTCTTGTTTTAAAAATTTTATGTTTGGAGCCGGGTGTGGTGGCGCATGCCTTTAATCCCAGCACTCGGGAGGCAGAGGCAGAGGCAGGAGGATTGCTGTGAGTTCAAGGCCAGCCTGGTCTACAAAGCTAGTCCAGGACAGTCAAGGATAACACAGAGAGAGACCCTGTCTTGAAAAATAAAAAAAAAATATAAATAAAAAATAAAAAATAAATAAAAAATAAAGAGTTTTATGTTTGGAATGGAGAGGTGGCTCAGTACTTAAGAGCCTTGACTGCTCTTCCAGAGGTCTCAAGTTCGAATCCCAGCACCCGTATGGCAGCTCACAACTGTCTATAACTGTAGTCTTATAGGATCTGATGCCCTCTTCTGGTATATGGATGTACATGTAGGGAAAACTTTCATATACATAAAATCAATACATCTTAAGAAAAAATTAATTTTACACTTATTTTCAGTCTTTTACTATTTTGAAGACTGTGTTAAAAAATTCTTGACTTGAGTCTTTGCTTTATGCCTTTCTGGATTATAGACCAAAGTGAAATTACTGCATCAGCAGATCTGTGAGTGTTTCAATCCTGCTCAGTACTTGATGGGCAGGTCATACCAACTTGCCCCTGGTACATCCTGCATTGATAGCACTATTTGTTTTATTCTTGAGTGAGCACCTATCGAAAGTGTTCTCTACGTAAAGTCCATTGCAAAGAAGAAATAAGAACAGCTTTGCCTCCTAATGTCTCATAGGTGACTGTCCAAGAGATAGAACCCATCACCAAAGGGTGACACATTTGGGAAACTGAATAGTCTTGAGAAAGATGCGATGAAAAGTCCACAGTGGTGCACCTCAGTGAAGATTGCAGTTTATGATAAGGTTAAAGAGAGAATACAGTTCTTCTTTGATCCCCTGCTAGGTGGAGTCTTTCAGAGGACCTCTATGGTAGGCTCCTGTCCCGTCCCCTCACAACAGCTCCTTTGTTGCCACTGTTTGTTAAGACGCTCAGTGGAGGACTTGTGTGTACTTTGTCTTTCATAGGTTTGACCCTCTCATCTTTTCATCAGTAGACTGCATGGCTATCCTGAGGAAGGGTCTCTCTTACTGTGTCTGATGCTGTACTGTGAACACCAGGCTAGCTGACCCATGAACATCTGGGAGAGTCTCCTGTCTTTGCCTTCCATCCCTCTGTAGGATGCTAAGACTACAGGCATGCACCGCTATGTCCAACATCTTGATGTGGGCTCTAGGGAACAGACTCAGGTTATCGGGCTTGTGTGACAAGTGTTTTTCCCATCTGAGCCATCTTGTGATCCCCATTTAGCAATTTTTAGTAGTTGTGCAAAATAGTGGTTTCATTGTGATGTCACATATGGGTAAAGGTAGCTTGACTGCATTTGCCTCTTTGTCTCCCAGTGTTTGTTATTAAAAGCACTGTTCTGCTATTTCAGGCAATGACCTCCTTCTCCAACTCCATACAGTCTTTAATAAGCACATTAGTTGTTTAACTAATTCTTTTTTTCCTGTGATACACCATCTCAACATTTTAGCGAAGAATATTAAGTTATTTAGCATTTATCTTGCATACATAGCAGATATTTAAACTTGAGATGTTTCATTATGCATTTAGTTAACGTGCTTAAGCGGCTGTCAAATACTTCTTTGAATGTCCTGTCTGTGGCCATCCATGTTCTCTCTGGGTCCATACTACTGTCTTCCCATGTTTTTTATTAGCCCTGAAATGGGAGAAGAGAGAAAAAAAGGCATAGGCTGTATATTATATTTTTGTTTAAAATACTATTAATATTATTTTTGTTTCAAAAGAGGTTTTCAGTGTGATATTTTGAGTTTAAAATCTAGCAATTTCTCAAATGATAAAGAACGTTGCGGGTTCTTAGTAGCTTGCTGTGCTTGAGCACTGGGAAAATGCCTGCTCGGTATTTGGAGCTGATTGGAGGGCACATTTGCAAAGATGTTCTGTGAGTGACTTGGGACCACTGGTCTGACATCACATATAAACTGGGATGGTGAGAAGTGCAATGACCAATCCTTGAAAGGTGTGCTTCTAGGCCGTTCTGCACAGTTCTACCAATTCTTCATGGGCTTGTTTGCGATGTTCACTCTTGCATACAACTGTTTGCGGAGTGGTTTGTGCTGTAGAGACCAGCTAGCTGACTTTACGTATGTTGCAACCAAGTCAATAGCTGCAGGGGCTGTGGGACAGCCCAGAAAGACCCATACTCTCCAGACAGATGGACAGAGTGTAAGGGAACCACCATCGAATGGTAAGGACTACCCCCCCACGAAAACTGTCTGTAGGTACACAGCAGGGGGGGGGGTGACCAGGAAGGTGGGATGTGCCTGAAGCTGGGCTCCATGTTAGTGAGAGCTGAAAGCTTCATAGTCAGATGCTGTTTTTGATATTCAGGAACCACACTTATTTTTGAGACAGATTTTGCAGCACTGTCTGGCTTGGAACTTGCAATGTAGGATAGGCTGGTCACAAACTCACAGAGCTCCACCTGTCTCTGCCTCTCAATGTTGGGATTAAGGTGTGTTCAACTAAATGTCTTTTACTTAATTTTCTACTTTGATGTAAGAAAGAGCTGATACACACACACACACACACACACACACACACACACACACACACACACACACACACACTAAATCAAAAGTATTTTGATCTTATCTACCCCAAGTACAATCCTCTAACTCCCCCAACCTAGGACCCTTCATCTCATCTCCCTCTTGACTTGATGTCCTTTTAAAAACTGTTACTGTTATTAATAACCCCCTGAGTCCATGTGTGAACGGGTATAGGGCCATCTACTGGAGTGTGGGCACCCTACCAGAGACTACATCCCCAAAGAAAAATGGTCCTCCCTCTACCAGCAGCCATGGGTGTCAACAGCTCCTTAGCTAAGGGTGGTGTCTTAGAAGCCCTCCCCCCTGCCCCCTGCCTTCCATGCTGGAGCTTTGACTGGCTTGGTGCTGGGAGCTGCTGTGGGCATCAGCCATGTCATGTCCAGAAGTTACCATTTCCCATTTCCCAGCTCTCTTCCACACCCTCCAGCCGGGTTCTTTCTGCCCACTCTTCCTCGATATTCCCACAGCCTTGCATTTACTTTGTTTCTTCTGCCCATCCTTTGGTGATGTTCCCCTGAGCCTTGGATTTACTTTGTTTCTTCTCTCTCAGTTGTCTGGCTTCAGCGATTTCTCTCCCATCACACAGACCAATCAAAACAGAACCCAAATAGAAACAGAAGGTGAAAATAACTGACAAAGCACTCAGAAGCATTCTACGTCATCCCATCATTGTAACTTATAATACAGAGGACACAAATACATTTCAGGGAAAGTCCTTATACCACCCAAGCGGGACATAATTGACCTCAGGGCAGACTCTATTGGGGTGGGGCACACGCCTCTTAGGATGATCAAAACACTAATGCTTTGTGTAATTTACATTGCATTTCTTTGCTCCTGTGTCAGAATGCGATCTCCCTTGTGTTTGGTCCCCAGGCAGGCAGCCCTGGCAACACTAATTAGGCTCGGAACAACAGACAGTATTCAGGTGAGGTGAACCGTTTCAATTCAAGAGAAAGTGGTCATGTGAATATTAGATCAAAGTCAAGGGACTCAGGATCCAAGTTCTTTAGGAGGGTGTGGAGGTGGCTTCTACTGTCTAGCATCTTTGATTGCCTCATGCTACCCCCAAACCGCCACACCCTTCCTGTCTCTCATAGTAACAGATGACAGTGTGAACTCTGGATTGTGCCAAAAAAAACAACAAAACAAAAAAAAAAACTTGAGAGATAATTGGTTTCTGCTCACTCTAGCCTTCTCTGCCCACACACACCAGCCAACTCGTTTTCTTTGCTACCAAAATCTAGCCCATTTACATCTCCTTTCTTTCTTTCTTTTTTATTTTGTATTTTGTTTGGGTTTTGTTGTTGTTGTTTGTTTGTTTTTTGAGACAGGGTTTCTCTGTGTAGCCTTGGCTGTCTTGGACTCACTTTATAGACCAGGCTGACCTTGAACTCACAGTGATCCGCCTGCCTTTGCCTCCCAAGTGCTGAGATTAAAGGCGTGCGCCACCACACCCTGCTTGCATCTCCTTTCTATCAGCAGGGCCACTGCCTGCTGGAGTCTGCCCATTGCCTCTCATCTAAACAGCTCTTCGCCTTCCTCTGCTCTTCACCTAGATCTACTGTCTTAATTACTCTCTACACAGTCATGTCACTGCGCCCCCTTTTTTTCTGGGACCCCCCACTCGTGCCCACCTCCTTCCGAACTTTCATACCATCTTCCTGTAACCTGTACACCCTGACCCTCTGATCTCTACGAAGGCTTTTGTCAGTACACTGAGCTATTTCCTACTTCAGGGTCTCATGGCAGGCACCGTTTGTTTCTCTTGGCCACCCATCTCTTCCCCTCCTGGCTCCGTCTCATTCTGAGAGTCTCGTGACACATTCCTTCACGCCTTCTGAAGCTCTGACCTACCACCTCACCCAACCAGCCTGGGCCGGCCCCACAAATCTGTTCATTGCATCACTGGGACACTTCCTCCACTGTAGTCCCGAACCCTCTTAGTGTACTGGCTTTGTCTAGTGTGTTCTTCCAGAACACAGATGCTTTATGAATGCAAGAGACCCACAGAGCACAAACGCTGTGAATGCAGGGACTTCCTTCTGCCTGCTGAGCTGAGTCATCTTATTTTTCACACCGACAACTGGTGGCAGAATTGGTGCTCGGGGTGCAGCTTGCAGTGTGCATGGACTTCACAAGCCACTGCCGTGTTCCAACATGCAAACATGAGGACGGACGAGCACCTAGCTCGGTTGCTTGAGCTCAGACAGCGTGCTTAATTTCTTTCCAGAGAGTTCATGGGCTCTCCAGTACGTCTTGTAGCAAGCTGGAAACGAGGAGGGGGCAGGGGTCATGGCCTTTGACAGATGAGAAACTGACACCCGGATGAAATGACTTGTGCAAATTCACATTTGAGTGAATGATACTTCAGGGCCCACAGGAGCCTTTCTCTCTTGAAATATAACATTCTATAAAGCAGAGCTTCCCTCCCTGTCCCCCACCCCCCGGGGTGTGCAGCTGCAACATTGAAGAGAAAAGGAACTAGAGGAACAGTAAATAAAGTAAAATCAGACGAATAATAATATTAAAAAGACTTAAACATAAGTGACTATCTTTTTGTTTGTGAGGGGGTTCGGTTTTTTAAAAATACAATTCATTGGTAGCTAGGGAAGTATAAGTCCATTTTTCATAAAAATTGTTTTAAAGACTTGAATCAATATATGCTATGTTTATTAGTATCTTATAATGGATAGATATTTTAAGTATCTAGTGGGTTTTTTTTTTTTAATTGGGAAAACATGTCTAATATACTTTAAGCGTTCCAGCTAATCTGCTTGTGAATACAGATTTTGTTTGTCAAATACACAAAGGCACCTATAACATTGGTAATAAATGTTACATGAGCTTTTTGGTCTCCAGACATCACCTCTTTGCCTCTCTGTTGCTATGGATTTTCATTTGTATTCCAGGGAGCTCGGGTTGCCATAGAGAACATGTGGTTGTAGAGGAGTTGCCATGACAACGATCCACCATTACGTATTTTTTTCAGCATCAGCTAGCTGGAGGTGACAGGCAAATAGTATTTATTTAGGAGCCCAAATAATGAAAAAACAAAACCGACAAGCCCATCTGCGTATCCCAAGTATTCCCATCAGATATTTAAAATATGATGCTTGCTACCCTTTATTTAAATAAATTAAGCAGCAGCAGAAGGGGGGCTTTCTAAGAGGCTGTGTTTCAGCAGTCATAGTTAACTGGTTCTCTAGAGTTTAGAGAAATACTAAAATTTCTAACTGCCCTAACTGTCTCACGTGCCTATTGACGGCTCTGTCAGATGAGGGACGCTTTTGTTTTAGCCTTCTCCTTCATGACCTTGAACAGTAGAGCCCAGGTAGAAGGAAAGAGACAAAGAGAAGGAAGAGTGTTTTTGTCTTTAAAGTAGAACTCAGAAATAAAGAAGGGAAGTCACCTGGTGACTCATTGTTCAATGTAGGTTTTCAAAAGGAAAAAAAAAACACGCAGGGAAGCTATTTTTACTAAGAGCGCAAGTTCTGAGGGTGAAGAGAAATCCTAAGCTGCGATATGAAAAGGTTTTGATGCATTAAATGCTGCTGTAAGGATCCTTTTGGAATTCCTGCCTTGTTAGGCATGCTGGGCAGGTTCGTCAGCTGCCTGCTAAGGACCTTTGGTATTGTTACCATATCAGAGTGACACCCCCACTGTTCGTCTCAGGGCTGAGCAGAGAGAAAGCACCGTGCAAACAATTCATGGGATCAGATCTCCTGAGAGGGAAGATTTTGAAAGAAGATGTGTGCATTTTCAATTTTCTGCTTTTGGTTCTGTGATGTGTCAATTTTTCCGCTCCTAACGCTGAGCCTTCCTCTGAAGTTGTGGGGAAAGCTGATTGGCAACGGTTTCCTTTTCTCTCTCAAGGCCATGTGATGAGGCCAGCGCTCTTCAGCCACCTTACACAGATGCTTGAGTTTTCTCCTGGGCCACGTAAAATAGTTTCCTTCTGTGGCACAGCGATGCTGAGCCCAGAACCGCAGGGTCATGGCTGGGTACTTCAGAGACTGGGGAGCAGCTGTGTGGCTCTTGGATAACCCCGAGGGGCCTGAGAGAAAAATGTAAAAGCAAATAGCACATTACCAGATGCAGCTTGCATGAAAGATGCATGCTTAGAACAACAGGAGTGCTTTAGAGAGCTGATTTCTGGTGACTGCAGTGGTGGCTCTGTGGTTAAGAGCACTGGCTGCTTTCCAGGAGGGTCCAGGTCAAGTTCCCCATATCCACATGGTGACTCATAACCATCTGTAATAGTTCCAGTGGCTCTGGTACCCTTTTCTGGTTTCTTTGGGCCCTGTACAGACATGGCGCACAGCTATACATGCACGCAAACACACACACACACACACACACACACACACACACACACACACACACACTAAAGGGAAAGAATAAAATAAGGCTGATTTCTTAAAGGTGGAATTTCAAGTAAAATCACCAGTAAATTACCCTAAATTGCCATACTCTGGGCTTCTCAAACAATGGTCAAGATTAGCAATGTAGTTGACAGCATCGAGCTACGATACATTATTGCACTTATCATCAATCTCTTGGGCATTTAGTGCACCAAGGGCTCATGGTTTGGGATGTGATCAGAATATCATTCTGTGTGTTTTCTCTGCCACTGAATGCCTGAGAGCAGGGGCTGAGGTAGTGTTTGAGCCAGATTCCTGCAGTGTGGGGTCAAGTGGATGTGAGTCGTGGCTTAATTCATATTGGCTGCATTACCTTGGGCAACTTAACTGAACCTCTCTGGGTCTCCATTTCCTCCTTTGTAGGATAGTAACAGTTACTAAGTCCCATGTGGTTATAAGGACTGCATTGCACTCTTTGGAACTGGCCTGATAGGCAGAATATACCACTTTCATTAGAGAGGAAAGAGTTCCATGGATGGGCACCCGCTGATTAGGGCTGGTCACAGGGAAAATTCTTGTCCAAAGGAGTCACATAATTAATGCCCAAAGTAACGAACACATTAAACTTTTTTTTTTTTGGTCAGATTTAAAATTGCACATAGACTAACATGGTGGACTTTAGCGCTGCATCCCAAAGCTACATTTACTACCGTGCCTCCCCAATACTGGCTTAATCTTTCTGACTTCCCATCCTATGGCGGGAGTCCCTGGCAGCAGACTGCAGATGCATTGTTATGAAGAGCAAGAAGTAATGAGATCAAATGGGATTTATTATCATGGCATCTTGACCCTCATTACCTGGCTTTATTTGGTCTTGGAATAGTTAATGTTTAATGGAACAGTCAAATAGAAGCTAGCTTATTTGTAGGGGCTATGATTTCGTATGTAATTTCAGGCTATAATTCCCTTCAGTGGTAATGCATACAGCACAATGTGTGGATGCTGGATACCTCAGTGAGCCAAAGGCTGAGAGTCAAGCTCTCTTTGTTCTTGTCTGCCATGGCCTGATACTCTTTTGTTTTTCCTTTGAGACAGAGTTTCTCTGTGTAGCCTTGACTATCCTGGACTCGCATTGTAGACCAGGCTGACCTCGAACTCACGGTGATCCGCCAGCCTCTGCCTCCCAAGTGCTGGGATTAAAGGTGTGCACCACCACGCTCGGTTTGGCCTGATACTATGGAATGACCCTTTTTCCCGGTTTCTCAGTACCTTCACTTCCATACATTTCTGTCTTCAATCTATTGTGGACTTTCTTCAAATATAGTCAATGCAAAGCTTCTGTTATCCTTCGTATGCCTGTCTTTTGTATGTGCGTGTTTATGTATCTATGAATGTGAACATGCATGTATATGTATGTCTGTGTATGTGTACATGTATATACACATGTGCATGTGTGTGTACATGTGGTATAATTACCTGTGCATGCTTGCAGAGGCCAGATGTTGACATAGGTCATGTGTGAATGTATGTGTGTACGTGTATGTACATGTGTACATGTGTGTATGTGTAATTGTTTGTGTGTGCTTGTGAAGGCCAAAAGTTGTTGTAGGTTATGTGTGTATACATGTGTATGTGTGTGTTTGCGTGTGTGTGTGTGTGTGTGTGTGCTTGTGGAGGCCAGAAGTTGATGTAGGCTGTGTGTATATACATGTATGTATGTGTGTACATATGTGTACACATGTGTATACATGTGTGTGTGTGTGTGTACTTGTGGAAGCCAGAAGTTGATGTAGGTTGTCTTTCTCACTCTCCACCTCATTTTCTGAGGGGGATATGGGGGGAGGGAGCCTTTCACAGCAATCAGCTGTTACCAATCATCTCAGCTGGCTGTCCAGCAAGTCTCAGAGATCCTCCTGGCTTCACCTTTGTAGCTGCAGGATCACGGACACGCACCCATACCTGGCTTTCCAGCCGGATCCTGGACATGCACCCACACCTGGCTTTCCTGCTACATCACAGACAAGTACCCACACCTGGCTTTCCCTCCAGATCATGGACAGGCACCCACACCTGGATTTCTACCGCATACTGAGGCTCTGGCTCAGCTCCATAGGCTTGAACAGCGAGCACGCTACTGATGGAGCCATCTCGCCAGCCGTTCACGGGCTTTTGACATTTCCTTCGCCCATCACCATGACTCCGCTTTCCCTCTATGTGGGTATTTTGAAAAGGGTTTTGTCCCCATTCTCGTCCTTTCCACAGCTGGCTGTCTCCCTGCGTGCTGCCTTTTGCTCTTGATCTACTGGCCGCACCTGCAATTAGACACGCAGTGCTCAGTCCTTCTCAGCCCTCTACCCATCTCTGCCTCCCTGACGCAGTGCGGTCTCAGAGTCTCCTGGAACCTCAGCTCAACTCATGATCTTGTGGATTCTGTCAGGGTAGCCTGCGTCTCCCAGGCACAAAAGTGCAATGCCTTGGAAAAAATTGTGAATTCAATGTAATTAACAGTAGATTCATTTATTCCTGACTGCGGGAGGTTTTAACTAACCGACTGTGGATGGAAATCCCAAGCTCCCCTTGCATGGCAACGTGCAGGTAACTGTAATTTAAAACACACAGGCTTCAGTAATTTAAGGAAAGAAATTAGTTTTGCCACTGATAACGGAAAAAAAAAGCAGCTCAGTGACTTTTTCGCCAATAGGAATTACAAATATTTTCATATTTTGTTGCAGTTGTTTAAGGTACCTTGAAATGGCATTTATTCTAACACTATCTAAACACTGCAGTTGTGGTTGGATTTATCATTGTGCTGTCCAACTTAATGCAGCAAATGGAAGTACATGCTATCACAAATATGGCTTTAAAATATTTTGAAAATTGTGTTTCCCTTATGATCCTGATTTCTTTTTTCTTTCTTTCTTTCTTTCTTTCTTTCTTTTTTTTTTTTGTATTTAAATCCATTTTTTGTGGGCCAATGAAATGATTCAGTGGGTAAGGGCATGTGCTGGCTAGTTTTATATCAACTTGACACAAGCTAGAGGCATTTGAGAGGAGGGAACCTCAGTTGATAAAATGCCTCCATAAGATGAGGCTGTAGCCAGGGCTGTAGGTAAGTCTATAGGGCATTTTCTTAACTAGTAATTGATGTGGGAAGGGCCCAGCCTGTTGTTAGTGGTGCCATCCCTGGGCTGGTGGTCCTGGGTTCTATAAGAAAGCAGGATGAGCAAGCCATGGGGAGCAAGCCAGTAAGCAGCACCCCTCCATGGGCTCTGCATCAGTTCCTGCCTCCAGGTTCCTGCCCTGACTGCTTTGGATGATGAACTGCACACCAAATAAACCCTTTTCTTCCCAACTTGTTTTTAGTCATGGTTTTCATCATAGCAATAAGAACCCTTAAACTAGTCCATGTAACGATAACTAGTCCACCGACCAGTCCAGCTGGTCAGTTATTGGGGGGCCGAGGGGGGTCGCAACCTGTATTTAAAGAAATGGGCGAGAGAGATGTAGAGCTCAAGCGAACAGTTGCTTGTCAAGAGCCATTTATTGAAGGTAATGGCAGGCTTTTTAAAACCTGCTTTAGTGAGGGCGGGGGTACGCAAGGAGAGTAGTGGAAAAGTACAAAATCTTCTGGGTTGAGCCCCGGGAACATTTGCAAGGGGAGGGGTCTTCCAGGTGAGACAAAGCAGGATGTCTCTGTGGTTATCTTAGGATCAGATCGCTGTCTTCTCAGGACTAAGCCGGATGCCTTGCATACCTAATGAGTGGCCCAGCAGGATGTTGGCTGCAAATACTGAATGGGTGGGGGTCGGCCTCAGGCCTTTTGGTCCCTGGCATCTTCACCCCTTTTGTTTATTTTGGCCTGAGGGAGACCTTACAGCCCAGCGAATGACTTTTAGGAGGTCACCAGTCATTGTTACAGGATGGCGGTATATTTGAGAATCACTATTGTCCAAGTGTTTCAGGACAACAGTTATTCTGGACCGGCCAAATTCCCAAGGAAAGGGGGCCTCGCGATGGCCTGAGCCTGCTAGAGGATCGATGCTCAATCTTACTACGCCTATGGTCTGTCCTCCCACCAAGGACCGACCGACGTCTGATAACCGAGACTTATTCGATCGCTCCGTCTCTGACTTACCAGGCACTATCGCGGGTCAGGTCAAGGTGGGCTCAGGCCAAAAGATATAGGGGAGGGCTTGCACAGGTTTACCAAAGGCACCGAGGGCACAACCAGGCTCACCATCCAGCATTCTGCATCCTCGGGAACTGCAAAGGCCGCCCATAGGAACTGCAAAGGCCGCCCATAGTTAACCGACTGAGGCGTAGGTGAAATCTCCTGGATGGAAATAGAAGTCTCATTTGAGTCCTCAGTCTCCAGGCTGCGGTAGTGAACCTGGATATTCTTGGTGGCAGCTTCAACCTGACTTTTAACAAACCCTGTAAGACGGTTTAAAGTCCATGGGCCAAAGGATAATAGAAGGAGAACACCAACGAGGGGCCCGAGCAGGGTGGGGAGAAGAGTAGTAAGCCAGGGGGAGGCAAGGTTAGGGTTGGGGAAATTCCCCCTTTCAGAAAATTTAAAAATGAGTCGGGGTCATGAATAGTAAAACGGGGAAGAAGAATAACAAGGACACACCAGTCTTTGGAGGAAAGGAAGGTAGGGGCATAGACGATCGAGGTTAAACCAGAGGAACAAGCAAAATGGGTGTTATTTGGCGCGGGAATGTAGGGGAGGGAGAGGTCGGGAATGACAGTCTGGGCGCGAACGCCGCTGAGGGGAAGAGGAGGGAGCATATGGGGACCCAGGAGGCAAGTACCTATGTCGGAAACGGACTGGAGGGTAATGCGATTGTCGGGAGCTAAGCCGGTGAGGGTGGGGTAACATTAGTAAAGAGCAAGGTGGAAAGAAGAGCAATACCCTCGTAAAAGGGCGGGGAGGGGGAGAAACACATCCAACATTCAGGAAACGACAAGGAGGAGTCATTTTTAAAGGCCCATATGGAGGCATTTGACAACTGGAGAATAACATCAGTCGAACTGGGGGGGGGGGGCCCACGGGGAGGGTAGGTCGGAAGGGAGGGGGTGAAATGGACCGAAGGAGGACGTCCGAGGGGGTGGGCGGGGAGGGAGACATGGGGGTGGCGGGTTTAGGCGGGGGGCCAGGAGCAGGAACGGGAACAGGATGATGGAAAATATGATTAGGCCCAACCACTGCAGTGCCCTTATTGGGTACCTTTTTCAGGAGGTGTAACCTGAACATAAGTCCAAAATCGTACTCTGATTTATAAACACGGAGGCCCCATTTAAATCCACGACCCGTCCAACTGGCACGTTTACCGGGCTCAGTGGAGCGAATGGTCAGGGGGTTGCACCAGCCATTGGTGACTGAACGAGCTGCATTGCAAAGGTCTTTAACGGCCTCACCATAGGGCTGAGGATGAACCCAGGAATCAACAATGATGTAGTCCCAAGAAGAGGATGGCTTCCAGTACGTGTCGCCAGTGGTCTCACACCCCCAAGAGGCACAGTAAAAATCTTGGGCCCCACCACAGCGGTGGTTATCAGGACGGGGCCGATGAGAGGGTCCCGGGCAAACATAGAGTCCTCCGGCCCAAGCAATCCCATCCTGGTATAAGGTTTTGTGGAGCATGATGCGCTCCAGGTCATTACAGCAGCCGGGGCTGGGACCACCAACCGAGCGAGAGAAAGGGGGGCGTCTCCTCGGGAGCCTTAGGCCAAAAAATGTCTTCCACGCCCCAAGAAGAGGGGCCTCCCAGGGCCAGGGCACAGAGGTCAACCTGTAAATCGGGCCACTGGGGGTTAATGCCCTGAGAGGAGGAGGAATTAACAATATCTCCCGCTTGGTTAATAATGACCCAGGTAAAATTATAGATTGTATAAGGCTGAGGTTGGCGCAGGAATGCGGCGAGAATCACTTCAGGAAGGCAGAGGCAAAGGAGCGACGCGGTGAGTAGCAACATGATGAATCGGCGGTATCTTTTTTATCCTAAAAAAGAGCACAATTACATCTTTTCCTCAGGGGAGTTCCCTGGGAGAGGGGGGTTAAAAGGTTTGATTAGGCGCTCAGGTAACCAGCGCGCATTTTGTTCTTTTTGATCATAAATGCAGGCATGACCTTTGCCCCAAATAAGGACTGGGTCGGGTCCATGCCATCGGTGGGTCAGTGGATCCTTCCACAGAGCCTTGGCATAGGTGGAGGAGGTGGAAGAGTGCCAAAGGCGATCGGCCGCCGAATGGCCAAGATCATCCTTTTGTAGAAAATTTAGGACGAACAATGCATGATTGAGAAGCAGGCGAGGCCCTGCTGTAGAGGGATATAGGATTCCTTTGAAAAACTGTAATTTATTAAGCATTGTTTTAAGTGTCTGGTGGGCCCTCTCGACAATTCCTTGTCCTTGGGGATTGTAAGGTATCCCCGTAACATGTTTAATCTGCAGTTGGGCACAAAAGGACTTGAAGGCAGAGCTTGTATACCCAGGGCCGTTATCAGTCTTTAATGTAAAGGGTTTGGGGGCAACAGTAAGGCAATACAAAACATGATCAATAACATCTCTAGTAGCCTCTCCAGCGTGCGGAGAGGCGCAAATAAATCCACTAAAAGTATCTATAGACACATGAATATACTTAAGTTTCTTAAAAGAGGAGAAATGAGTAACATCCATTTGCCAGACCTGTCCAGGCATGAGGCCACGAGGGTTGACTCCCGTATGTGGCTCGGGAAGAAAGGTGACACATGCCTGGCATTCTTTAACAATAGCCCGGGCTTGTTCCCGAGTGATGGAGAACATGTGGCAGAGGCTTTGGGAATTAAGGTGGTGGAGGGCGTGAGCCTCCCTGGCCATAGCAACGGGGTCGCTGGCGGATGGAACGGCCAGCCCTGAAAGCAGGGGGCGCGTGGCTGAGTCCACCTGGGCATTAAGTGTAGTCAGAGGCCCTGGCAGGGTAGAGTGAGCACGAATATGACCAACGGAAAAAGGCTGAGAGCGCAAAAGAATAAGCTGTTGGATACGGGAGAAGAGAGGGGAGGCATTAGTAGCAGGCTTAATACGAGGAACCGTCTCGAGGAGTGGAACAGAGGACGCGACATAGGCACTATCAGTATATAGATTAAAGGGAGTATGGGGAAGCAATGTAAAGGCGTGTGCGACAGCTTCCAGCTCAACAAGCTGAGCAGAGGTATGGGGGGTTTGTTTTTGCAGGATAGCTCCGTCCACAGAGAGGGCAGCAACCCCGGAAGAGGAGCCATCAGTAAAAACCAGGGAAGCTTGGGGGAGGGGTCTGGAGCGGGTGACTCTCGGAAAGATGACAGGCTGTCGCTGCAGGAATTGAATTAGTTTATCTGGGGGATAATGATTATCTAATAGGCCGCAAAAAGAAATACAGGAGACCGCCCAATCATCTGAATTTTGAAAAAGCCACCTTATTTGTGTGGCCGAGTAAGGCGTGATAATAGAGTGAGGGTCCCTTCCGAAGAGCCTGGTGGCCGCTTCCCGCCCCTGCCGAATGAGAGACGCAACCAGAGTAGGATAAGTAGGAAGGACCTTAGTGGAGGAGGAGGGGAGATGAAGCCAAAAAAGAGGGGCCCGTTGCCAGAGCAGTCCTGTGGGGGCAAAGAGGGAAGGAAAAATTATGAGCGCGAAAGGCTGGGTAGGGTCATAATAGGAGATGGACTGGTGGAAGATGGCGTCTTCGACCTTTTGTAGGGCCACAGAAGCTTCAGCAGTGAGACTGCGTGGTGAAGAAGGGTCAGAGTTGCCTTTTAAAATATCAAAAAGGGGTTTAAGCTCTCCAGTAGTGAGCTTGAGGTAGGGGCGCAGCCAGTTAATGTCCCCCAAAAGCTTCTGAAAGTCATGAAGTGTTCTAAGGGTGTCTCGGCGGAGCTGGACCTTTTGGGTCCTAACCGAAGAGGTCCCAAGTTCATAGCCCAGAAAAAGAAAAGGGGGGTGTTGTTGTATTTTGTCTGGGGCAATTTTAAGTCCCAGATGACCCAAACTCTTAACAAGTTCCTGGGTGACTAGAGAGAGCTCAGCCGTGTTAGGGCCAGCAAGTAAGATGTCATCCATGTAATGAATAATATATAAATGTGGGTACCTAAGGCGTAGCGGGTCGATGGCCTGGGCTACATATTTTTGACAAAGAGTGGGACTGTTGGCCATGCCCTGAGGAAGTACCCGCCATTGAAATCTGGGTGAGGGCCCCACATGATTAACGACAGGGAGGCTAAAGGCAAAACGTTTGGAATCGTCAGGGTGTAGGGGAATGCAAAAGAAGCAATCTTTAAGGTCGAGAACAAGTTTATGAAATCCTTTAGGGATAGCTACAGGAGAGGGGAGACCAGGCTGCAGAGCTCCCATGGGCATCATGGTCTTGTTAATTTCCCTGAGGTCCTGGAGGAGTCGCCAGGCACCATTCTTTTTTTGGATGACAAAAATGGGGGTGTTCCAGGGGGAGGTAGAGAGCTCAACATGGCCTGCATCAAGTTGCTCCTGCACCAGCCTTGAGGCTGCGGCCAGTTTACGGGAAGGAAGGGGCCACTGATCGATCCAGACAGGAGAATCAGTTCTCCAAGTAATTTTATCGGCCTGGAGTGCAGGGGGAGAAGTGGCCCTTATAAAAAATTTTGTTTATATCCCAGCCCTTGGCGACTAATCCTAGGCATAGGGACAATGGGCTCGAGACGCCCCTGTCCCAGCTTGCCGAGGCCCTGGCCTGGCAAATAGCCTTGATCTAAAAGCTGATGCGTGACAGGAGAGGAGGGGCTATAGATAAAGACCCCCATCTGAGAGAGTATGTCCCGGCCCCATAGATTAACGGGTAACCCGGGGACAATGAACGGTTGCACCGTCCCCGTCTGGCCATCAGGGTCAGTCCAGCGAAGGACCTTAGAACTTTGAAGGGTGTTGGTAGATATTCCGATGCCCTGAAGGTGAGTAAGGGAGGGCTGACAGGGCCAAGACGAGGGCCAAGAAGATTGGGACAGGACCGTCGAATCTGCCCCGGAATCAATGATGCCTTCAAAGGGGCGGCCATCAAGCCTTAGTGTAAGATGGGGTCTATCAGAAGTTAAGCGTTGGACCCAAAAAGCGGAGGGGGGCAGGGAGGGAGTCGGGGCGGCGGGAGGAGAGACAACAGAGTCAGCCAGGGTTAACGGAAGGGCCCAGGCCAAAATCTGACCAGGAGAGATGGAGAGAGGGCCCTGGGTAGCGGTGGCAAGGAGGAGCGTAGGAGAAGGGAGCGGGTGTTTTAGAACGAGGGGATAGATGAGTAGCCCGATAAGGGCAGAAGAGGCACGGCCGAGGACCAGGAGGGGAAGAGGGGGAGGGTTTCCATAGAGGGAGACAGGCAAGGACAAGGTTCCATCCTCGGGCGTCAGTATTGTAGAGGTGGTGGCACGGAAGTCCAATCTTGTGGGGGAGGGCAAGGGGCCGCCGTTGGAATGGGAGGAGGTTGGGTTTGGGAGGTGGGGTAGGAGGTCTGTGGATGGAAGCGGGTCTGTAGATTGGAGGGAGCCTGTGACACCGGTCCCGACGCAGGCTGGAATTGGATAGGGTGAGGGGCCCGGGACTGGCCCCCAGAGGAGTTTCCCGAACGCGGGGGGAGAGGGTTACCCATGGCATCAACAGTGGAACGGCAGGTGTTGGCCCAATGACGACCTCTACGGCAACGAGGGCAGAGCGTAGTAGGGGGGGGCCGGGCCACAGGTCCCCGGAATCCAGTGGGTGGCGGAACGACCGGTGGCTGTCCAGCCTGTGAGGGTGGGCGATTACGCTCATTTGGGCAGGCGCGGGCAAAATGTCCCGATTGGCCGCACCGGAAACAGGAGGCCCCGCTAGGGAGGGCTCCGACGGCCATAATGGCCTTGGTAAACTTATCAGTTAGGGGATCAACCTCTCGGCAAAGCTGAATCATCTCATCAAGATCCCTGCCCTTATATTTGTGTCTAAGAACTGCCTTACAGGCTGAGTTGGCATTTTCAAAGGCCAATTGTGTAAGAAATTTACTGTCGGTCTGGCCAGGACCAAGGGATCTTTCTGAAGCCTCCAGGAGGCGCGCAGCGAAGTCGCTGAAGGGCTCCTGAGGTCCCTGAAGAATCTTGGTAATAGGGGACAGGGCGGAGCCCGTGGAAGCAATAGTTCTCCAAGCAGCGAGGGCGGCAGAACTAGAATGGGAAAGTAAGGAAAAGGGGAGTGCACGCTGTTTTTCGTCAGTGGCATATTTGCCCTGGCCAAGGAGTTTGTCAAGAGACCATTCACGGGTCTCGCGATGTCCCTGCTGTACGTTTTTTCGGATAAGGTCACGGCAACGATCAGCCCAGTCCGCCCTCCAAGAAAGGAACTGTCCTCGAGTGAGGACAGTCTGTGCAGTGGTGATCCACTCATTGGGCGTTAGATGGCCTCCATCTGCCAAATCATCAAGGAGGGAGAGTGTGAACGGCGCATTAGGTCCGTAACTACGGACAGCCGTGTTAAGTTTTTCTAGCTTTTTAAATTTGAGTTTATGATAAGCAGTGGGGGTAGGGTCAGGAGCCGTTCCACCACCTTTCTGTTCTCCCTCCGAACCTGAGGAATCATGCTCACTATCAGAATCTACAAGGGCCGCGGACGACTGGGAGGGTGTAGGGGCAGGTGGCTCTCCCGAAGCAGCGCCTGAATCAGTGGCCTCAGTTTTTGCCCCGCTCAGGGCGGGCTGGCTCTGGGAACGGGTGACAGGGAAAATAAACGGGGCTGTGGAGGAAATGCGCGTTGTTAAAAGCGAAAGCCGTTGTTGAAGTTGAAGAATCTTCGTCGCATGGGAGATCTGGTGTTGGAGATGGGCCTCCGTCTGGCAAAAGCAGTTTGGGAGGGAACAAGGTGGCGGGAGCCGGGAGGCAGGGTAGGGCTTAGTAAGGGGAGGGGGAAGAGTGAGCAAGGTAGAGGAGGGAAAGGTTGGCGCCGCGTGGAGGAGGCCATCATCGGAATGATATCGAGCAGCCTCCTCCTCAAGGGTGGCAGCAGCATCCGGATCCAAGGGCTCATCTGGGGCCTGAGAAAGGAAAATGGCGGAATGGCGGGAGGCGCGTGAAGGGCCGACC
The DNA here is from genome assembly GCF_964271855.1 of Acomys minous. Taxonomy (NCBI): domain Eukaryota; kingdom Metazoa; phylum Chordata; class Mammalia; order Rodentia; family Muridae; genus Acomys; species Acomys minous. The sequence continues at coordinate 96,514,673 of NC_140495.1, forward strand.
GACGGAGGGGGAACAGGAGAGGCTGGCGGACCGGACCGGACAGAGGGTGTCCTTTTTGGGGGAAAAACAGGGGCACAAAGTGGTGAACACCCGCGTTCCATAGCGGAAATGGGGTCCTCATAGGTGGGAGGAAGCGACGGATAAAGACGGCGGGGGGAAGGGGAAGGCTTGGACGCAGGCGCAGGGGAAAGATTTTTTAAGGGCTCCGAGGATGTAGGAGGAACAGAATCGGGGGGCATGTCAATGAGCGTAAGAGAGGAACCCTGCAGAGAGGAACAGGAAGGAACACGAGAAGGAGGGAGAGATTCGCGCAGGCAGAGTTCAGCCACGGAGAGGAGCTGCCTCTGTCCGCTTTCGTTTTCGCTGGACTCAATTATGTCCCGTATAAGGCCCCAATAAGAAAAAATACTGTTCGACACCGCTGTATTACCATCTTTTTTAATAAATGCATTAAGCTCACGCCCCACCTTTTGCCACTTTTCAGAATGAATAGTAGGTCCATCAATCATGAACCAGGGACAGGTCTGGCCAATAAAAACAAAAAACTCAATCAAATGTTTCTTTTTTACCCTAATACCCCTCTCTCTGAGTACGTCCTTTAAGCCTCTTATGAACTTTGCTTCCTTGGACAGCGAATGGCCCATTCTTGAGATATGCGAACGGATGACTCACCTAATGACGAAGCCGGCCGGGCGAACTCGGCTGGTCATGAAAACTCCTGTGGACCGGTCCCTTAATCCGTTCGGGAAGAAACCCGCACCTCGAGCCCCACGTTGGGCGCCAGATTAACTAGTCCATGTAACGATAACTAGTCCACCGACCAGTCCAGCTGGTCAGTTATTGGGGGGCCGAGGGGGGTCGCAACCTGTATTTAAAGAAATGGGCGAGAGAGATGTAGAGCTCAAGCGAACAGTTGCTTGTCAAGAGCCATTTATTGAAGGTAATGGCAGGCTTTTTAAAACCTGCTTTAGTGAGGGCGGGGGTACGCAAGGAGAGTAGTGGAAAAGTACAAAATCTTCTGGGTTGAGCCCCAGGAACATTTGCAAGGGGAGGGGTCTTCCAGGTGAGACAAAGCAGGATGTCTCTGTGGTTATCTTAGGATCAGATCGCTGTCTTCTCAGGACTAAGCCGGATGCCTTGCATACCTAATGAGTGGCCCAGCAGGATGTTGGCTGCAAATACTGAATGGGTGGGGGTCGGCCTCAGGCCTTTTGGTCCCTGGCAAACCCTGAATAAGACTGGCCACTTGCCACCGTGTCTGAAGACATGAATTCAATATCTAGAACTTTTCATAGTGCAAGGAAAGAAGTGATTCATGCAGGCTGACTTTTCAACTCCATGCATTTGCACACATATCAATAAAAATTAAAATGACATTTGTTTCTAAATGTTTAGGGCCACTGTAAGATTTAGGTTGTTTGTTTCTTGGGCATTCTCACTAATGCTTCAGGCTTTTTTTTTTTTAATGTGCATTGGTGTTTTGCCTGCATGTATATTTATGCGACGTGCCAGACAGTTGTGAGCTGCCATGTGGATGCTGGGAATTGAACCCAGGTTCTCTGGAAGAGCAGCTAGTGATCTTTACTGCTAAGCCATCTCTGTAGCCCTCAACATTTCAGTTTTTATTATTTTACTTTATTTAGTTGAGTTTTTGTTTGGTTGGTTTGGTTGTTGTTGTTGTTGTTATTTTTTAGGAGGTTCTCATGTGGCCCAGTCTGAGTTTGGAACTTGCCACTTCCCTGAGGATGACGTTGATCCTGTGAACTTCACCTTCTGAGTGATGGGGTAATGGGTGTGTTCCACCCGTCTCTGGCTTCTGACAATGTTCAGTGTGTATACACTCATGAGTGTGTGTATCTGTGTGTGTGTGTGTGTGTGTGTGTGTGTGTGTGTGTATGTGTGTGTGTGTGGTGTGTGCATGCACGTTTGCTACCTTCCATTTTGATGTCACATCTAAATAACACACAAGTAGGACAATCTGTTAATAAAAAAAAAAAAGAGAGACAGACCATGGCAGGAAGGGTGTTGAGAGGCCAGGTCCAATCAGAGACCTGATTGAGGGTATCACTCAGATCATCTTTTTTTTGCATACAGATTAGGTACTTTGGTAAATAAACTCATCTAGACAATCTATAATCACACAAGCAAAGCCCTTTGGGTCACTGTGAACTTTAATTAGTTCTTAGTACTGATCACCCTTGTCTGGGATGAAAATAAACCTTCTAAACAAGAATTAATCAGAGAAAACTACACATTTGAGTTTGCCCTTGCACTTTGGGTATCTGTTAGGGCATGACAAAGGGAAAAAGTCTGTCCCACAGGCTTATGTGTTTGAACACTTGGTCCTCAGCTGGTGGCAGTGTTTTGGGAAGTTGTAGAAGCTTTGAGGGGCAGAGGCTGGCTGAACGGGAGTGGGTTTCTTGGCATCCGGGGCTCCTTAGGGGGTTTCTAGTCTGGTTTGGCTTTCTGCTCTCTCCCTGCTTCCTGATGCAGAAGTAGTAAGCGAGCAGCTTCATGCCCCTGTAGCCACTCCATATCTTGAGGGACTGTTGGCTCTGTTTCTTAACAATTAGACTTTATTATACAATCCAACTGTCCTATACAAGAGGGAAGAAGGGCTAAAGAGAAACAAGCATAAACCTTCTGGTATCTGTTCCATAGGACCAATCCCCAGGTGTCTCTGGCCTGCATGCTGGTCTGGCCTGTAAGCTGGTCGTCTTCCCAATCCACGTGCAATTGTGCTCCAAACCTGCAGCCTCTCCTCTCCGCCTGCATCTCTCTCTCTCTCTCTCTCTCTCTCTCTCTCTCTCTCTCTCTCTCGGGTGCAGTGGCCAGAGTGCCCATCTGTTTCCTGAACTCCAGAGCCAGGATGGCTCCATCTAGTCTACCACAATGTCAATCTCAGTGGGGTATCCGTGGTGTTTCTAAGCACCTTCACCTGGATAAAGCTTACAATTATTCCCACAAGGGACCATGCTCTGTCAAGCTCAGTCACAATAGGCCTTTCCTTAAGTTGCTTCTTGTCAGGTATTTGGTCACTGGGTTTTGAGAAAAGTCAGCACCATAACACCGTAAGCCAGGTCAATGTTAAAGTGCCTCAAGTTTGGGGCCCCACGTTTTCCTCTTGGGCCTTTAGGTGTGGCCCTTTGACCATACTGCCATCCCCAGGCAGAGCTCAACTTTTATGGCTTTATCTACATGCCCTCAATTTAGAAAACCATGTTTGCTTAACATAAATTGATATCTTTCCTCTGTGCATGCTTTTGTGTATCTGCGTGTTGCTCCCTGGGAGCTGCCTCGCACTAAGTCTACTTGGGGGCCTGTTTTATTTTCTTTAGCAAGCAGTGGGCATCTATGCTGTAAGGATGGTGTCTCGCCATCCTTCATACCCCCTGGCAGGTCACAGTCATTCCTAGAACGAACATATTCGTTGCACATGCAGAGTCAGTACAACAGTTGGGGAAAGGCCCAAGAAGCATTCATGGCACAGGTGTATTCTAGAGAGACTTGAATAGAAGTTGGCCATCTTGGTGTTAAGAGATTTGCCTTTTGAGGATTTAACTGTATTTCAAAACGTTGAACTCATATTATCAGATAAACAGCTGTATTATATTCTCTAGAAGAATATTAGTGAGTTCTTGAATTCTAATGGCTGAGTCTGGGTCCTCTTGCCCATCTCATTGTGTCACAGCCATGCATGCTGGAGAGACAAATGCTTGGCTGTGATTTAAGTTGCATTACTTGGCTGAAAGCATATCAGAACCATGTTACATGAAGCTTTAGTTCTCAGCTAAGAGTCAAGTTTGCAAGCTGCCTCTTCTGCCTTGGTCTATCTAATCTCTTTAGGTGTCACATTATTTTTTTCAATCTTAATAACAGCCTTTTATTATTGAGTTTTTCTGTCATATGGAATTTCATTTTTCATATTATTATCTTAATTGAAACAAAAATTCAGGCTGAATCACATAATTTTAAAAAATCCATCACCTCCCATGCAATTAAAAAAATATTTTGAATCTATATTAAAACTATGGAAGCTGCCTGGCAATGGTGGAGCACGTCTTTTATCCCAGCACTCAGGAAGCAGAGCCAGGAGGATCTTTGAGTTTAAGGCCATCCTGGTCTACAGAGTGACATCCAGGACAGCCAGTGCGACACAGAGAAACCCTGTCTTGAAAAAACAGTGAACAAACAAACATGGAAACTAAGAAGCCAGGTGTGGTGCTGCACATCTGTATTCCCACCACTCAGGAAGATCACTGAGCCAGGTGTGGTGCTGCACATCTGTATTCCCACCACTCAGAAAGATCACTGAGCCAGGTGTGGTGCTGCACTTCTGTATTCCCACCACTCAGGAGGATCACTGAGCCAGGTGTGGTGCTGCACATCTGTATTCCCACCACTCAGGAAGATCACTGAGCCAGGTGTGGTGCTGCACATCTGTATTCCCACCACTCAGAAAGATCACTGAGCCAGGTGTGGTGCTGCACATCTGTATTCCCACCACTCAGGAGGATCACTGAGCCAGGTGTGGTGCTGCACATCTGTATTCCCACCACTCAGGAAGATCACTGAAAACTTGATGTTAGACCTGGTACAGATTGAGTTCCAGGTCAACTTCAGCCTGGGCTACAATGAAGCAGTGTCTCAAAAAGCTAACAAAGCAAAGTTAAGAGCTGTGGAAAGTGTATAACCAGAAGGGCCTTAGGAGCTTCGTCTATAGAACAGAGGGAGGGAGCAGGAGAGCTGAGCAATAAGATGGGTTTTTGTTAGTGTCAGATTCTTAATTTGTAAGATGAGATAAACAACATTTCCTGTCTCCAGATGTGGCTTGTCCTGTTGCATGTTAAATGTACCTTCTCTGGAGGAGGCTGCTTCCCTTCCGGTGCTAATAAAGCATCCATTTCCTTTCTGTTTCTCCATTAAAGAAAATCACCACTTTAAAGCAGTCAGCAATCTCCATAATTAGTGTTATTGTTAAATTAAAAAAAAATCACTGTGAAGCAAAACAAAATAGAACAGTACAAATAATAACAACTCCGACGGGGTGGCTCACAAGTGTCTTACTTGGTTCTGGTGATTGCCACACAGAAGGTTTAATCCATCGTGAGCTCTTGGCAGCAGATGGACGACTTCAGAAACGATGCTGTGGAAATTCTTTGGGCCTTGGGGTGACTAAAGCTGGGCCTGAATTTAGGCGCTGTTCCTTCTTAGCTGTAACTTTGGGGACGTGACCACTCTCTGTGTGCCCCAGTTTCCACTCCCATGAAGCGGGGATGGTGAAAGGTACCTCATTTTACAGAGATGTTTCAAGAGAATAAAGGAAATATCTGGTGGCGGCACCTGACACATGCAAGGATTGACTCTCTCTGTTCAATAGTTCGTGGTTACCTTGATTTTCACATACTGAGTGAGCACCTTGGTAGTGGTAAAATTTTAATATATAGAGTCATTCTTTATTATCATTGGCATCAGGTAGTTGAAAATCAGACGTGTGCATCAGACTTGGAAAAGTCACACATTCAAGATCTCCTTGGAAACAAGCAGTGTGAGTAAGAGTGGCCCCCATAGGCTCATACACTTGAATGCTTAGTCATCAGGAAAGAGTTAGAGGGGTTAGGAGGTGTGGCCTTGTTGGAGGAAGTGTGCCACTGAAGGTGGTTTTTTTTTTTCAAAAAATATTTTATTAATTTATTCATTACATCTCAATTGTTATCTCATCCCTTGTATCCTCCCATTCCTCCCTCCTTCCCATTTTCCCCTTACTCCCCTCCCCTATGACTGTGACTGAGGGGGATGAAGGTGGGTTTTGAGGTTTCAAAAGCCAATGCTAGGCCTAGACACACACACTCTCTCTCTCTCTCTCTCTCTCTCTCTCTCTCTCTCTCTCTCTCTCTCTCCCCCCCCCCCCCCCCATGGATCAGGAAGTAGTTCTCAGCTCCTGCTCCAGCATCTATCATCAAGCTACTATGTATACACACACACACGCGCACACACACACACACACACACACACACACACACACACACACACACTATGAAGATTTATGGGCTAAACCTCTGGAATTGTAAGTAAGCCCCAGTTAAATCCTTTCTTTCATAAGCGTTGCCATGGTCATGGTGTTTCTTCACAGCAATAGAACACTGACTAAGACACAAGCCATTATGAAAAGAATCCATTCATAGCATTGTATGTAGTTACAGTGTGCATTCAGTCTTTTTATGTAGCATTTACAGTAAGATCACCTCTGTTGCTGTCTTTGTAAATAAACTCAGATGTGATTTGACCCACGTTTTCCTGCCCATTATTAGAAGGAATGGGCTAGTTAAGAAAGACATGGGGGTTGTGTGAGACAGTCTTGAGAGGGTTGCTCTGGACCTCAGGACAATCTTACTGGAGAGCCATAACTGGGAGGTGAGCCCAGTTGTCTCTGTGAGTCTCTTGGACACTGATGGTTCTGGAGGCGTCGTTCAGCGTCTGGAACTTGGAAGCACTTTGCCTCAGGCCTGGATGTTCTTCTTGGAGGCTCTGCTGCCCCTGACTAATCTATGTGGTAATTCTGTGCAAGTAGAGGCTCACTTTGCTCTTCGCTTTATTTACTTATTTGCTTGTTTAACAAAACAAAACTTCGTATGTCTCCCCTACTGTTCAGATAAACTATGAGGTCTTGGCACTGCACAGTGCCTTTCATCTTCATTAACATCATGGTCAAGATGAAGAATAACACAGACTTGCTTCTCTGAGAACCATGGACACAAAACCTAGTGTATATGAAAAAGACGGGGAGGATATTGTTTATAAAGTGTATTGTACTAAAATCCTGTTTAATGTATTGTATTTAAGCCCATCCATTTACCACAAGCATGTGACTTTGACCTGGCTGGCAGAATGAAATAGGGGAAGTCAAACTTGGCTAGAGGGAGGGTTCAGGGAGGGAGAATGCTGTGATGATGCTGGTGATGGAGGGGTGCTGATGAAGCTGGTGTTGGGGGTGGGTGGGTAATGGGTGAGTTTTGTCAAGCCTTTGTCTTGGAGGTAACTTCCAGAAGACTCATAGGCCCCTTTTAGGATATGGAACGAAAGAGAAAAGGGTAGGAAACATCTTTTTGGAGTTTTAGAGAGGTTTGGGAGGGTGACTATTTGAGGAGCCTGAGAGGCTGCAATGAGAAATCCCATGGGGTGAGGTTGCTCTCCTAGCAACCTGGAGCTTGTAGGTGTTTTTATTATTTCTACTTTTTAATTTTTTTTTTATAGACTTTTGCCACAATTGCTCAAGAAAAACCATCCTAGAACAGAGCACAACGTCAAATAGTTACTTAGGGTCAGGCAGGTAGAAGCAAACTTGTCTTTCATGCTGTTGAGGGTTAGAGAGAGGGGGAGCTGGGCCAGAGCTTGGCTGATGGCCACACATCAGATGATAGAGCCCATGTATGTGGTGTACGCTCCCTCAGATGGGTTAGCCCTATTGGCTAACTGGGGAACGAGAACAAGAGGGTCCATTAGGTCCCTAATCTGGCTTTTTCTTTCTATTCTGCCCATATCATCATCTCTCTCTTCTCTGCTTCTCTTGGCCCTCTTCTTCCAGGAGCACCTCTCCACTCTTGCCCTTTGCTGACTTAGTGGCTATAGCACTGAAGGACTTGGCCTCTCTGGAATGACTTGGGAGAAGCCCCAGCTGTGAACCCTCCTTCAGAATTCATTTTCTATAGAAACATGGATGAGTGTTTCAGTGGGGGCCGGGAGTGGATCTGTGTCTTCTAGGCTCAAGAGACAGCCACCATGTACTGCTTTATTTTCAGAAGAGAATGCTTTGTAAGGTCTGGACAGCAAATGTTTGAATGAAATCATACACTGTGAAGGATCCTGGCTCACTTGTACAGTAACACAAATGCAAGAGGAACCGAACAGCTAACTAGATGGAATTTCCAGGCCTTGCCCTGTCTTAGCTTCATGATTTTGGGCAACTCTGATTTTTAAAAGCGAGTTTTTAGTATGGTGTGGAGGTAAAAAAATTCTGGTATTTTCCAGCATATAGGATGACTGGGCATATATGACAACCCCCAACTTTTCCAATTAAAATACAGAGTTTGGAATATACTCATTTTATAAGACTACCCCTCTTCCAATGAGGGGTACACCCTATGCAGCAGACCAGGCATGTGTCTATTTGCAGATCCTCAACTTTGGCATGGATTTTTCAGAGTTAAAAAGTCATCTTTAAAAAAAAAAATCATCTTTGGGGGTTAAAAAGTCATCTTATAAGCTAGATCTGGGTTGGGGTTCGCTGTTTACTGCACGTATATTCCTTGGCTGGTGCCATAGTTTGAGCAGGACCCATGGGCCCAGATCTGCTTGTTATGATGCTCTTCTTGTAGGTTTCTGGGACCCTCTGGATCCTTTTATGTCCCCATTCTCCCATGCTTCTCTCACGTAAAGTCCCAATAGGTGCCCCATATTTGACTATGTCCCCTGGATGGAGAGGCCTGGTGGTACTCAGAGGTAAGATAGCAGGCTACCAAGAAGAGACTTAATACCCTATGATCATACACAGGGGGAGGAGGTCCCCCTCAGTCACAGTCATAGGGGAGGGGAGTAGGGGGAAAGCAGGAGGGAGGGAGGAATGGGAGGATACAGGGGATGGGATATCTATTGAAATGTAAAATGAATGAATTAATAAAAAAAAAAAGTATGAAAAAATAACTAAAAAAAAAACATCTTATACACCAGAAAATATTTAACCCCAAAAAATAAGGTAGGGAGGGTGCTTCTGTAATGGTAGAAGGACTTCCTGCTTCAGGCTCTAGCAGACAACAGACTCAAAGGCCTTTCCTGAGTTGTAAATGAGGCTGTCTTTTCTTACCATTGAAGCATTGACTGGAAGGTGTGGCCTATGCATGTAAAAATGCATGTAAATAAAGCATGTAAAAAATAATTGAGAGTGATGATGTCACTATAGTTACTAGCTCTGTGCCTGCACGAAACTGATTCAACCAACTGTCAGCCATGGATGGGAGGGGGCTCATGGGGCCTCTGCCTCCCTGTTTAACCACTGGTGACCTATGGATAGATTCTGGGACAGGGGAGCCGTTGTCTTCAATTGTGAACTCACTGCTGAGCCTACCTGGTTCCCATGGACCGTTCCAAAGCAGATGGATCTGATTAAATTCAGTGGGCTACAAAACAAAAAGACATGAAAGTGAGAAACACATTTATAGAGAAGAAAAACACAGTGGGATGGGAGGGGATGTGTGTGTGTGTATAATCAGAATGGCTTAAATATGTATGAAATGTCCATGAACAAAATTAATAATAATAAAAAATGAGTGTTAATTGTGAGCAAAAAGGCATCTTAAGAACTACTGTGTTGAGAAAGGAGGTGGAACTAAACAGCAAGAAGTAAAACAACAAAACCCAAGGATAGTTTGAAAATGAGGCTGGAGGTATTTATCCTTCTAAATGTTACATATTTTATTATTAAGTTTTCACTATTAGTGTTTCACCCAGGCATTGCGGACTGTTGTTGTCGTCGCTCTTGGTAAATAGTTCCAGCTTCACAGGAACTGACAGATGAGTCAGAGGAAGAGGGATAGAGAGCCCCACCCCCTGAGCCCAGTTACTGTCTTTGTCGAGCATGCGTGTTGGGCTCCGCATTGAAGTAAGAACATTTTGTAGACTGTTCTGACAGGGAGCCAGAGAGGAGCAACATGAATATTGGCTTCTTCAGGTGGGAAAGTGATCTCATGCCTATGGACCATCCCCCCCGCCCCCCCCCCCCCCGCCCACAGGAAGTTCTGCAGAGACAAAACACAGAGGAATGGGTAGTTTTTAGTTTTTAATAATTTTTTTTGAGAATTTTATAAAGTATGCTCTGATTGTGCTCATTCCTATGTATTCACATAATGAAATGTTATTCAGTTGTTAAGAGAAAAATGATGATGGTGGCAGGCAAATGGATAAAGCTAAAAGCAATCATCCCGAGTAAGGTAATACAGACCCAGAAAGATAAACAATCACATCTTCTCTCATTTGTGGAGGTTACCCTCGAATCCTCAGATATATGTGTTCTATTTGGAATACCCATAGAGCTCTGAAAATCTGTAAGAGGGCATGGAGGGGGCAATTTCAAGGAGGAGGGGAGAGTGGTTTAAAGAGTTACCCGGGAGTCATGGAACAGAAAGGGTTAAGTTGGGCCACAGGGGATGGAAGGGTGGAGGAGGAGTAACACTGAAGAACTTAAAAATAAACATATTGGAACATAGTCCTGTAGATGCTTATGTACATGTGTGTATGTGTGTGTGTGTGTGTGTGTTTAAAATGGAGTCACCTTATAAAGGAATGACAAAGCTTCTACTAGGACTACAGGCTGACGGACAAGCCCCATAGCAGGAATGAGTTACCTCTTTTGGAGTTGTTGGCTAGTGAGGTGCCATAGACCCCACTGAACATTAAAGCTCTGCCATAGCACTTTTCACCCTCTCTATGTAGTCACTTCTGGGGGAGTGGGAGTGGGAGTGGGAGTGGGAGGAGCATGGTGGGATACGGTCGTGTTTACAAGCTCTGACACATCCACACTGACTTCCATGGGAGTTAACACGCAGGCCAAGGGTGAATGGTGCCAGGTCTCCTGGAAAGCACTCTCAAAGCCTAGAAGTCCCAAGAAACACCACAAAATAAATAATATATATAGGCTGGCTGCATAAAATGTAAATTTCTGTGCATCGAAGGCCATTATAAGCCAATCTGAAATATAAGTAACAGACTGTGATGATGCATGGGGATATTATACAGTTAATATTATATATGAGTGACTAATTCTTTATTGAATAGAGACTTTTCACAGATCGATAAGAGAACCACACATCTCCTAAGTGAACATGAATCTCTTCAAGTGTTTAAATTGCTCAGCAATGAGAAAAAAAAAAAAAAGAAAAGAAAAGAAAAAGAAAAGATACTGTTCTCACTATGAGTAGGTGATAGTTGCAGGAATAGCTTTTAGTGGCAGGGCGTGCTCTGGGTTTGCTCCCCAGGGATCTCTCTCACACACACACGCACACGCACACACACGCACACACACACACACTAGGGAGCTGCAAGAATAGCTTAGTGGCAGGGCGTGCTCTGGGTTTGCTCCCCAGGGATCACACACACACACACACACACACACGCACACACACACACACACACATGCACACACACACACACAAACACACACACACATACACACTAGGGAGCTGCAGGAATAGCTTTTAGTGGCAGGGCGTGCTCTGGGTTTGCTCCCCAGGGATCACACACACACACACACACACATGCACACACACACACACATGCACACACACACACACACACACGCACACACACACACACACACACTAGGGAGCTGCAGGAATAGCTTTTAGTGGCAGGGCGTGCTCTGGGTTTGCTCCCCAGGGATCACACACACACACACACACACACACACACACACACACACACACACGCACACTAGGGAGCTGCAGGAATAGCTTTTAGTGGCAGGGCGTGCTCTGGGTTTGCTCCCCAGGGATCACACACACACACACACACACACACACACACACACACACACACTAGGGAGCTGCAAGAATAGCTTAGTGGCAGGGCATGCTCTGGGTTTGCTCCCCAGGGAGGGTGTGCATCATGTACACACACACACATGCACACACACACACACACACACACACACGTATATTTGTGAAAATGTCAAGATACATTTGTCAGTATTAGAGAATGAGAGACTTAACTATGTCATTAATATTTTTTTTTTCCGAGACAGAGTTTCTCTGTGCAGCCTTGGCTGTCCTAGACTCACTTTGTAGACCAGGCTGGCCTCGAACTCACAGTGATCCACCTGCCTCTGCCTCCCGAGTGCTGGGATTAAAGGTATGCATCATTAATATTTTTAATGAAGAAATTATATGTTTTTGTCCTCATGGAAGAGAGGTGATAAACAAGTTTTGCTGAATTTTGCTTAAGGAAATTAGCAGTTATAAGGTCAAGATTTTTTTTATGCCAGGATACCATTGAAAGGTTAGGTGTTCCTAAATAGAAAAGCGACTTAGAAATATCAAAAATCATTTGAAGACTGGAGAGTTGGCTTAGTGGCTCAGAGCACACACCGCTCTTGCAGAGAATGCAAGTTTGGTTCCCAACATCCAGGTCAGGGAAATCTGACACCTTCTTCTGGCCTTTAAAGGTATCCTCATGTACAGACACACATATACATGAATAAAAAATAAAATGCATCTTTAAAAAAAGAAGTGATAAAACAGATCTTCCTGTGAAAATGTGAAGAATAGAATGAAGGTGTTAGGAGCTTGTCTTCAAGGCCACCGTATGGACAGATGATTCCACCTTAAGGGAGACAGGCAACATATACCATCTATGCACATGGCCTGACCCTACCTTGCTTCTAGGAATATGTGTGATTGAGCAAATTGAGAACAATGCACACTTTAACTTTTCTCTAAGTAATTGGGTTGTAGCTGTGTGTTTTACACATTTTCCACAGTGCATTAAACTCATCGTTTAGAAGATTCAGTGAGAAAGTGTGGCTGAGACACCAAGGTTAATAAACACATTTTACAAATGTTAATTTCCTTCTATTTTCTTTCTAGAACATTGACTCGAGAGGCTTGAGGTTGCAGATTAAATTATCAGGGCCTGGACAGCAGCTCAGTAGCAGTGGGCTTGCCTGTTCTGTGTGAGGTCCCAGGTTCAATCCCCCGTGTGCAACCAAAAGGCATGAAGGACTGACTTCTTTTATGACCTGAGACTGAATTGTAAAATTCCTCACGTTCACGCATGGGGAAAGTTAGCCACGAGGTCAAATTTTAATTTACATCCTTTGTATATGAACTGACCTCACTGTAATAATTTGGATCCCTACACATTTTTAAAAATATATTTTATTAATTTATTCATATTACATCTCAATTGTTATCCCATCCCTTGTATCCTTCCATTCCTCCCTCCCTCCCATTTTCCCCTTACTCCCCTCCCCTATGACTGTGACTGAGGGGGACTTCCTCCCCCTGTATATGTTCATAGGGTGTCAAGTCTCTTCTTGGTAGCCTGCTATCCTTCCTCCGAGTTCCAGCCCTACACATTTTTACTTTAGTCAACCAGAAGTGTGTTTTGTACCCGGGAGAATATATTAGGATTTTGTAAAAGGGTAGTCAGCGTAATCTTGAGGTGCCCAATGCAGAGAGGGTCTAGAGTTCTCCATTTTGAGGGGCTGAAACTATTACAGGAGTCATCTCATGGTATCTCACACATAATTAAGTTTTCAGCTTGTGTGTGCCTGGACGCGATGGCCCTTGGCAAATGGCGCTGATGGTAATGAACCTTGAAAGATGATAATGGATTTGTCCTGAGAACCGAGGATGAACGTGGCCTCGAAGGATGTATTCCTTCCTGTGCCTGTGTTTTGAAACATGGATGTATAAAACACACACACACACACACACACACACACACACACACAATCATCTTCATTACAACTGCTTCATTTCTACCTCTTGAGCATGATTTCAAATTCAAGATCACACTTGTTTTTTAATATTTTTTAAACTATATATACACAAGTTCATTGTGTGTGTGTGTGTGTGTGTGTGTGTGTGTGTGTGTTGCATATTAGCATCTCCTGTGCACACATGAGAAGCCCAGAGGGAAGACATCCTACTCTGTCACTTGCCACCATATTTCTCTGAGGTGGGGTTGAACGTAGAGCTTGTTTGTTGGCTAGGCTGTAACCAGCAGACCCCAGGGACCCTCCTGTCTGTGCCCCACATAGTGCAAGGTCACACCCTGTCTGCTTTGTCAGTGCTGGGACCTGAACTCAGGTCCTCAGGGCAGTGTAGCAAAAGCTCTTGACCACTGAGCCATCTCTCCTGGCCCTTACAAGTTCATTTTTAAACACCATATCGAGCCTGTTTTATTTCTTTGATTTATTAAGGGTTATTCTATATTCTGTACTTGCCTATGCATTCTCTGAAGCTCTTTTCTTTTGCTAATGCATTTTACTATATTTCCTCGTAAATTGGTTCCACTGTTTTTTTGTTTGTTTTTGAGTGGATTGATGCTAAGGTAAATATGAGAGATTCCTTCATTCTTGTTAATGTTTCTTTCTTTCTTTCTTTTTTTTTTTTAGGGTGACTTTGGATCCTGTTATTCACGAGGCTCTCAAAAGGTAATGAACATTAATAATTAAACTCCAAAACATTTTAGGGGTTTTTGTGTGTGTGTATAACCTAATTTTCCTCAAGGCAGATATGAACATAGACCTGAATTTATTTAAATGTAGAAATGTATTTGAAATAGTATCATTTTATTATTTATTATATTTTTATAATGTTGGGGTATTGTGTGACACTCTTCCTGGAGACAAGTGAACAAACTCTATTCACTTCAGGAAAGGAAATGACAATAGATCAAAGTAAAATATAACCACAGTTACACTTGGTGAATGAGTGACTTTTATTGGGGTTACTTATAAGAATATGGATGAGAGGTTACTTACAGAAGCAGAAATGACTGCGGTCAGGTTACATTGTCAAGGCCTACCTCAGCATGAGTGATAACTCACAAAGGCTTGAAATCCGTAGCACACTGTACAGCCTGCAGGCAGTTCATTGGGTTTGAGGGTATTCTTTCCAAGTCTAGCTTTGTCAGTCTGAGCCTCCTTGGGGCAGCTCACCTGGTCTGACAGTGCCTGTCCACTGTCCTTACTGCTTGTATACACTTGGGAAGGGTGGAGCCTAGTGAATCTGGTCAGTTTCCGGGACTTCCTGATGCATGTGAGTTGTTGACTTCCTGAGACTTATGACTTTCCCTGTAGGATGGAATGGTTTACCTCCTCTTAGAGCAGTGATTTTCAACCTTCCTAATTCCATGTCCCTTTAATACAGTTCCTCATATTGCCGTGACCTCCACCATAAAATTATTTAGTTGTTTCTTTATGACTGTAATTTTGCAACTATTATGAATTATAATGTAAATATCTAATATGCAAGGTATCTGCTATGTGCCCCCCCCAAAGAGGTTGTGACCCACAGGTTGAGAACAGCTGCCTTAGAGCATCCTATGTCTTACGAGCTTCCCTACAAGATGAAATTTTTTTAAAAAAAATCTCAGAGGCTATTACTACCCAATGTGGGGATCAAACTCAGAAAATGATAAATGGTACATAGCCCCTGCATGGCTTCATAGCTTCTCAGTCAGTTGGGCATATGCTCATGGTAGGAATGCACCGTCTACTCCATCTGGTCTTCAGGAGAACTCTCGGAGGCTTTAGTCGATAGCATGTGCAGAGTAATCCTTTCCCCTGGCAACAGCTCTACAGATGACGCAATGTTTGGCTTAGGTCTCTAACTTCTGTTCTGCTTTAAAAAGTCTTCATGGGGGTTGGGGGAAGAGATGGCTCAGTGGTGAGCGTGTGTCCATGCACGCATGAGATCCAGAATTCAGATCCCTAGAATTCACATCAGTGCTGGACAGGCATGGCAACCTGCCTGTAGTTCCAGCCTTGAAAGGCAGAACTAGAGACTCCCGCTTAGCAAGCTGGCTTAGGGAGAGCAGCCATCTTTGTGAGTGGTTGGTTTGCCCGAGAGACCCTGCCTGGATGGGTAGGCGGATCAAGCTAGCATCTCCATCCCCATGCACATACATATGCACCTGCACATTGCATGTGGTCATGTATATACATGTGTGTAACACATATAAACACACACAAAGCCCAATCACTGATTCTCCTCCAAGACTATTCAGCATGCATCTTTCTAATACTCATTCCACCCACTGGCCTTTCTGTGTGCAGTGCGATTGGTACTTACTTTACTTGCCCTAGCGTCATAAAGTGGGGGTGAGAGTGGAGTTCATTTGCATGTCAGCTCTATGCACAGAACTCTCCTCCCATCCCCCACCCCCTGAAAAAAAGATTCGTTTTTTTTCCCAGTAGTTTGTTATCTTAAACATTTAACTCAGGGCTAGAGAGATGGCTCAGCAGTTAAGAGCACTGGCTACTCTCCCAGAGGTCTTGAGCTCAATTTCCAGCAAGCACATGGTGGCTCACAACCACCTGTAATGGAATCTGATGCCCTATTCAGGGTGTGCGTGAAGACAGATTACTCATATACATTATAAATAAATAAATAATAAACAAACTTAACTCGGTGCTGTAACTCAAGACATCTAAACAAATAAGTTATATTATTGTCTTCAGTGCATTTTCTAGGATGATGCCTGCATTCTTGTTTGTGAGTGAGTAAAATGAATCATGTGAAATGACTATTCTGGTAGTTCAAAAGTATCAGAACATTAGTAATTCATGGGTTTAAATAATCCTGTATATAATTCTGTTCACTGTCTATGGACAATGGACTGTGTTTCTGTAACATGTTTCCCACCATGTCCTTAAAAATGCAGGCACAGTGGAACTATCTTCCTGAAATGACACGGTCTTTATTGTTGTTCGGCAAATCGCTAGAGAATGAGGATGCAGTCTATTAAGATTTTTTTCCTATTTGTTCCTTAGCTTTGTCATAACATGAAAAGAATCAACTCTGCAGGATGTCGCACTGTGGCTACCTAGTGGCATTCCTGTGATAAGATAAAGTTAGATTTATCTCACTGTATAAATAGTCACCATCTCCATGAATGTGTTCTACTCTTTGAAGTACTTTTGCATATTCTTGTGTATTTCTTTCTTAGTAACTTTAAGAAGTGCCCTAGCTATTTTTCTTAGTATGTGACAAAAATATATGGCAAGAAAACGACTTAAGGGAGGGTTCACTTCAGCATACAATTTGGTTCCTTATGGTAGGAAGGCATGGCGGCAGAAGGCTTGGGGCGGCTGGTCACATTGTGTGTGCAGTCAGGAAGCAGAGAGAAGTGAACACTGGTGCTCAGCTCGCTTTCTCTTTCGTGTCCAGCCTAGGACCCCAGCCCCTTGGGTGGTACTGCCCAGATGCAGGGTGGGTCCTGCTTTCTCCATTAACACAGTGTAGACAATCCCCTGAGCAGAGGTTTGTTCTCACGATTCTAAATCACACCAGGTAGATGATCAGGATCAACCGTCACAAGGTCAAGTGTTCATAATCCTTTGAGACAAACAGGTTGAGTCAGACTGTAAAATGTTGGACCCGTGAGTGTAAACCAAGCCTCCCATGCACATACAATTACTGTCTGGAATCTTCTGCTCCTTGAGAACTTTGAATTTTCCGACTACCTCTCTGTCTTCCAGAACCACTTCAAAGTTGCTCAGGACTTCAGAAATGAAGTCTGACATCAGTGTTTTCTCCCAGACATGGCTGCTGTCTGGCTCCTGTGTCCCTGAAGATGTAAGACGGTCATTGTCCCCGCAGGCTCATTATGCTTTGCTCGGATCCATGCTGAGAATGTTACACTGCCCTTGAAATGTCTCTTAACAGTGTGCTGGTGACACCTTTAGCTGGAGTGGGCGTTTAGAGTCGAGATTTCTGATGCTGGTTAAAGTTTCATTTCTGACAATGAGGTGCTTAGTAGAACACCCACGAGAGAAATTTTCCTACACAAGGGCCCTGCTCTGGTGTTTTTGTCTCCTTTCTTTTAAAAATATATTTATTTTCAATTTTCATTTTTAAGTGTGTGTGTCGGTGTGTGTGTATGTACCTGCATGTGGACACCAGAAGAGAATGTTGGATCTCCTGGAGCTATACTTACAGGTGGTTGTGAGCCACATGGTGTGGGTGCTGGAAATGGAGCTTGGGTCCTGTGAAAGAACAGCAAGAGCTCGTTTTTCCCTAATATTTTATTTAATTTTAATTTTTATGTGCCTTAGTATGAGAGTGTCAGATCTTGGAGTTACAGACAGCTGTGAGGCGCCATGCGGGTGATGGGAATTGAACCCAGGTCCTTTGGAAAAGCAGGCAGTGTTCTTGACCACTGAGCCATCTCTCCAGCCCAGCAAGAGCTCTTAATAGCCAAACCCATCTCTCCAGCCCCATTTATCTTTGGTCATTAAAGGATAGGGCATGCTTTTGTGCTTAGGAAAATTTGGCTTCTGTTTACTTACTTTGTTTTCTCAAGACAAGGTCTCACTATGTAGGGGCTACTTGGATGTTCTGGAAATCAATCTGTGGACCAGGCTGTTGTTTAACTCATAGAAGCCCACCTGCCTTTGTCTCCCAATCAATGGGATTAAAGATGTATGCCATCACACCTGTTATGTTGATATTTCTAGCAATATGAATTAATTATACATTTTTTTTTGTTTTTTGAGACATGGTTTCTCTGTGTAGGCTTGGATGTCTTGGACTTGCTTTGTAGACCAGGCTGGCCTCTAACTCACAGAGCTCCACCTGCCTCTGCCTCTCTGGGTGCTGGGATTACAGGCCTGCACCCCCTCACTTGGCTAATTATACGTTTAGTGAGGTTTCGTGTGATAACTCTACATGTGCCTAGTCCAGGCACACTCAAATCTGATCTCCTTTTCTTCTACCTCTGCCCAGCCCTGATGCAGTTCTTAATCTGTAATACTCCCTCCTGCACTTTAGGGTTGTTGCTTTTTTGCTTCCATCTGTGGTACCCATGTCTGGCTCACCTCATTAAACATGATGTCTTTTCCTTCTGCCCATTTTGCTGAAAACGCGTGGATTTCATTCTTCATTGTGGCTGAATAATACTCGTGTGTGTGTGTGTGTGTGTGTGTGTGTGTGTGTGTGTGTGTGCATGAGCATGTGTGTATGTGACATTTAAAGTGTTATCCAGCTATTGGGCATATAGACTGAATCTCAGTGTGCAGGTGTCTCATCTAAGTGGCTCTCTTGGATGCACACTCGGAGGGATAGCTCAATCACACGGCCATCTATTTTTAGTTTTTTTTTTTTTTTTTTTTTTTTTTGAGGAATCCTTATTTCACTCTCCCCTGTGGTTGGGCTTAATTCACATAACCTTGCTCAGTGTATAAGACGTGTTTTCACATGCTCTCTGCCATCTATCTATTTTCTGTGGGTTTGCTCCAGCCATTGTAACTGGAGTGGGATGGGATCTTACTGTAGTCTTGATTTGCATCTTCCTGATGGCTAAAAACATTGAATATTCTCATGTGTTTTGGGCCATTTTTATATCTTTTTTTTTTTTAGAGAAATGTCTGTTCAGATAATGTGTCCATTTTTAAATAAGAGTACTTTTTATTCTGCTCTTAAACATTTTGATTTCATTATATATTCAGGGTTTTCTACCCTCCATCAGATGAACTGTGGCGATCACCTTTTCTCATGTCCTGTATGTTAGCTTCCATTTTTAGGCATTATTTTACTGAGTATTACTAACTTCTAATCACTTTGCATGAGTTTTTAATATGTATGTTTATAATACTACGAATACTCTAGCTTTCCTTTTATTTGCAAATATTTTTCCATACTTTGCGTTTTCATTATACCCTGAATAATCCTCAAAACTCACCTAAAAGTTGCACAGATGATTGTCTCCTGACCACAGAAATTACTGGTTGCAGAAATGGGTTTTAATATATGTGTTTTTAGAGTTTATGTCTGGGCACAATTTAGGATTTTAGCTTAGGGTAATGTAGCTGAAATGGTAGGCTGACATTATTTTGAGGGCTTTGACTTCTAAATTAGCTTAAGCTGGAGTTGATGTGGCCCATATATATTAAGTTGGATAGAATTATGGAATGTGATGTGGTAAGACAGACATAAATTTTAATTTCTTTGAGGCAGTGAAATTGATTCCAGGCTACCTGTATATAACATTATCTAATTAAAAATCATCTCAGAGGCTTCTCCTATTGGCAATAACATTGAATGCAGCTATTCATGTCACATCTAAACTCGCAATCACATCTGAAAGTCTTTATGAAGACATCATAGCTCAGCAGCTAGCATTCAAATGAGGACCCTGGGTCTCTAAGGTGATTTTCTGGTTCTTGCATCTCTGTAGTGAGGAGTGTGGTCCTAGCTTGGGTAGGGTATTGACTCCTGACCACACACCACCTCCTTCCAGGGTACAGTGTGACAAATTGCCTTAGAGCAAGGACCCTGCTCTGAGAACATTGGTTAATCTTCGTGGTTAACTTGCTGGGGTTTGAAGCCACCTAGCATGCACACTGCTGGGTCTTTTGTAAGGGGATTTCGAGTGAGGTTTGGCTGAGGAACGAAGATCCGCTCTGAATATGGGTGGTACCGTTATGCAGGCTGCAGTCTCAATGCATAAAGCCAGTTGAACACCAGTGCTCAGGACTCTCTGTTTCCTGGCTATGGATGCAATGTGATGGTTTGCTTCACACGCTTACGACCCAGCCTTCCTGCTGTGATGGGCTGTACTGTTTCTTAAAGCCTGATGGAAAATCATCCTTCCCTCTTAAGTTGCTTCTGTAGGCTATCTTCTGCCTTCCCTCAAACAAGAAAAAGCATCTATTACAGACTGACTTCCTAGATGCTTGCTGAGGGTTGGGGACAAACTGCCTGGCCACCTTGTCCCCAAGTACCCTGCTTTCTAGAGGAAGCTAGTGATGGGTACCTCTTTGAGAGGGTTGCATTAAGAACTAAATGTGAGTGCACCATCTCTTCCAGAAAGGCTCTTGGCACGTAAGAAGTGCTTGATGAATTTTAAATATCACCCAATTTAACATGCAGGCTCCCCTTCCTCTTCCCTCTCCTCCGTCGCTGGCATTCTCAGAGAATCTTCCATGCAGTAAGTGTTAAGGTATGCAAAACCCTGAAAAGTTGGGATCCTAAAAATCTCCATAGTATGATAACACAGCAGTAGACAAGATCCAGACAGACTGCCCAGGAGAAGATGTCCTACAACCCACCGTCAAGATGGACAGAACTAACCTACAAGAAGAACATTATGATGGGCAGATCTGGGCCCAGGGGTCCTGCTCAAACTATGGCACCAGCCAAGGACAATACGTGCAGTAAGCTTCGAACCTCTACCCAGATCTAGCCAATGGACAGGACATTCTCCACAATTGAGTGGAGAGTGGGGTATGACTTTCACACGAACTCTGGTGCCCCATATTTGACCATGTCCCCTGGATGGGGAGGCCTGGTGGCACTCAGAGGAAGGGTAGCAGGCTACCAAGAAGAGCCTTAATGCCCTATGAGCATATACAGGGGGAGGAGGTCCCCCTCAGTCACAGGCATAGGGGAGGGGAGTAAGGGGAAAATGGGAGGGAATGGGAGGATACAAGGGATAGGATAACAATTGAGATGTAATATGAATAAATTAATAAAATATATTTAAAAAAAGATGGACAGAGCTTCTGGCTGTGTCCACCTCCCTCACAAGTGCATGCCTCACCCTTCCATAGTCATCCTACAAGGCAGGCCTAAAGTAGATGAACAAGACTTGAGGGTGGCCATTCATTTTTGGCATTGAATGGTACGTGTCTATTTATCAGTGTCTCTCTAATATACACCATATAGCTGAAGTATGCAATGTAGCTATTACTACATATAATAGATCGGTATATATGCATATGTAAAGACATGCCTGTGTCTAAAATACACTTTGATATAGTGCCTGGGACTCTAGCTCCTGGCTGAGCCCTTAGCGGGAACTAGGGTGCTGAATGATCTTGAGGTTATGGCTTCCATGTGATCAACACTATTTAGGCTGTTTATTCTAAACAACAGCACCGTTTTCTTCTTCCCAGTGGAGCATGTACCTGACGGGCCACTTCTCAGCACAGGACTCAAGTAAAACTTATTTTGTCTGAGGCCGTTCACAGAGTAAGGTATACATATGTGTTTGTCCTCTGGCTCACAAAACGTAACAAGACTTCCCGAGAGCTGACTGCATTGCGTGGCGCCTGCCTTTACTTAGTGACTTCAAATGGTGCCGTGGAAGGAAAGGTAGGAGCTATACCACACCGAGCGACTGACGTGTGCTGCTGTGGCTGGCTTACATGTGACTTACGCGTAGGGAACACAGGCGCCAAAGAGCTGGTACACAGCAGAGTTCCAACCAAACCCACAGGCTGTGCACTCCCCAAATCATGCTCTTTGGAGACTCTAGGGACATTGCTTAAGGCCTCTTAGTTGTGACACTCCTAGGTCGTGGCAGTGACATGTCATGCTGACCTTGGGCAAAGCAAGGACAGATCTTCTCCTTGGCCATATCAGCCTCATTTTGTTGCTTCGAGGTCCACGGCCTTACTCTCTGTGCTCCACCTCCTCTCTCTGATTTCTGTCCTGTCTCTTAACCAGGTTGCTTTTCGCCAGCTCTGCAGTGTAACTAGTAAAGCCGTGCTGACAGCGCCATTTATTTATTATTTAAACTTGGATGCCGTGTTTTGAATGTATAGTGGTAATTTGGAACTGAGTCCAGCCCTTTGACAAAAGTATCAGCTGTTAAGATGCCAGACGCCAGTCCTGTCAGGCTTCCCGAGCTGGTAGGTACCTGGAGATGACGAAGATAGAATATTCAGGAGAAGCTTCTGCTTGACCGCTTGCAGAATCTTCCCAGCACCCAACAATCCAATAATTTAACAGGTCCAATCTTGGACCATTGGGTTTAGCTTTCCTGGAAGGATTTAGTACGCTCCCCTTCTCCTCCCTCTTCTCTGCCTCTCTCTGCGTCTGTCTGTCTATCTGTCTGTCTGTCTGTCTGTCACACACACACATGTAACATGTATATATATATATATATATATATATATATATATATATATATATATATATATATATCATATTGACAGAAGTCAAATTTCAGTCCTGAGTGTCCTTGTCCAGGTCACATTACTTTTGAGCCCTGGGTCTGTCTGTGAAACATGTGATTTCATCTTTATGGGTCCCTATGGAGCCCCCAGCACCACACACAAGACGCTACTGACTGAGTCATCATTTCTCTGCACCCTGGGCCTGGGAGGTAATGTGTTTTTCAGTTTTTGTCTTCAATGAACATGCACAAATTTAGAGCAAGACTTATTTAATGATCCCCCCCACCTCCACTCCCACACCCCAACTCCACACTAATATAAAAAAGACTGTGTTTTTCTTTTATAGTCCTAAATCTGTACCCGTTCAACCAAAGGGTTAAGCTCCCTCGTTTCCTGGACACCTCAGCCCAAGATAGACTTGAACCCAGTATTCACCAGCTTGTGGGATTCAGCAGCTTGTTGGGCAAGGTCCATACATCTGCTGTGTGCGAGCGTTCTTCCTCCTGGATCTGGGCCGTGGCCAAGAGTCGCATCTTTGCTGGTAGTCTTAGCTGTTGATGATTCGATCGTGACATTTGCATGACGTTGAAGAGACTAGACAGAAGCTTCAGTGACCCACAGAGCTGGTCAAGGCTGGCACCACGGAAGAAGAGCATTTCTTGGTTAGTCCCATTTCTCCTCTTATTGACTTCTGTGCTCCCGGAGAAGGCTGGCCTTTTTTTTTTTTCTTTAAAAAAATATTAATGTTTTTGCTTATTGTCATCACTGTATATATGATATGCACGTTGAGATGCGTACACATGTGTGCCAAGGTGCACATGTGGAGGTCAAAGGACAGCTTTCAGGAATCAGTTTCCCACTTCTGCTCTGGATTCTGGGGATCAGACTCCAGTTGCCAGGTCTACACAGCAAGTGCTTTTAGCTGCTGAGCCATCTTGTTTGGACCTCTGGGCTAGCTTTCCTCAGATGCCTGCCTCACAACGTGAAGCCAGAATTTTCCTACAGTGGTGTCACGTGAGCACATAGCTTTACTTCGACCAGTGGTCAGACACATTTGCCAGCCTCAAATGGACAGCAAACAAATCCATAAGTCTTTTAAATACAAAGCATGCATTTTATAGCAAGAGTATATGTGTTGAATGCATCATTATATATATTTTTATTGTATGTGTGCCCATGTGAGCATGTGTGTGGAGGGTGGAGGGCAGCTTGCCGGAAATAGTTCTTTCTACCCACCATGTGAGGCTGGGCGTTGAATTCAGGGCATCGTGGCCGCTGGCAAGTACTTTACCATCTTGCTGGCCTGGAAAGGTACTTTGCAGACAAGTACAGGTTGGAAAGCATTTTGTGTACTGCTTTCTAAAGCACCTCATGAGGGCAGTTAATTTGGTTAATTGAAAAAATTTAAATTATTTCTAGAGTAGGATTGGGTATCAGTGTACCAAAAGAAAAATATTCGCTGGCCTAACTTATAATTGTGCTTTTGTTTGTTTGTTTGTTTCATTTTATTGTTGCTGTTTTTGTTTTTTTTCTGAAATTCAGCCAAAAATAATAATAAATTAAAAAATAAACACCCCAGCAAACACTGGGAACTCAGGAGAACTTTTACTTTTATGCTTCTTTTCAAATTATTAATATTTCTGTCTATCCACTGGCTGCTTCAGTGTCCAGCAGGTATAGTCTGTAGTAAATTTTTTTTCTTGTTGTCCTGACCAAACCCTTACAGGAAGTGCCTGAAACGAGAGTTTATTTGGGCTCATAGTCTAAGGCCACATCCCTTCACAGTGAAGAAGGCAAGATGGGGCAGGGGCTGGAAGTGGCTGGCCACAGTGCACTCCAAGTCAGGAAGCAGAGAGAACTGAACGCTGGTACCCAGCGCATGTCCTCTTTTTGACTCAGTCTAGGACCTCAGCCCGTGGAATGGTGCCACCTACATTCAGTGTGAGTCATCCCTCCTCCGTTCACCCAGTCTAGAACCTCATCCCGGAAATGCACATAAGTGCGTTTCCTAGGGGAGACTAGATCCTGCCAGGTTGAAGGCCAGAGTTCATAGCATCATGGTAGAGCTGCATCTTAACTTCCCAAGGACATCTTCATGGGCAGAAACGATCTGAAAGTTGGCACTTTCAGAAGCCATGGAAAGGTTGACGCACTCCTACATCATCGCTGCTGCGACAGGCAGCGCTTGCTGGTCTGAGAGGGCGGTAGAGTCTCGCGCATGCGCTCTGGCAATTGACATGCCTGGATATTTAGGACCTCCGTATGAAATGGGCAGAGCTACTCTGGTGATGCAGTTTTGTAGTCGAGGACATGAAGCTCACTTTACATGACTTGCACAAAAGCCTGGAGCTGACCTCTCAGCAGATGGTGACCAGCTTTGCTCCAGTACGCTTTCCACCGTGCCAGTCACTGTACACACACATCACTCTGTCATCTCAATCACTGTGGGGACGCACAACACTCTACCATCCTAGTCACTATGGGACCAGATGCCTCACTGACATGGTTCCCTTGCGAGGAAAGAACTCTTCGTTACTCATGCCTTGGCCTGTCACTAGTGTTTGATAGACAGTGGCTGAAATTAGCACCTCTCTACATGCTTATGAAATTCATCCTTTCTAGAGCCGGGCATATTTTGTTGATGCGCCCCATGTGGAATTAAAATGAGGACAGACAGAAAGCCTAGACCTTCATCGCTAAGTGATAAGCACACAGAGAAAGAGAGCCAAGCCACTCTCTTCCGCATGGGTGAGCAACAGAGCCTGTGGGCGCCTCCATGTGGTCACATGGTACATCTTTTGTGGCACCCAGGCTAATGATGTCTGTTGGGCTTGTTTATTGGTTTCAGGCTTTTGAGAGGAGCTGCAGTGAGACTTAACTGCCCCTTTCAGGGACATGGTTCATTGCTCTGATCAGCCATATGTAAGGATTGCGGAAGATCTACAGAAATGCATTTACAAGAAGTTTAGGGCGCCATTCGAAGTAGTGATGTGAACAACTGGAGGTCCCGTGTTTCCGGAGCAAAGGGTACCTACTGCTCTGCCTTCTGAGTCCTGAAGTTGGTTCTTTAGCTTTGAAAAGCTTGGTCCGGTGGTTTTGGGGATGAGGTGCACTTTCTGTAAGCTTCGGAGCCATTCTGGTTTGGGGGATGTCTGACCTAATGTACTAAGTGGAGATGTTTTAGATGGATTTTAAAGCGTTGTGGAAGTTCCTTTCAGATCTCTGGTTCTAGAAATAATTGAGGGCATTCTCTTCTATGCGCCCCCCCCCCAATCCTTTTCTGTAAATTTAGGTAACCTTGAAAAAACATCCCATGTACTTAGATTCTATTTCCGCTCTGTGGCATAGAAATTTTTTACCCAGTAGAGCTGTGCTTAGGTTGGTTGCTAGGTAACGGGGAGAGGAGTTCACAGGCTTTGCCACGAGCCAGCAATCACCGCAAGGCAATGTTTCTTTCTGATTATTATTTGTATTACTATTTTGCTCAGCTTTTTCTATCTTTTTTCTTTTCCTTTCTTTCCTTCTTTCTTTCTTTTTTCTTTTTTTTATTGTGTATTTACAGCCTTTGGGCGCTCTCTCTCTCTCTCTCTCTCTCTCTCTCTCTCTCTCTCTCTCTCTCTTGATTTGTAGAAATGCCTTTTGCCTAGACACTTTATTTGTTCTGTGTTCTGGGTTGATCTTTGCTACATAAAAATGTGACCCCAAACATCAACAGCAGTGCGTGCTGACTGAGACCTGGGAGCAGGCTAACTGGTTCTCATGAGCTGTCGCTGTCCTTACTGGGTCATTCCAATCTCAGGCGTAAATCAGGGACCCTGACCGTACAGTGCCTTCCGGGCCCCTGGTTTTTGACTGTCTTCTCTCCGGAAATGCTCGTAGTTAGAACCTTCTGACTGAATTCTCTGGAGTCTGCCTTTAGTTAAAGTTCACACCGGCTTGTAGAGCCTTTTCTGTTTCAGGGGTAACAGTGAGGCCCTCAGCAGCTGTTTCCAGGAGTCCTCTATCTACCCACACACCTTTTTTTCAATTTATTTTTATATTAAAAATTGATTTGTGTGTATTGTGCATGATATTTATGTGCATGGTTTTCTTAGGGTTTTACTGCTGTGAAGAGACGCCATGACCAAGGCAACTCTTGTAAAGGAAAACATTCCACTGGGGCTGGCTTACAGTTCAGAGGCTTAGTCCATTGTCATCATGGCGGGAAGCATGGCGGCACGCAGGCAGACATGGTGCTGGAGAAGGAGCTGAGAGTTCTACATCTTGATCTGCAGGCAGCAGAAGGAGATTGTGTGCCTCACTGGGCGAAGTTTGAGCGTAGGAGACCTCAAAGTGGGTCCCCACAGTGACACACTTCCTCCAACAAGGCCACACCCCCTAACAGTGCTACTCTCTATGGGCCAAGCATTCGAACACATGAGTCTATACAGGGCCATTCCTATTCAGACCACCACTATGGCATATGTGTCTGTGTGGTATATGTTTATATGTGTGTATGTGGTATGTGTGTTGTGTATGTGGCATATGCATGCATATTGCTGCTCCAGGGACCAGAGAAAGATGTCATCTGTCCTCTGTTACTGTCTCGCTTATTCCTCTGAGGCAAGATCTCTCAGAGAAAATGGACTGAACCTGGCAGCTGGTAAACCCCACTGATCATCTTGTCGATGCCCGACAGCACAGCAAACATCCATTTTCTGGAGTGAGTGTTGGGACCACTTACAAAGCAAATACCATTGTCCACCGGACCAACTGCCCAGCTTCCTTTCTTGATCCACATTGAGCGAGGCTCAGGGCGTGCCCCAACTCTCCACAGTACTTAGTGATGGAGAGGAGGAGACAGGACACAGAAACAACATGGGGCTCATTCTACGGCTGCAGATGAGGAAAGGTAGCCTGTGGGGAACTTATCTCAGTGACCTTGATGCCCACAGAATGGAGCCCACAGTTTGCAGTGACTAAAGAGCCAACACAATTTTATTAGGAAAAGCTTGCATGGTACATTAAATCCATTTCACTTTGCATGGCTTACCTATGCCTGGGTCCCAGGAGTCCTGTCACTGTTGTGATGTAGATTTCTGCATCATTCTTGACGGAATTTAAGATGGTCAACTTTTCCTCATTGAACCCGTACTCTGCCACTTTGGAATGAGCTCTTTGTGTCTTTTCCCCACAAGTGGCTATGCAAATCATTTAAAGAGTGAAGCACAGCATTAAGCCGGGCGTGGTGGCGCACGCCTTTAATCCCAGCACTCGGGAGGCAGAGGCAGGCCGATCGCTGTGAGTTCGAGGCCAGCCTGGTCTACAAAGCGAGTCTAGGACAGCCAAGGCTACACAGAGAGACCCTGTCTCAAAAAAACAAAAAAAAAAAAAAGAGAGAGAGAGGATTGTTTTTAAGTTGAGGGATACAATATTTTTATATGAACTCTAACGTTTGTTTCTTCCCATCCTGCTTTGGTCTCTGATGTGAAAACATTTTTGCTTCATGGCCTTTTCAAGTCTGGCCTCGCATCGTAGATTCTGTTGGTATTATTGTGTCTTTTATTCGCCTGTATCTATGATGAAAGACAAGGCTCAAGTTCTGTGGGACCCTTGTGAGATCAGGACTACAGCCACAGGCCCTTGAGAGGGATTCTTTGGTGGATCTCAGTCCAAGAGGCCTTTGCTTACTCCCCGTCAACACAGGGGCGTAAACTACAATGCTGACATGCTGTGATGTTGTCTCGGATAGTCTGGGGTCAGAGGCCTCGATGACATTCGAGGCGACAGGGAACAGCTCAAGTGCTCCCAAGCATGCATATTAACAGAGACAAATGAGTTTTGAACATGCGTATTTTCACGTGGGCTAATTGTCATAAGAATAGGATGGTAAATTGGCTGGGCCCTTTGCCAGGTTTCCATTGCATTGTCCAGGGACACAGAAATGTAAGTGGAGAAACTGCATCTAAACAGCCAGGGAGAGGCCCGAGGGAGAGGCCCCCTCGTTAGTAAATAATACCATTCACATTCAGACACTATGGGACTGATTTCACGGATGCTTGTGACACATACAAGTTAGTATGTACGTGACACTGTGTCACACGAGCATGTGTTACTGTTGTTATTTGCTATTCCGATACAAAACTTTCCAGCAGAGCTTTACCATCACCGTTGAGCCATGTTTAAAGGAGGTCTTATACATGAGTAAGCACGTGCATGCTCATGCACAGTCTTAATACGTAAATAATGGCATGGTATGTACACTACACATCACCCTGAGCATACCAATAAAGGATACTTAGGATCCTGAGAGTTGCGTGTGTGTGCACACATGTGTGTACAGATGTGCGGGGCCCCTGTGTATTTGCATGTGAAGGCCAGAGGATGGTGTCATTATCTTTCTGTCTTTTTATGTTTAAATTTTTTTCAATTTTCATCCGTGCATGCGTACATGCGCGTGCGCGCGCGCGCGCGCGCGTGTGTGTGTGTGTGTGTGTGTGTATGTGTGTGTGTGTGTGCGCCTGAGTCCATGTGTCTGAGTATCTGCCACATACATGTAGATTCCCATGAAGGCTGGGAGAAGGCAGTAGATCCGCTAGATCTGAGGTTATAGGTGGCTGTGCACAAACTCACACAGGCTCTAGGAGGAAAAGTGGCAAGTGCTCGAAACAGCTGAGACGCTCCTTTAGCCCCTGTTGTTTTTGCTGACGCAGAATCTCTTGCTGAGCCTGGAGCTCACTGAGTGGCTAGAGTGGCTGGCTAGTGAGCCCCTCCTGTCTCAGAACCTTCCCACTTCCACTCCCCAACCTGGCTTTTTAGGCGGGCTGTGGGAATCTGAACGCAGATCTCACGCTTGACTGGGCGTGTACTTTGCCATCTCCACCGCCCTGGCCCCACCTTTTTGAGGTAGGGTTCTTGCTCTGTAGATCAGGATTGCTCATGGGCATCCTCTTGCCTTAGCCACATGAGTGCTGGCACCACAGGTGTGAACCATAAGGCTTAATGGCCTTTCTCCCCTCCCCCATCTGTTTAATAATAAACTACTGGGCTTAAGAAATGGCTCAGTAGTTAAGAACACTTACTTTTCTTCCAGAGAATCTGAGGTTGGTTTTTGCACCATAGTAGTATGGCTCACAACCACCTGTAACTCCAGACACCAGAGATCTGATGCTCCCTTCTGGTCTTTAGGGCCACCTACCTGGCATACACACACAGACATACAGACTTTCACATACATGTTTACTAGCTAAAACTTGACTTTGCTTTAGAATAACGTTAGCCTTGCTAAAGAGTCGCAAACACGGATGTTCAGACATCACACCAGTTTTCCCTGTCGTGAGCATCTAACATTTCCATGAGAACTTGTCAAAATTAAAGAGCCGAACACCGTACCCTGCTCAGATTTCACTAGTGTTGCCCCAGAGCCTATTTCCTGATCCAATGATCTGTGTTACGTTTAGTCGCTGTCGCCCCTGTGGTCCCCTCTGTTACTAAGTCATCGTTCCTCAGACTTAACTTGCTGTTCACAATCTTGATGTTCCAAGGTGTGCTGCCTGCATACTTAGTGGGATGCCCTGCAATCTGAGCTTTGCACCGGAGCAGTCGGATTTGGAAGCTGATGCAAAGGCAAAGTGCTGGTTCTCATCCCGCATTGGGCTAGCTGCATGACCATGGCCTATTCATGGTGACACAGACCTTGGCCACAAAACAAAGGAGTGTTTTTTTTCCCCTTTTTTTTTTTAATTAATTTATTCTTGTTACATCTCAATGGTTATCCCATCCCTTGTATCCTCCCATTCTTCCCTCCCTCCCATTTTCCCCTTATTCCCCTCCCCTATGACTGTGACTGAGGGGGATTACCTCCCCCTGTATATGGTCATAGGGTATCAAGTCTCTTCTTGGTAACCTGCTATCCTTCCTCTGAGTGCCACCAGGTCAAATGTGAGGCACCAGAGTATATGAAAAAGTCATATCCCACTCTCCACTCAACTGTGTTTTCTATGGTTTGCAATGCCAAATCATTTTTCCCTTCCTTTCCACTTTCTGAGTTTTGGGACTAGATCACTACCTGTCACTCATACTAAGAGGAAGAGTTCCAATTCGTTGAGTAGAGGGTCACTCTCAGGGTGTGTGTGTGTGTGTGTGTGTGTGTGTGTGTGTGTGTGTGTGTGTGCATGTTTAAATGTTTGTTATTCTCCACTGAGCTCTACATGATGCAAGACCATTGTCTGTTTTGATTTCTTTTCTCATTAGAGGAAAAAATAAGATCTTGAGGTTCTAGAAGCTGAATCCCTAAATACATCTCTTTCTTCCTTTTATATCCTTGTTTTGAGACTCCTCTGTAGTTGTCAAGAGATCTCTTTCTGGTTTTTTGTTTGTTTATTTGGGGAA
Organism: Acomys minous; assembly: GCF_964271855.1. Taxonomy (NCBI): domain Eukaryota; kingdom Metazoa; phylum Chordata; class Mammalia; order Rodentia; family Muridae; genus Acomys; species Acomys minous. The sequence goes on from NC_140495.1 coordinate 96,545,721, forward strand.
GGTTTTGTTTGTTTGTTTTTATTTTTTAAAAATGAACTTCTAGGTTCCTTTTCTTCAGTGCTTTATATGCTTTGAATAGATGGCAGCATTCAAAATTAAACATTATGCTTCTTTTCTTTGTTTTTGTTTTTGTTTTTGTTTGTTTGTTTTGTTTTTCAAGACAGGTTTTCTCTGTGTAGCCCTGGCTGTTCCTGGACTCATTTGTAGACCAGGCTGGCCTCGAATTCACAGTGATCCACCTACCTCTGCCTCCCAAGTTCTGGGATTAAAGGCATGTGCCACCACCGCCCAGCAACACTATGCTTCTTTATTGGATCCATTGATTTTTCAATAGAAAGGAGTTCCTGAATTGTTTCCCTGACCTGGTGGCCAAGAGAGCATCATTCTTGCAGCTGCATTTTATTAATATGCAAGGATGCTACCGTTCTGTAGTGTGACAGCATGGGGCTTCCATAGGTGTGTACATCTTTCAGGGCTTTTTACTCAGTTAACAGACAATTGAGTTACTCCTGGGCTCTGGCCGTGGTTGGTATGAGGAAGTTGGTTCACTTGCCTGTCGTGAAGCTGTTGTGTTCCTACTGGGACACACAGATGACAAACATGGCAGAGGTGAATGGAACAGGTCAGTTTAGAGTGGCAAGTGCTTCCCTGGTGACAAGCCAGCATGGAGTCTGAGCAAATGGCATGGGCTGTGATGGCCGATCAGGGGCCAGGGAAGTTCTGAGGGCAGATGACAGATGAGCGAGAAGCAATATCAGACATGAGAAGTTAAGGGGGGGGGGCAGACATTAAAACCCTGGAGGTGGCAGAGGTCAGACTTCAGAGAGAAAATAATATTAAATTCTTTCACCTGGGAGCAGCCAGCAGGGAGTTATCCTGTGAAGACTGTTGTCAGTTGACATCCTCAGTGGTGCTGTCAGAGCAAAGCCATAGCAAATGCCCACCCTCACACCCTAGGAAGACGTTAGTCAGCCAAGCCCTCAGTAACTTCACTCATGAGCCCCTTGACAGAAAAGAACTCTTATTTACGGTGAAGCTTTAACCTGATGTTCAACTTTGGCAGGTTCGGGAATGGAACCAGCTCCCGGGCAAGCCTGTGAGAGAGTACCTAGTTTAGGTTAATTGAGGTGAGAGGTCCTACGCTAACTATGGGCTGCTTGGTACTGTGGGCTGAGGTTCAGTACTGAATAAAATGGAGAAAACGGGGCGAGCACAAGCATGCATCCCTGTCTATGTGCCAACTGCAGATACCATGGGACCAGCTACTTCAGGCTCCAGCTGCCAACACTTTATCAGCATGAAGTACTGTACTGTAGAACTGTGGGCTAAAAAAGACCTTTTATTCCTTAAGTTGCTTATTTTTATTTTTTAAAAAAAATTAAGTTATTATAATTTATTCATATTTCATCCGGCGTGTCATCCCCTTACTTGTATCTTCCCATTCCTACCCTCCCTTCCTCTTCCACCCTATTTCCCTCCCCTAGGCCTCTGACAGAAGGGGACCTCCTCCCCTTAAGTTGCCTCTGTCAAGCATGTAGTCATAGCAACGGGAACTTAGGCAGTACAGTTCGCAAATGAATTTTTAACCATTTAACAAGTCTGCCCCAACAACTCGGCACACAACCTTAAGGACGTGTCTTTAGGGGTTAATAAAAAGCCACGAAGTTAAGTCATTCTATTTAGTTGCCATTAGTACCTGAGAAATTGTCATCTTAGAAACACTGTTTTCTGACATGAGTCATGGGTCTCCGTTTCTATATAATAATGGTTATAATAGTCAGCGTGGCAGAACCTCTCCACCACGAACTGAGGTTTAGCTTTGAATCACCGAGAAAACATCTGCTTTTCTAGGGTAAGCTTTTATACAAAAATGCCATCCGACAAAGAGACTTCGCAAGGCTTTCTTTGCAATGAATAGACCCAGTTACAACTTTGATGTTTTCGAGTTAAGTCAAAGGTACCGATTCATTTTACAAGGACTTGGATTTAACATTATAATAGTTGATTCATTTTAAATGTCATAGGTGATATTTTCTTCCCTTTATAAAGAAACAGTAATATAATGAAGGGCCCATTTGTCATACTTTGAATATTTTTGGGTTACAGAAGTAAGAGTTTGACAAGTAATTGATGAAGTAAAGAAAAGGGGAAACTTTTACCTTTTAAAAAGCTTTAAAAAACACTACATGAGTTTATGAATATTGCCAAAATAGAGGATGCTGGTGTTAAGCTGTCTGCCAGATGAAATGATGGTAGATTTGGCCTGGCTACATTTTAATTGTGTAATACTAAGTGAATTGATACACTCTGTCCTAATGTATCGGATGATTATGTTCCGATAAAATGTGCCTGGCTCATTGATTGGTTTGTGCCTTGGTGTTCTTAGTGGTGCCAGTGCATATGTGTATGTGTGTTCAGATGCATATGTCACTGTAGGCTCAATTTTCTTAGCAAATATATTTTATTACGAACTTATTAACCGAGAGTACCTCACTTATAACCTGACTAACCTAAACAATAGGAAAAGAAGATTAAAGAATACAATAACGAAGCCATAAATATATCTCCTAGCATCAATTCTCCTAGCATCATCAGCAGGATTTCTTCTTCTGGAACCTGAAACAACCAGAGCCCAGAACCTCAGCCAGAGCCTGGAGCCCTGAAGTCTTCCCTGGAGCAGTTCTCTCTAGGAGTGTCTTGAAGTGAAGCGATGAACAGCCAAAACTATCCCAAGTCTCCAAAGGCCCCCGCCTCTTGTTTCTGGATCATTTTTATACCTCTTCTCAGAATTTGTTCAAGAATGTTTTTCAGCTGGTTAATAACCAATCTCCCCCCACATGGCAGTTTGACTTCTAAGGGAATAAACATCACCTGCTCTCTCACAAGTCTTTTCTCATCCCCCACTTGCCATCTAAAACAAGAAACAAAAAACATGTTTATCTCTCCTTCATGTCACACACATGGAAGTAAGAGCATAGCTTTGGCTGTCACTTCACTAGATCATGTCTGGTTCCTTAGGAGCCATCTACCTTTTTAACATTTTGTCTTATATTTATCGTGTGTGTGTGTGTGTGTGTGTGTGTGTGTGTGTGTGTGCGCGCATGTGCGCATGCACGCGCGCGCACGCATGTGCATTCATGTGCCTGCAACTATGTGTCTGTGTGCCATAGTACGTACACACATGGATATCAGAGGCAACTTGTGGGAGTGGGTTTTCTCCTTCAGTCATGTGGGTTCTGGGGACCGAGTTCAGCTGTTGAGCCTGGTGTCATCAGTGCCCTTCCCTGCTAATCCATCCCATCAGGGCCCACACTGTGTTTAGAGACAGGGTCTTTTGCTGGCTTGGAACTCACCCAGTAGGCCAGGCTGGAGCGCCAGGAACCCACTTGCCTCTGCCTGCAGAGCATTGGGAGTAAGAGCCGTTTATGTAGGTCTGAGGCTCTGAGTTTCAGACTAAGAATTCTTCTCTAAGTCACCATCAGGAGTGTGATTAGTTTTTCCTGTCCCTTCAGCTGCATCTCAGGGACGCTATCAGTAATATTTTGCTGAGGAAAATCTTACCAGGGAATTCTGGTAAAAATTATGGAAATGAAGAAGAAACGCAGACAATTGCTTTAGTTCTTCTAAGAGAGGAACATTCCGATATTTACTTCTCGTTATTTTTAAACAAAAAGACATGTTCACAGATCTTATTCTTAGCAGAATGGCCTCCCAACAAACGACAAACCCAACCAAAGGCTGCTCTTCTGCAAGCTATAGTCCTCTGACTGTACTTGCATGTGCAGAGGCTCCCCTCAGAGTGCAGGGAATGCAGACACGACCACGGCATCACGGTTCTCTAAAGAACTGAACTCCGGTTTTGGAGTGAGAGTCCTCCTCACCATCTATCTTGTACACTTACTCCACGTGATTGTGACAGAAGATGGACCCCAGTGTCCCAGGAGCCCATGCAAAGTGTATATCTCATGGAGCTCAGCTTCAGGCTGAGTTTTGAGGGGTGCACAGGGTTTTTTCCTTTTTTTTTTTTAAATGGGGTTTCGTGCTTCCCACACTGTCCTCACACTCTCTGTAACAGATGATGACCCTCCTGCCTTTACCTCCCTGGAGTACTGTGACCACAGGCGTAAGCCTTATGTGCTGTCAGGGACTGAACCCAGGGCCTCATGCATAGATGCAATGAGCCATAGGAGCAACACTGTGTGTAGAATTTCAGTGACAGAAATGACAGTGGGAGGAGAGAGGGTCGGTATGGCGGTGGCCGAGATGGGAAATGACAGCACCTAATCTGGCTCCTCTGTCCTAACCAGGGTATCCTAACCCACCTCCTCTCCCCCTCCCCCATCCCTCTCTCTTTTTCCCTTCTCCCTGTCCCCCTCCCTGTCCCCTGGTCCTCCCTAGCTCTCTCCCCTCCCTCTCTAGCCTTACTCATTCCCTTCCCCTTCCTCTTTCTCCCCTCCCCCACCCCCTCCAACTTTTAGTTTTGTTTTTTTGAGACAGAGTTTCTCTGTTTAGCTTTGGCTGTCCTGGACTCACTTTGTAGACCAGGTTAGCCTCGAACTCACAGAGATCCACTTGCCTCTGCCTCCCTGGGTGCTGCTGGGATTACAGGCCCTAAGCCCAATTTGTCTCCCTAACACTTATATCCCAGACTCCCTTGTACATATGGTGATCCTCCTGCCTCAACCTGTGAGGTACTGGGATATAGCACGATGACAACACAGAGTAGTGTGATCCCAGTACCCAGCCCTGCCCTGGCCTCTCTGTGCATCTTGCAGAGTGCCCTGAACAGAGAAGCAGCTGAGTAGATACAGCTGCAAGGATGCTCAGCACATCTGGGTACTGACAGGGTATGGATCATTAATGTGTGTGTGTGTTAATCAGACAAGGCCACGGGACCTCTGCACTGTGTTCCTGGTGTGACAGCTTGGCAGTCAGTGTGATTTGCTTTCTGTGTGTGATTTCTAATCTTAGAGCCTCCCATTTGGGAGGAGAAAAAACTGCTTGGCAGGAGGAAGAATTCACAAAGATTTCCCTGCAAGGTTGTTTTAGCCATCCCTTCAGGAGTTTCTGGTTCCCAGGCCCCTGGTCTATGACTCTGGAAAAGAACAGTTGGCTTAATGGGGCTATCTTTAGTGGATGGAAATGCTAACATGTTTAAAGAATGCATTTAAATAGCGGCATTTTTTTAGTGGAAAAAAATCTATATTCGGTGTGAATCTTTTTGTGTGATATGGAATCAATGTTTTATGTAAATAATCTTTTTATAATTTACTGGTTTAAAAGACTTGCACACACACACACACACACACACACACACACACACACATATATATATATATATATATATATATATATATATATATATATATATATATATATATACCCCATATAAATTTTGAGTATCTAGCCTTCTGGTTTACCAGGGGGTCTGTAAAACAATGTTCCATTTAACCATCTGTTTCTAGGATGCACTTAGGAGATAGGGAGTATAGTAAAAGGTTTTTTGTTTTTCATTTTAATTTTTGACTGTGTCATACATGAATATAATACATTTTGATCATATACACCCTCAATTACCTAAAAAGATTTTTTAATGAATGTATTTAAATAGCCGTATTTTTAAGGCTGGAATTTTTCAATATTTAGATACAATGTTTTTTTAAAATGTACTATGGATTCATTTTTTAAAAATTAAAGGGTCTTTCTATATACATTAACTTAAAAAATGTATATTGTAAGGGATGATGAATGGCTTACAAGTTGAAAGCACTCGCTGCTCTTTCAGAGGGCCTGGATTCAGCATCTACATGGTGACTCACTACATTTTTAAACTCTAGTTCCAGAAGATCCAGGGCCTTCTTCTGACCACCAAGGGCACCAGGCATGTGTGGCAAAACATCTATTCACATAAAAAATAAAATAAATTAATGTAGAACATTTTAAATGTGTATTTTATCTGTGTATATATGTATGTATGTATGTATGTGTGTGTATGTAGGTATGTGTATGTATGCATGTGTCTGCATGATTGGAGGCCAATTAGAAGAAAAACCAAAAAACCTTCTGTCCATGTCTGTCTGTCTCTCTCTGCCTCTGTATCTATCTATCTATGGAGACAGGGCCTTACTATATTCCTCAGGTTTACCCAGAACTCACTGTATAGCCTAGGTTGTCCTTAAACTCCTTATGCAGCCCAGCTGGCTTTGAACAAATTATGTAGTATTATGCTGGCCTGCAATGTGCAATCTTGCTGACTTGTCCTGTCGAAGTGCTGGGAGTCCAGTTGTGAGCTGCGATGCTTGGTTCAATGTTGCAGTTTCATATCTAGTATTTACTTAAAGCAGTACATGTCTAATGTCCAGTCAACTTTATTTTAAGTCCCTTAGAGGGCCTGGAGAGATGACTCAGAAGTTAAGAGTACTTGCTGCTCTTCCAGAGAACCTGGGTTCAATTCCCAGCACCTAACATGGTGACTCACTGCCACCCGTAATTTCAGTTCAGGAGATCCAGTGCCTTCTGTCTGCCATGGGCACCAGGCATACATACATACATAGATACATATATACAAGCAAATACTCATATACATAAAATACAAATAAATAATATTTAATTTAAAAATACCATTAAAACATCAAATGATGGCTGCCTCTTACTATTTGTTCTAAAAATATTCTACCAGATTTAGATAAGGTTGATAATGAAAAACTATGGTCTTAATAATGAGTTTGTTGTAATATAATACACAGATAGTGACAGAGGCAGGCACAGGACTGGGTTAAGGCAACATTTTTTCCATGCGCAATATTGCTCTTTTTAGTAAACATAGCAGTGAACTACATAGGGTGTATTTTCATTTCAGAGTCAGTGTTTCATTATCCTGGAGTAGTCGGCCATTTCCCAGCTTATTAAAGATCTATTTCAAGGATTTTTTTTTATTCTGAGAAAATTCTCCATGTATAATTAATTATTAAGTGAACACACAATGTGTAGGACATATCCTCATGTGCAAGACAGAACACAGCAGAAGTGTGATGGTCTCATTTGCATCAGTCATCTGTGTGCCAATAAAAATCCATGTATTCCTATCAATGTCTCTTTTCCCCCCTCACTCCTTCTGACTGTCTTAGCAGGAATGCTGGGTGTGATATTGAAAGCATGCTGTTAGGAATATTAAAAAGGTTAAGGGCCTCAAGCTAAAGAATTATCTGAAAAGAAAAGCTCCAAAGGGAACTGTCAATCTGCCTTGATATTTACCTTCCCTGACTTCCTTGATGGGAGAAACACAATCTCTCTCTCTCTCTCTCTCTCTCTCTCTCTCTCTCTCTCTCTCTCTCTCTTAAACTTATCATTCATCAATTTAAAAAGTTGATTGTCTAAGGATTTGTAGGCTTTACGTATGCCTAATGTCAAGGTCTGAACATGGTCTTCTCTTTACAAGTCTAATGTCTTCACACAGCAGCGGTTTCGATGGCTCTTCCTTTGCTTGGAAGCAGCAGCAATCTAGGGGCTGCCATGAGGCGGAGGGCAGCCTGCTATCACGAAGCGCTGCCCACAGTGAGAGATTTCCACTCACTGTATGGTGGTGAGGAGAAACCAGGCAACACGAGTGCTTAGGCAAAACCAGAGGGATTTACGCCTATCAGCATCTTAGACAGCACCCTAGTGAGGTATCGCTCTATCAGTTTATTTTCCTTCCCCCCACCCCATGTGTGTGTGTTCCATGTGGGAGCTGGTGGCTTTGGAGGTCAGGAGAGAACACTGGATCCCCCCTAGAGATGGAGTTATAGGCAGTTGTGACTCGCCCAATGTGGGCACTGAGAACTGAGTGCAAACCCTTCAGAAAAGCAGCAAGCCCTGACTATTCCATTTTATATAAAAAGAATTCCTGGAACAAAAGAGGGATCCTTGGTTTGGTGGAGATGGCCCAGTCAGTAAAGTGCTTATTTGATGACCTAGCACTCATGCAAAAATCTAGGCCTGGTAGTGTGAGTAGATAGTCACAGAACTAGGGAAACTGAGGCAGGCAGATTTCCAGGAGTGCCTATTTGTGGATATCAGACCCCAGAGAGAGGCTTGTTTCTTTTTTGTTGTTGTTGTTGTTTTGCTTTGTTTTGTTTTGTTTGACAGGAGTGTTTCAAGACAGGGTTTCTCTGTGTAACAGCTCTGGCTGTCCTGGAACTCACTCTGTAGTCCAGGCTGGCCTTGAACTCATGGAGATCCACTTGCCTCTGCCTCTCAAGTGCTGAGATTAAAGGCGTGCGCCACCACCACTACCCAGCGAGGCTTATTTCAAAAAGCAAGATGAACAGCACCAGAAGGGATATTGCACTTAGGTTTTCCTTCAGCTTCCATATGCAAGTGCACACACACCAGAACACACATGAAAGTGTACACATGCGTGTGTGTACACATGTACACACATACACACATACTTGCACAGAGGCATCTTATCCATGTAAGTGTTCTTTCAAATAACAGATAACACACAGTAAAGCCCTGTAAAGGTTTCCCATTGTTATTTCTCTTTCTTGTAGATATGCAAAACTGTATTGAAAGACTCTGCATCCTTAACTGTGGGCAGAATGTGAAAAAGCACAGGAGCCAACTGGCTAATCAGGCTGCTTCAAGTTGCATGTATGAGGAATGGCTTAATAGTTTCCGAAGAATAACACTAAGAAGAAGCAGATAGAGATTAAAAAAAAATATTTAAAAGTCTAGACTTTGAAAAGGAGCTTCATCAAGCCTTTCATTGGAAAATGAAAAATGTACTTATTTATTAAAGTAAACACCAGGAAAGCTGTTCAGAGTGCATAGGCTTGTGGAGGGGTGGGTGGTCTGTAAGACATGAAAGCTTATTAGAGGAAGTAGCCTGCAACTGTGCTGGTTGTTCCGTGCTGGAGCTGTGTTCACAGAGACCATCTAGATGCTCACAGGGGAGAAGATAGATGAGTCGGCCGAGGGTTCACAGGGAGATGGGCAGGTTCAGGGGAGAAAGAGGGGGAGGAGAAACTAATTTAGAGTTTTCTCACATTCTTTTTTTTTAATTAAAAAGGCAATTCTGGGGCTGGAGACATGCTCAGGGGTTAAGAACACTTACTGCTCTTGCAGAAGACCCAGGCTCAGGTCTCAGCACCTACATAGTGACTTGCACACTTTTGTAATTTCCAGATCTGGGATCTGACACCCTCTTTGAGCATTGGTGCGCACTGCATGCATACAATAAATAAATAAATAAATATATATATATTTACACACACACACACACATGCAGGGAAACACTCATATACATAAAAATAAAGTTAATAAATCTATTTAAAAGGCAATTTTTAATTTTATTTTTCATATATACATTTATATTATTACACATATATACAGTAAACTACTGACAGCAAGAAGAATCACGAGACAATCAGGAATTATATAAATGTTACATTCATAGTGTTTTGGCTATGGTGCGTCTAAAATTCTGAATGTACATCAATAAAAGGCCGTTTCTTGATGAGTTTGAGGCAAATAGATCTCTTCTATGGATCTTAGTGATTCATACCATGCTCTCGTGCAGGAAGAAAGGCTTGTGGGACCACGCAAACATGCTATACCCAAATTCGTATTTTAGATCATGTGGGAAGTCGAAGCTGGTTCCAGGTCGTCCATTCCTGTACATAGACAAGGGCTTTCACTGGTACACAAAGTGCTTATCCTGCAAAAGCTTCTAAAGGTCACGGGCAACTTGTTCACAAACCTACTTAGTCCCCTGCACTTTTTTTTTTCAAACTTTAAATGTCTGTTTGCAGAGGAGCCAAATGACTAAACTCGAGTGAAGGAAACTTTGTACCCTGCAAAGCAGTTTCTCGGCATAATTCTTTTTCCCTTGGAAGACTTTCACTGAAATTATCTTTAGTACCAGCTTTAAGTCTCCTGTAGCAAATACACACTGGGACAGCCGGTCTAAGGGGTCCTAAAGCAGCGGCTGGCTCTCAACTTGTGCATTGCGACCCCTTTGCGGGGGGGTCCAGTGGCACTTTCACAGGTAGCTTGCCTATCAGATATTTACAGTACTATTCACAACAGTAGGAGACATTATAGTTATGAAGTAGGAACAAAAAATAAGTGTATGGTTGGGGGTCTCCACAACATGAGGAACTGTCTTAAAGGGTCACAGCGTTAGGAAGGTTGAGAACCACTGCCCTAAAGGCTTCTAATAAACATTGCTTGCATGTACTGAACTATTGTAACTGCTGGAAAGCAGCCTCTTTCAATTTCATACTAAAGAGCAGACTTGCTGCACAGATGAGATCTGGAGGCAGAGTCTCTTATGGTTGCACCTGATGCATCTACAGTTCCTACCCTCAAGTACTAGATTCAGCTGAAAGCCAGTCCTGGAGAGCTCAAAGCTGGAGAGCCAGAGACAGAAGTCCATAAAAAGCTACGCTCACTGTGCTGTAACTCTGAGACTTGCTTAAAACCCATTCTTTATATTATCCTGGCCATGAAATATCAATGGCTGGGCAAAAGTATTGTCATATATATATATTGGATTTTGGGGACACCTGTGACAGTGACAGTCACTTAAGAGGTTCACGAGGGTCCTGAAGATGTGTGTTGGGTTTATTGAAGAACAAGGGAGGAGCTCTAAAATGCTTCCCTCTTTAAAAGTAGAAGTCCTCCGCCTGACTCTCCTCCAACCTCTCCATGCCTGCCTTCATATGTGGCCTAGGTGAGGTCTGCAAGCAGACTCCGTAATCACTCAGCTGCCTTCTACTCCATAGCCCTTTTGAGTGTATCATCTGAAGTCCTTGAGCATATGGCCCTTAGTTGTAAACAAGAAACTGATCCGCGGTAACTTAAGCAGGAAAAGAACAGCCCTGAAGAACACCTAGGAGCTTTCAGAGTTGAACGGCATCAAGAGGAACGCGTCTTGGAATTGCGGCAGAAGCAGGGATGTTGGGAGCAAGCTGAGGAACACAAGACAGGCAATGCCCCGGAAGTTGCTTGAGTAGATCTAGACTAATGGAGTTGTTCTGTCACCACAAGTAACCAGCTGTCTTCTGTCCTGCACCGATAAAGACCTCTGCGGTCTTTAGCATCTTACTCCATGACATCAGGAATGACATCAGCTACTGTGATGTTCTGCAGCATGACAAGATGGTTAGGGTTCTTGCAGACTGAGCAGTTGGGGTTGAGCCAAAGAATACATGTAATCCTAAAGCAGGCATGCAGGCCAAACAAAGCTGATGGTGTCGGTTACCTAGAGCCCCGTTAATTTCCCAGTCAACGCTTGCCTGATGGATCCCCAGAGTGAAGGGATTTGTGGTACAAACAGACAACGTCTGGACTAGCAAGTGGATGTACCATCACTACCCGCCTAAGCATAGAAAAACGGGCTGATCTTCAAAACTCTATCTGCTCTCTGTACTATTGTATGCCTTTCATCTTTCCATTGATTTATACTCAGGGAGTTTCTATTACTATGATCACAATTCTGGTCATAAGGTGACAACGATTCTTATTCTACCAAATAGCCCTGATCTCACGTTTAATTTCTTCTAGTAGTCTCTCTAGCCACAGTGTCTGAGAACCAGGGCGGTAACTACAGGATGGGTTTGAGGTACCACTGGGCTTCATGGTAGGGAGAACAGGTCAAAACTCTGTTCACAACTTGATCCCCAGCAACTCCTCCACCGTGTTACCCTGCTGTGTGATGTACACAGAATTAGTGCTGACTCAGTAACCAACAAGGAACCCTGTCCACTGCCCATGTCTGTGAACTGGCCACATGGCCTTTGTTAGAGCTTCTTTGGCCATAATAAAACACCAAGGGGGTAGAAAGGGTTTGTTTCAGGTTGCAGCTTGCAGTTTACCACGAAGCTAGGTCAGGGCAGGAACTCCAGGTAACAGGAGCCTAGAGGCAGGACCTGCTGCAGAGGTCACGGAGGAATGCTCTTACTGGCTGGCTCCTTGTGATTTGCTCAGCTTGCTTTCTCCTGGCACTCAGGACCACCTGCCCTGGGGTGGGACCACCCTCAGTGGGCTGGGCCCTCTCCACATCAGTCACCAATCAAGAAAATGCACCACAGGTTGACTCACAGGCCAATCTGGCAGGGACTTTTTTTTTTTTTAAATTGAGATTCCCTCATCTAATGTCATAGGGGGAAAAAAAAACCAACCTTCCAGAGCATGGAACGAGGGCCGTGTAGGACGATGGACAGGGATTGGTTGCAGAGCATAGAACTTAAGCTCCATCTAGGACTTCTATCCATTGTCAGAGCAGAAAGGACTCATAATGTCTACAAAACAGTATTTGGACATTTTTGGACCTGCAACCACTGTGGCACACTTTCTCTCTTCTATATAGAGCAGAGGTTCTCAACCTGTGGGTCATGACCCCCCCCTGAGGACAAAATAGCTTCTTCACAGGGACATCACCTAAGATGATCAGGAAAACACAGAGATTTACATCCTTGCTGGAAGACCCTGTGGCGTGGGGCCATTATTTCCTTTGTCTCCTTCCTCAGCACGCAAGGCCATGCCTATGATAGCATTGACCAAACCACCTGCAGAGCTCCCGTGTCCTGGGTCACCGCTAAGAAGTGCCTCAGACCTGCACTTCTGTCTCCGTGTCTGTAAAGGGGAGAAACAGCACGTCTTGTCACCACTTTTGTCACTGTGAGGTGAAGTTTGCAGTGCCAGAACAGGCCAGGCGACAGTTAACATTCGATCTTTTTGTAGTAATTTTCAGGGTGTGTTGGTGCTTTGAACTATCTGCCAAAGGTAAATGTTTGAGTGGGTTTTGTTGTTGTTATTGTTTTCTTTTAGGTTTGGGGTGTCTTTCCCCCCTATTTTTATAGTTCCTGATTTAAACATATTTTAGTCCATCCTCTCTCTCTCTCTCTCTCTCTCTCTCTCTCTCTCTCTCTCTCTCCCTCCCTCCCTCCCTCTCACTCCTTCCCTCCCCCCTTCCCTCCCCTCTCCCTCCCCCCTTGTCCCCAGAAATCTCAAAGTTCACTCCATGTCCTTTAACACACCCATGGTGGACTTTGATGGCTTCCTTGTTCTTTGAGGTGCCAAGATTGTCTGGGCTCATCTTCCACTTCTCTACTTAAAACTTCAAGTAGCCATTTCTTCTACCACTGCAATTTTGGTTAAATGAATAAATGCCCCACACTTAGCCACCATGGTTTTAGCTTAGGGACTCTTGGAGTCTACATTAATTAGAGAAACTGCTGACGTCCACCTCAACCTCAGCATTTCAGTCATAAGCCAGGTTCATCTCTATCTACTGCATTGACAAGCCCCTTTCTAGGCATATAATTCTGGGTCCCAGGACCATTCTCTCTCACCCTCCTATTTTATACTCTTCTTTTGGCTGGGGCAAAAATAAAAGGGGAAAAGTAGGAAGACATTTACTTTTACCTACTTTGTCCCTGGAGTAGCACATACTGTGGTCACTGCAATTCTGCTATGGGGGACCATTTATCCTGCCCACCTACACATCCCCAGGAAAGTCCATGCTATAGAAGCAGGGTGCACTGCTTTGTTGTGCGTCAGTGTACCTTTGCTACCCTAAAATTTAGGCTTTCCCCCAACCTTCTACAAATAGACAATTGTAGTCTCAGTCTCTGCATCTAGTTCAATCTGCAGCATCTTCCCCAGTAAATGGCAGTAGTGAACAGATAGGATAACCGAAATGAAAAGCCTGTATCAGTGATTCTAACCTTCTTAATGTTGTGACCCCAGTTCCTCATGTTGTGGTGACCCCAACCATAAAATTATTTTAGTCGGTATCTCATGACTATAATTTTGCTACTATTAGGAATCATAATGTGTCATCCTCCCTTCTCCAGGGGGTTGTTGGCTACTGGACCACAAGGATGAAGGGAGCAGAAGCAACAAATCGGGATTGGATAGTCCTAAGTATGACAAGACTTCTGGGAGTCAACTTCAGGGAGACAGCTTGTTTTATTGTTTTAGGGGTGAGGTATATAAAGGTTCTTGGGGCTATGGGTAGGAAGGGCTGATTGGCCATAACACTATACCTAATTATCAAATAGGCAGGAAGGGCTGATTGGTCATAACACAATACCTAATTATCATATGGGAAGGAAGGGCTGATTGGTCATGACACAATACCTAATTTTCATATGGGTAGGAAGGGCTATTGACCATAACATAGTACCTAATTATCATATGGGCAGGAAGGGCTGATTGATCATAACACAATACCTAATTATATAGGCAGGAAGGGCTGATTAGTCATTACACAATACTTAATTATCATACTGGCAGGCAAGGGAGCGGGACTCATGCATTGAGTAACACAGCTCTTATGAAGTCTCATACTCTGAATAGGGTCCAGCCGCTGTACCTAGAGACACTCTCCAGAGATCAGGCAGAGAAGAGGAAGCCCTGATGAGAGACAGAGTCCTCCATTTTTACACTGAGCTATCCAGACATGATGGACTGCGACTTTAACAGCATGGTCTTCCAACAATAATGTAAATATCTGCGTATTCTGATGACCTTAGGTGATGCCGCCTGAGAAAGGGTTATTTGGCTCCCAAAGGGGTCATGACCCACAGGTTGAGAACCTCTACTCTATACAGAAGAGAAAAAGTGAGCTATAGTTGTCGCAGGTCCAAAACAAATTCTGAATACTACTTTATAGACATTACTCTATGCTTTGCCACCAATCCCTGCCCATCGCCCTCCATGGCCCCCCTTCCCATGCACTGGGAGGTTGTTTTTCTGCTTTCAGGCATGTCCACATTTGAAGTAATTATTAAAGATGATGTTGTCCTTGGAAGTTATAAGCCCTTTGCGTTCTGCCTCCTGATCATGTAAGTCCGGAGGGAACTTGTGGAGTCCAAAGCTCTTACCCTGCTACTTGTTTGGGTCTCACTGAGCCTTTGTCTCTCGAAGGCACTTTGAAAGTTCTATCTTATAGAGAGGTCTTCAGCTTCAATATCTCCACCACATTATCAAATTTCTGGATATCCTGTTTCACTCTTTTTTATTTTTCTTATGTTTTTTTTTTAAATTAAGCTGACCTTTTAACCTTAAAATATTGCTAAATAATGGAGTTACAGCCAGACCGCACAAAGCTTTAGGCAGAGCAAGCAAAAGATCTCCCTTCCTACTCTAGGCCAGATGTGCCAAGTGTTTCTAGACTGTATAGATGATGCCCTTCGGTCCTCTCCAGCCCAGCTTCCTTGGCCCTGCTCCCTGACAGCTGAGTCAGCTCTCAGAATCTGTTATGGCAGCATCTGGCCTGAAGGTACTATCTTCTAAACCTGTCAGCATATTGCTTATAAACTTAATAGAGTCTATCCAAATTAGAGAACTTTAGCCATGAAACAGGACTTTTATCCTCTGCCCCTCATGTTAAGGACCCATCCGTGAGCTGCACTGGGATCTCAGGGTCTATAGAACCATGGCCACCATGGCCTCTTCAGCTCTTGACTTGGCCTTGGTGCATACTACAGGCCTAATGAGTATCTTTCCAACAGAGCGGACATCTGTCAGTCTAACTCTGTTATGTAGGGCTCCATTGGGCATTGGGCCAATACACAGGATGGAAGGAAAGTTTCAGAGACAGATGAGACTTCATTAGGAAGGTGTAACTTCGGCACTGGACAGTTGGCTCGGTGGTTAGGAGCACTTTTCGTTGTAGCAGAGGACATGGGTTTGATTCCCAGCACTGACATAGAGGCTTACCACCTTCTTGGGCACCAGGCACACATGCGGTACACCAGAAGCACGTGCAGGCAAAATAAAATAATAAAAAGAAATCTAAACAAATAAACAAAGAGCAATGCAACTTCAGGGGAATTGTGATCTGGAAGACCTCTGCTCTGTATTCTTTTTTTCCTGACATTTTTCATGCTCTTGATCTTAAAATGCTAAGAGCATTTTGGTGAGTTTTGGGAACATTGTTTTGACATCATCCTAAAAATGAGCCATTTGCTATTTGCCTTCAAAAACAACCAAGTAGTCAGTCCAGCACGTCCTCTCCCAGTCCTAGTTCCCTGTCATCCCTTCACCTATTTTTTGAGTTTTGGAGGAAGAACAGTAATGGGGGAGGACGACATTCCCGGGGTGAGCTTGTGCAGAGTGTAGAAATGGGGTGGGCTAAGGAAATCCAAGCCACCATCTTTATATTTTGATATACGAGAAGCCCCGTGCTGAGATGTCTGTGTTAGTGCCTGACCCCCATCACAGCAATAGGAAAAAGACAGGCATTCACTTTTTAGTTAGAGACTTGACACAGGACTTTTGTAACTCTAGCTTGTTAATTCAGGCAGGATAAGCTGAAACTTTTTTTTTTTAGATTAAAAAAAATTATTTGATGTGTATGAGTGTTTTGCCTGCATGTATGTCTGTGTACCAAATGCATAGTTGGTGCCTGAAGAGGCCAAATAAAGTATCAGATCCTCTGAAGATGTAGTTACAGATGGTTGTGAGCTGCCAGGTGGGTGCTGGGAACTGATCCTGGGTCCCAGGGAAGAACAGCTCCTAAGTACTGAGTATTCCTCAGCAGCTAGGTGGCACATCCTTCCTGTGTGATACCTGGGGACCGAAATGGTCTAGTCCTGGAATATATGCATAATATATATATGTTTGGAGCTGGAACCTGCATCTAAGTTTAGGTCCATGTTCACCTTATACAGACAGCCTGGAGGCGATTTTATTTATTTATTTATTTATTTATTTATTTATTTATTTATACCTACATTTTGAATTTTCCACTTTGCATCTCATGCTGGTGTTCACGGTGTACAATAGGTTTATAATAGGGATGCCCAACCTGCGGTGCTTACAAAGGAATGTGCACTGTATCATGTCTGTTGTCATAAAAGAAAATGCACGTGCTATGATGCATGGGATACAGGCTTTGGGTCGGGATCTTACAGGCTGCACAAGCTGAGTGGGTTTCTTAGGCTTTCCTCTGGGCATGGTTGTGCGCATCTGTAATCCCAGCCCTTGCTGAACCAGGAGGACCAAGAGTTTGAAGCCAGCCTAGCTTCGTGAGACCCTGCCCCAAATGAACCAGATGGAGTTGCTTGTGCCAGTCTCCCCCAAAAGAAGCCAAGAGCCAAGAGCCGAGTTTATCAAGCGTGTTCTTAAACATGGCTACCTGGCACTAACTCACCATGTTGTGACCTTGGCCCCTATTTGAATTCTGTTCATTATATATGTTTCAGACATAAACACTGCACCTCAGGATTGAGGTGCTAGAACAGGAAGTGGGGAGTATTAATCAGCCTGATAAATATGAAGACAGTCTAAGGCAGTGGTTCTCAACCTTCCTAACGCCACAACCTTTTAAACATAGCTCCTCACGTTGCGGTGACCCCCCAACCATAAAACTATTTTTGTTGTGACTTTATAACTGCAATTTTGCTACTGTTATGGCTCCTAATGTCAATGTCTGTGTTTTGTGTTTTCCGATGGTCTTAGGTGACCCCTGTGAAAAGGGTTTTTGACTCATAAGGGGGTTGCAACCCACAGGTTGAAAACCTGAAAACTGCTCATGTAAATCTGACTCTCAGAGATTGCCCCAAAGAGATGGGGGATTTTCCAGGAATCTCACACTGGGAGAAGGCAAGGGCCCCCAGCAGAGGCGGCACTTGTCACCCTGAAGGACCTGTGCAGTTCTACCAGCTTGTTAGACACACCACTGAGGAGCTCAGGCAATACTGAGTCAACAGTGGGGGGGAGTCATCCTCCTTCAGCAGGACCGCTTAGATGTGCAAACCTTGGCTCTCCATTTAAAGTTCAGTCTCACCTCAGGACTCCTAAGAAGGATTTGGGGGAATCACTCATTTCTTTGTCCTGCCTTCCAATGTGTCCATGCTGAAGAAATCTGCCCTTTCTATTGTTTAGGAGAACTTTCTTAGGCATCAGACTATTGCCCTGCAGCAGAATCTGGGAGTGGGATGGACTGCATTTTCAAAGATGGTACGAATTTGCCTGGGCATGGATGTGACTTCCCCCTGAATACTGTCTCCTAAATAAAAAATCACCTTGAAGTTGCTTTCTTTGAGAATATTCTTTCCTGCCTTTCAAACCTGAAAAAAATCTGGACAGAAGAGCAAAGCTTGGCTCCCTGTGGGCATGTTCTTTCTGCCATTTGGGGATATTTTCAGTTTCGGGATGGGCATACCTTGAGTTTGTAAATCATTGTCAGTTGGAAATGTTGGATTTGTTTGAGTGAAACAAGTTTTTCAAGTGGGTGTGTATGTGTGTGTGTGTGTGTGTGTGTGTGTGTGTGTGTGTGTAGCGTAGTGCTTGCAGAGGGTAGAAGAGGGCATTGAATTGCCTGGAACTGAACTTACAGGCATTATGAATCATGTGACATGGAAGCTCAGAACCATAGAAAGAGTGGCAGCCTTTCTTTAGCACTGAGCCATCTCTCCAGCACCAGAAAGCTCTCTTGTAACTTAGTAGGATTTTATAGTTCACAAGGCCAAAGGATCAAGGCTCATGCAAAGTCCTAGAACAAACTAGGTTTTAAACTAACTTCAATCTACATGGAAAAAGTCTTACTACTTTCAAGATACATTTAAGAGATAGTTTAGAAGCTGCAATGTGTGTGTGTGTGTGTGTGTGTGTGTGTGTGTGTGTGTGTGTGTGTGTGTATTGAAGCCATTTTGGGTTTGTGTTAACTAAAAATAGAACTGATGGCAGTTGTGGTCCCCAGCCAGTAACTTATTCCTCATTTTGATTTTTGGTAGAGTCTGTGTTTTTAGTTTTTTTTTTGTTTTGTTTTTTGTTTTGGCTCAACGGTACATTGATCTCTCCTAATTATCATGATTGATTGTGTTCATGAAAATAAAGTTAGTAATGTAAAAAATGAAAGAAATTAGTGGAGTGTGGTAGCGCATGCCTTTCATCTCAGCACTCAGGAGGCAGAGGCAGGAGGCTTTCTGTGAGTTGAGGCTAGCTTGGTCTTCAAATCAAGTTCCAGGACATCCAGGACTGTTAAACAGAAAACTCCTGTCTCCAAAAAAGAAAAAAAAAAGAGATTGAAAGAGATTAATAAACATAAACTTGAGGAGTCTTTAATTCTTCTATCAGAGAAATGAATATAAATGAAAACAACAGAATAATATTTGGGCAGCTTCTGTTAGAGGTTCAGACTGACTTAGACAAAGATGGTATATGTCTTTATCTTTTTACAGTACCCAACAACTTAGATAGATGATGGATGATAAAACTCAGAGGACTATTTCTTCCATTGTTTTTAAACCCATGTTACCATGTCTTCAATTTATAAACCTTCTAAAACTAAAGGCATATTTGTCTATAAAAATTCAATATTAAGGGTTATCAGGATGGTTCAGCAGTTAAGAACACTTGTGTTTATAGAGGAACTGGGTTTGGGTCCCAGCACCCACATAGCTCAAAACTGACAGTTCCAGGAGATCCTATGCCCTCTTCTGGCCTCTGCAGGTACTGCATGCACAGGGTGTCTATACCCACACTCATGCATACACATAAAAATAATCATTGTTGTTTCAGATGCCTGAAGTCATTTGGATAAGGCAAAGGAGAAGCATCAACTTAAAATATATACTTAGTGACAAAATTTTTAAAAGTTAAAGGAGAAAGCACAGTGGAAGGAGAATTGATGGCAGGAGTTAAGACCGTCTGGAATGAGATCATGAGAGCTGTCTTAGGTAACTGGCCCACCTGTCTCCAAACCTGTCTTAACATGACAGTGTTGCTACACTGAACACTATGATTCAAGTTGATGCTGAGACCCAAGCTAGGCATTGACTCATCCAATGGAGTTTCTGTATGCGATTACTAATCCCCATGTTGGTTGAAAGTGATAATTATAAAGTTATAGCAACATCTTTATTTTCAATGTATCCTTATCTTTTCCTTTTTTAAAAATAGATGTTTTTGCTCATATAATATTTCCTGATTACCGTTCCCCTCCCTCTACTCCTCCTAGTTCCTCCCCTCCTCCCCTCCCATCCAGGTCCAACCCATTCTTGTCTCTTATTAGAAAACAAACAGGCTTCTAAGGGACTACCATAATATTATATAATTAATATAACATAACATACTAAAAACTAACACACGTGACTAAGACAAAACAAGCAGAAGGAAAAGACCCTCAAGAAAAAGGCGCAAGAAACATATACAGACACAGACATTCACTTGTTCACCCACTCAGCAATCCCATGAAAGCACAAAATTGAGAGAGCCAAAATATATACACAACGGACTTACAGGGTAAAGCAGCATGAGAGAGACAGAGAGAGACAGGGAGACAGAGACAGAGAGCCCTGACGTATCATTATGAGACAAAGCACCTCCGAAGATTCACCGAGTCCCCCTTCTTTTGGCCGTCCAAGGCTGGGCATGCAGCCTACCCTTAAGAGTATTTTGTTTCTCCCTTTCCTGGTGGTTAATTAATTGAAGATAGCTTCTGGGTTAGGGATGGGGGTGTGTGTTGACTTCTCCTTTCAGCCCTAGCACTCCATCTGGTGCACACCCATGAGGCCCTGCACATGCTGCCTCATGCATCAACCCCGTTGACTAAAGGGCCTTGTTCCCCTGGTGTCCTCCATCCCCTTTGGCTCGTATACTCTTTTTGCCTCCTCTTCTGCAGGGTTCCCTGGACCCTGAGAGGAGGGATTTGATGGAGACATCCCAGTTAGGGCTGAATATGCCAAGGTCTCTCACTGTTTGCATAATGTCTGGCTGGGGGTCTCTGTATTTGTTCCCATCCGGCTGCAGGAAGGAGCATCTCTAATGATGGCTGAGCAAGGGGCTAACGCATGGGTAAAGCAGAATGCTTTTAGGAGTCATTTTATTGCCATGTTCTTTTAGTAGAACAGTAATGTTTGATTTTTGTATGGCCCCTGGGCTAACCAGTTTCAGGTTCTTGGTCAGCCAAAGCAGTGTCAGGTATGGGTTCCAAGTCCGATCACATATTGGTTGGTTATTCTCTCAGGTTTTGTTGCACCGAAAAACCTATCCTATCTTGCAGATAGGACACCATTGTAGAATGGAGGGTTTGTAGCTGTCTTGGTGTTTACCTTTTTCCTTTGGCAGTGTATAGAGGAAATTCCTGTACCAAAGATGCTAGCATGTAGGAGTGAAGGCACTATGTAGGCAGTGGCTCTACTTCTCCAGGTTCAATGGGCTGTGTAGGTGTTACCTTCAGTGATTGGGCCATGCTGTCAGGTTGTGGAAAGCAAACTATAGTTGTGGCAACCGCCTAAGTTGTTTGGGGACTCCTATGGGACCCCTCCCTTGACCAACAGCACGACTGATTGTGAGGCAATATTGGTTGGTACTAGAGGCTTCATTTGGTTATAAGAGATGTCCAGTTGGATATACATTTTAGGAAGCTTCTACTATATTAGATTTCCATGCTACCCTTCAAATAGTCAGTGATTTTAGCCATCTATCCCTGTATTTACTTTCTCATCTCCTCTTCCATCCTCATCCCCACTTGATCCTCCTATTCCAATCCCTACCTTCCATCCATAACTATCTATTCTAATTCCCTTTTCTAGAGAGATCTATCTGTCCTCTCTAGTCCCCTCACTCTATGCCTAACCTCTGTGACTCAATAGATTGTATATATATATATATATTATGTATATAAACTAATACATACCATATTTGTCTTTCAGGGTGTAGGTTACCTCATTCAGGATGATTTTTTTCCTAGTCCCATCTGTTTACATGCAAATTTCATGATTTCATTTTTTTTCATAATGGGTGAGTAATACTCTATTGTGTAACTATGCCAAATTTTCTTTATCCATTGATGTGCTGAGGAACTATTAGGTTGTTTTCAATTTCTGGCTATTTTGAATACAGTGGCAATGAACATGGGTGAACAAATGACTCTGTGGAAAATGAAATGGCCTTTGGTATACGCCTAAGAGTGGTACAGCTGGACCTTGAGATAGATCAATTTCTATGCTCCTAAAGAACCCTCACACTTCTTTACGTAGTAAAGTTTGTATGCAGTCCCAACAGCAGTGGGTGAGTGTTCTCCTTACTCTGCGTCCTCATCATCATGAGCTGTTGTTTGTTTCGTTGATCTTAGCCACTCTGGTAGGTGTGAGAGTGAGAGATTGGGTTTGGATGAGAGAAGGGAGAGTGAGAATCTGGCTTACTTGCTGCTCTGTCAGACAAGGCTGGCAGGCTCCCAGGCAATTCAATATATATTTATTTTGATCATTGCATCATCATCTGGATTTGTCATGGTCCTTGACCCAACTGTATCCAGTCAAATTAGTGAGATTAAGGCATTCCAAAGGAGCAGCAAATAATAGGTAACACATAGTAGGGCTATGCCTTGGAATTCTTGATTGTTTTTGGAACCAACTTTAGTGTAGAGATGTAAGATTCCATGAAATGTGGTTTAAGTCGGTTTTAAAAGCTTAACTTCTCTAGGGGCATCAGAAATAATATGTTATCTGACATATGGACAATTGAGGATGGCTCCTTCGGACTATGGAAGTTTTCCATGGCAACAAAAGAAAACTGAGCAGGAATACCTTCTCATTGGGTGTGGGTGGGCCACACAGAAGCAGCCATAGTTCTCGTCCGTTTTTGTATTGGCATTGTTGGGATTCTTTGACGAACAAGATGCTGTCTTTAGAATGGGTCTCTGTAGTTTTTTTTTTTCCTAATCATTTGAGATCTTTATTGTTGTTGAGTAAAACACAGGGATTTGAGGAAGATCAAAGGAATGACTCATTAGTCCCTCATCTGTGCAAAGTCCCGCCTATATCACTGGCCTCTAAAGAGAATGTTAATCTAGTGAAAGAAAATTACCCTGCTCACAAAACCATACTGGTCGAGGTTCAGGGGAGGAAGGAAACAAAAAGCAGACCGCCCACTTACTAGCTAGCCTCTTTGAACATCCTGTCTCTCCCTGTTTTACTAATCCACTCTGATTGTATCATTATATTTTAATGGGCACAAGGCTGAATGATCGGGGAAGAAGGAACACGGCAAAACAGGAAAGTCCTGCCACGCACCCGCCCGAAGCATCCAGCACACTTAGAAATGGAACAGGGACCTCAAAACCTTCATATGAGAGAGAGAGAGAGAGAGAGAGAGAGAGAGAGAGAGAGAGAGAGAGAGAGAGAGAGAGAGAGAGACAGAGACAGAGACAGAGAGAGGGAGAGGGAGAGGGAGGGAGGGAGGGAGGGAGGGAGGGGAGGGAGGGAGGGAGGGAGGGAGGGAGCATTGCTTGCAGCTGGGTTTTAAAAACTGTCGTGTAGATGGCCGTGGGACACACCACAAAGCATGTATGCATCACACAGTGGGCTGGACTCCTTCTTTCAATGACTTCCTGTACCTACCTGAAGCCTTAAGTACGCTAAGTGGCTGTGCAAATGTCGACGTGTCCTTCCACCATAAGGAGGAACCAAGAACTCCAAAGGCATAGGGTGCATTTCCTTAACTGTTTGCACTACACAAGGCAAAAGGCTAGACATTACGTGACCTTATCGAGGCAGATGCTGAGCCTCACAGCCAGGCTTTGGGCAGAGCGCAGGGAGACTTATAGAAGAGTTGGGGGGAATAGAAGGACCTGAGAGGGACGAGAGCTCCAAAGGAAGAACAAAAACAGAACCCACAATTCTGGGCCCAGGGGGACCTGCAGAGACTGATGCACCAACCAAGGACCATGCATGGAGAGGACCTCTGCTCAGATGTAGCCATGGGCAGCACAGTCTCCATGTGAGCCCTATAACATGCGGAGGCGGGGCTACCTATGACACGGACTCTGGTGCCCACTCATTCATCACTTCCCTCTGGCAGGGCTGCCAGGCCAGGCCACAGAGGAAGAAGATGCAGGCAGTGCAGATGAGGCTTCATATGCTGGGGTCAGATGATAGGGGAGGAGGGCTCCCCCTTTCTGAGGACTAGGGGGTGGGGGAGGGGGAGTAGGGAGAGGGTAGGTCTAGGAGATGAGGGAGGGGGCTATAATCAGGATGTAAAGTGAGTAAATTAAAAACAATTTTTTTAAGAAAAGAAATATATATTTCATTTGGATGCCTTTTGTATTTATCTGTTTCTCCTGTTGCCTGCCAGATGGGGGTCCCAGCTTATCTGTTGGAGTTCTGGGCAGGTAAGAGAAGGGAACGCAGTGGCGGTGTGATAGTTAGCATTATGTTTTAAGTTTAAATTACCATGCTTAAGAGACCTAGAAGACTAAAATGCCTCTAACCTGTAAGCCCCATGTACCCAAGGACAGATAAGATTCTGGAATGCTGGGGGCTGTTCCTATAAGATAACAAGCTCAGCATTTTAACTTCTGTAAACAACCTTGGCTGCCTCAACTACGTAAGATGTGCTTGATCACATGTAGGCAGGAAGTACGTCAGGTTATATGCTTGCTTCTGATTGGACGAAGGTGGGAAGTACATATCCTTGAGGGTTTTACCTATATAAGCCCCTGGGTACTGTAATTTGGCACCATACTCTGGGAATCCCTGCTATGGACCTAGTCAGTATTTAATAAAAAGCTTGCTTCAATTTTGGTTCAAACTGTGGTAGTGGTCTTATATCTTGCCTTGTTAGATAAATGGGGGCTGTGGCAGGAATTACCCAAGGTTAATTGCCTAAATTAAGGATGAAAAATAGCTTCCCTGACTATACAGTGGTCTCCTTTATTTCCTGTCACTTTCTTTCTCTCTTTTCCTCTTCAGTTGCCATTCACACAATGTGGGGCGAACTAAACGTTAACACCTCACAGAGAAGGTTCCCAAAGAGCTGTACCCATAGAGCCATCACTATAAGCCTTTTCTAATTTAGAGTAAGCCTTGGGGCGTGTGTGTGTGTGTGTGTGTGTGTGTGTGTGTGTGTGTGTGTGTGTGTGTGTGAGATGTGGCCTAGCTGGTAGAGAGCCGGCCTAGGACACATCAAGCCCTGACTTTATCCCTAGCCCTGCATAAACTGCTTGTGGTGGCTCAAGCCTATAGTCCCAGCAATCAGGAGGCAGAGGCAGGAGGCAGCTGTCCTTGGCTACATAGCAAGTTCAAGGCTACCCTGGACTATGTGAAACTTTATCTCAAAAATACAGTAAAGAAGGAAGGGAGAGAACAAAGAAATGCATATGAGGCCCAGCTTGTTTAACCAGTAACCACTGGCTCAAACCTCATTGCGGTCTGTCTTTAAGCTCTCGGAGATTCTGGTGTGGGGCAAAGCAGGTGCATGGAACTGTTCCTAGCCCCAGCTCTACAAGGAACTTGATGGCTGACCTCAAAAGGTCAGGGGTCAGAGGTCAGATTCCAGGGATTCCAGGAAAACCACCCCTCTGGAGTTTTGGCTTGAAGTTCACAGGACTTTTTATGCTGAAGAGTAATTAAGAGTGTCAAAGCATGTTGGTGCCAAGATTTAGCAAATGTGTTAGTCCACCAACCAGCCGCAATGGTCTGGCCTGAGAAATAAAAACCAGTTTATCCCTACAGGTATGTCTCCCGAAAGGGAAAAAAAAAAAAAAAAAAAAGAATGTGTACTTTCGTCTTGACCAAGAAACTATTGCCTTAGAGTTTTCAGTAGAATTTTATGTGAAGGTAACTTTAAAAACTTTGTTTGCTGATAACCCTGCCTGCGCTTTCCCCAGGGTAAGCGACTTTCACTTTAAAAATAGACCAGTTCCAGGAGAGTTGACCCGGTCGGTCGGTGTCCTCTTATGCGAGTTATTTAATTTAAAAATAGAACCGTCTCAGATTGATATCAAATACCTGATGGCCGGGTCTTTAATCGGTGCAGAACCAGTAAGTAGCCTGTTTCTGGAGTGCTGTTTCCTTCCCCTGTGAACTCCTCAGGTCTTATTTTCAGGAGGATAATTTCATTGCACTTAGCTTAAAGTATTAGGTTATATTTAACTTCTCTAAGAGCTGGGGAATTTTCTAATTTGGGAAGAAAAAAAAAAGGAGATTGCCATTGGAAAGTAGTTAACATTTAACATTTTTAGAATATGTAATCCCCAGTAGACTGTTTTTAGATCAATCAAGTTACCCTTTTACTCAGAACAATTATGATTTGAAATGCGCTCGTTGGCCTTTGGATGTAGGAAATCCCTTATCACTTGTGTGACTGTGTGTTTCAAGAGTGCAGGTGAACAGAAGCAAGGGTGCGCATGACCTAATAAACTTTCTATTCATCAAGCCTAAGTTGTTTAAATTTTTTATCCTTTAATTGAAGTTTGGACTTAACAGAGTGACAGTGTGTTTTACATCATCAGGGATAAAGTCATGTGAGAGTCTGTGTCATTCAACAGCCGAGGCTTCAACTCAGGAGCTTTACAGACTTTTAGAGATGTTGCTGCTGCTGCTGCTGCTGTTATTATTGTTATTGTTGTTGTTTTGTTATTAAACAGGATATCACAATGTAGCTCTGGCTGTCCTGGAACTCACTCTGAAGACCAGGCTAGCCTTCAATGCACAGAGATCCACCTGCCTCTGTCTCCTAAGTGCTGGGATTAAAGGCGTGGGCCACTACACCCAAGTATTTTCCACCTTTTAAAATACTTGACACTCAGAGTTCCAGAGAAAGGACCTGGGTTTTGCGATAAGTCACCTACACTTACTATAGTAAGACTTGTGATGGCGACATTTTATTATTTAAGTAATTTGACACACTTTATTTCACTTCTCAGAATTGAGGTGTTTTCTCACATCTGACCATGTGCATTGGCATCTTCAGGGTCGTACAGCAAGATTTGTGGGTTCTTCCCTAGAAAAGGCGACCCCTCCTCCGAGTGACGCTTGTAGAATTTTATCATGTCATGTTACTTAAAGAGGTTTTTTTGTTTGTTTTGTCTTCTGTTTGTTGGTTTGGTTTGTTTTCTGTTTGCTTATTTGTTTTCAATCAGCAGAGTGAACTTTAACTTGCAATGCAAGCATTGCGTATATAAACAAATACAGTCAAGTTTGTACTGAAAAAAATTCTATTCCATCGATCTCCTTAGCTTTGTATCAATTTAAATAAGTTTTTATGCTTTTAAAATGTTGCGATTGACATTTTCCACAAACATATTCTTGTGCTATGGCCTTGACCAGACATTTTAATGTCTTATTTTGTACATTTTAATAATTAATAATTTGTCATTTATTTACATACCTGATATAAGCAGACTATTGTTTTTTAATATTTTAAAATTTTGTAAGTTAGCGTACATCGTGACGGGATTGCCATACATAGGTATGCTGTTATCTTTGTTCTGATTCACACACACACCCTGGACTGTCCTCTCCTTGCTCTCCTACCCTCTCTTGCTGGTCCCCTCCCATCCTCCAAATAGTGCTGCATTCTGCTTTCATTTTATATGAATTCCATTAGCATCTCTTTCCTTCTTCCCTGCCTGAAGGTTCCCCCACCTCATGTACACACACATTGTCTCTCTCACACATGTACTTTCTCTCTGTCACACAAGTCTCATTCTTACATACATGTTCTCTCTTTCTCTTTTACACACACACACACACACACACACACACACACACACACACACACCCTCTTTATATAAGAGAAAATATGACATTTATCCTTGAGCGGGCAGAATAAAATTGAGGCTCTTTTTTTTTTCCTTTTTTGAATTTTAAAGTGTTTATTGTGGAAGGATACTCTCATCAAGGTAAATTCTTTTAATTGGTCATTAAACCATTTGTGTTTCTCTGGTCTGCACAATAAAGGTAAAATAAGAGTATATCTATCGCTATTAGCTTCCTTTTCCCAGGATTCCCTGATAACATAGCTAGCATAGGCATTTTTGCAATGCTAGAATAAATGTTATTGAAAGTCTCTTTTATGGAACCCTTCAAAAAGCAACAAATAACAGAGAAGCAGGACGCTGACTCAAGCCTGAAGGCGACAACGCATCCTGAGGGTTGCATTGGTGTCCCACGTGGGAAAATGCTTCTGCTCCAGCGTTCCACAGAATCGGTGCAGATGAGAGCCTGGCACCAAGAGCCTGCTTGTGGACCACCCTGTTAGCTGCTCTGGAAACCACTGCTTTTTGTTTCTCTCTCTAACACAGCTCCCATACCCCGTACTCAGGACATAGTTATAAGCAAAGGCCTTTCTTAGAAGGGAGCGTGTTGAATGAAAATGTTGGAACTGGGGGCTGGAGAGATGGCTCAGCAGTTAAGAGCTTGGACTGTTGTTCTTCCAGAGAACCAGGGTTTAATCTCCAGCCGCCATGTGGCGTGTCGAAACCTGCAATGACTCTAGTTTAAGGGGATCTGGCGCCCTCTTCCGGTCTCCTTATGAACTGCATGCATGTAGTACACATAGATTTTGGTAAACATTCATATAATAAAATAAAAATAAAATTCTAAAAAAAAAAAATTAATGTTGGAACTCTACCACAGCAGGTGGTCTATCTCTGTGGCTTGCCTGGTAAAGAATTGAAGATTTAAATGGCATATTCAGACTTGATTCCACCTTCGTGGACAGTTCAACTTATGGAGAATCCATACAAAGCACCAATGTTATATTTTCTCCCCCAGGACATAGTACAGATAGGTCCAGGTTTACCTCACTGCAGTCAGGGCCTGATCAGCATAGGGAAGGTTACAAGCCATTCCCCAGACCGCCCTGTCCTGAAGACGAGCAAGCACTGAATCAGTGAAGACTTTGAAGGATTCATCCTACTGTGTTACAAGTTTTATACCTTTTATTGAACTGGGAGAGGAACGTTCCAGAACAGCGGCAGAAATGGGAGTGACAGGTTAGCAGCTGCTCAAAGCTGAAGATACCCAACCCCACCCCCTGCCCTCACCCCCATCCCCCAACCCCCATCCCCCACCCCCACCACCCACCCCACTCCCAAGTAGGGGTGGGGCAATTGACATCAGCGCTTGCACACCAGCTTTTGAGTAGTGTGTTACTAGTGTGCAGCCTCACACCGCAGACCAACCAGTAGCTAAGCCACAGCGGGTATGGTGTGCATGGGTCACCATGGTAGGTGCTTGTAACCCTGATGGCCATGACAAAGCTACCTCAAGCCTCCCTTATGCCCATTCTTTTTAGGGGACTCATGCGTAAGGACCAAAGTCTGTAGAACATAGATACAACCCTGCTTGAAATGACAGGTGAGAAATGGCTATTTCAGCACAAAATAGACGAACCTTTCTCTAGTACTGAGTTCCATGTACCTTACTGAAAATTAGCCTTCTGCGTCTCCTTTACTCCTATGTATCTGTGACAATGTTAATTAAAATCCACTCCTCAGAGCCAACCTCCTCTCCCTTCGTGCTTGTTCCTCCCTTCCTAGTACACTTGTGTCAGCTCAAAGGACCTGCTTCCATCTTAGAGGTGATGGGCGGGAGGGCAGCACCCGGGACCTTATTCTTTCCTAACAGGAATGGGCCAGGCACACTTTTCCAAGATGCTTAAGTGACCACACCCTCCCTCCAGCAGCTCAGCTGTGTTCAGATGGGTGGAATGTCTCAGGGACTTTCCACATAGGTGTGAAGTCAGCCAGATACCTCTCAAAGTCTTGGTGGCACAGAACAGGAGTGTGAGCCCAGTGTGTGCCTGGGGCCCCACGGCAGAGGGTGAAATGTGACCTGAGACCTGCATTTGGCCTGAATATCTCCTAGGGGCACAGGATGTTTCTGCCACAGACACTGTCATAGTCAAGGAAGGAGACCAAAGCTCAAATGTGGTAATGGCAGCTTAGGTATATGGGGCTTTGTGTGACGGATTCTTCCTTAGAAGTCCATAGCTTTGGATAGGCAATTTGCAAATCTTTATGCTAATTACACTTAAAAAGAAATAAAAACAAAAAATTCACTATGGTAAGAATCCAGCATTGTTTTCTCCTGTAGTAACAGGTCTCTTTATTGTTAGTATCATGGAGTGAGTAAGTGAGTGTGTGTGTGTGTGTGTGTGTGTGTGTGTGTGTGTGTGTGTGTGTGTGTTCACAAGCCAGTAACCTGATCTCTTGTCACCACCCCCACTGCTGCCTCCTGGGTATGCCCAATGCTTTCAACACATGTCTCCTCTGGAGGCTTGGTCCCTGAGAGCATTTACATTCGGTTTGGCTTCCCAGCTTGCAAACTGCAGTGAGCCAGCCCCTGGGAAAGCTTCAGAAACTCGTCAGCAGTCTAGCTTATTCCTGTGTGTGTGTGTGTGTGTGTGTGTGTGTGTGTGTGTGTGTGTGTGTGCGCAGCGCACACGCGCATATGCCTCCCTCTTCCTCCCTCTCACCATTTCCAAGCTAGAATCACTGTGGAGAAACAAGCCCTGAAATCTTGTCAAGATCTTATCTCGGGATAATGACTAGCTAAAAAAAAAGAAAAGAAAAAGAAAAAGAAGAAGAAAGAAAAACGAAAAGAAAGAAAAGAAAAAGAAATAGAAAAGAAGGAAGAGGAAAAATAATGAAGGGCTGAAATATTGATTTTTCTTCGGAGGAATAGCCAGGGCTTTGCTGTAGAGAGAACACCCAGTTTCCTCCGGAGGCAAGCTGAGCAGCCTGTGACAGCAGCCAGGGCTGGCTTGAAGCAGCCGCTTTGCCTGGGGAGCTCCCTAAATGGACTTTGGTCTCTATGCTGTGACTCTTTGTCGTGGGTTTGGATGTGGGAACACGGAAGGTGATCTCCTGTCTCGCCTCAACTCACCTGATCTAAAGGAAAGATGAGTGAAGGACCAAAGGAGAAAAATGCCAAGCCTGCTCATCGGAAGAGGAAAGGGAAAAAGGTAAGAGGCAGAATCAACATGTTCCCTCATTGTTCTCCGGCTCCCAGAGGAAGTAATCTGGAGGCTGCATTTCTGAGAGATTGCCTTTAGACTGGAAAGAAGCTGCTAGAAGCTGAATTGCTTTTGTGTTTTTCTCCTCTGCTAATGGGTGTGTTCTGGGCTGAAGACAAACATCACAACTGGGGTCCATTGCTAAAATATTTAAACACTTAAGCATTGTGATTTGCGTTTGCCGAGCTAGTGTTCTTTTTCATAGCAGTAATAAGGACATTAAGTAAACACATGTCCTAATTATGTGAGTGGGTGTGTTTCCCCTACCCCTTAAATTTTCCTGATGCTTGTTAATCAGTAGGGTACAATTACTAATGAATATTATTATGGTACGGATGTTAAGCTTTAATGCATATTTTAGGCAAACTTGTGGAAACCTGTAGTTCGACTTTAAAACCACAGCATGGAGGTGAACTCCATTTTAATTATTGATTCATTTTATGGCTGACAAACCCCGCAGGTCTGCATTCAGCCCTGCTGCCGGACAGCCATGTGCCTCATGGATCCGTTCAATTTATAAAATTAATTTTGCTTGCCACACGAATTGAGGAATTAATCAAAAGAGCGGTGGGGGTGACTGCGGCAAACCTGTAGATTCGTTCCGGCTTTCCCAAATGCGCGTGTCATCTTAAGATGTGCCCTGAACTTTTCTGTACATTTTGAAATGAAATAGGGAAGAGGCATAATTCGTGGTTCTGGGTTGCTTTTGTCCCACTGTGGTTCATCAGCTATCTCATATTTAGGGTGTGCCACCAAAGGAAAGGCTAGATACAACTGCAACAATGAAAAACAGGTCCCTGAAAGCAGGATTGTAGCTCATGGCTGTTTAAGGAGTATGGATGTTAAGTCCTCAGTTTAGCTTTAATTCCCAGAACTGGTATATCCGATGGTATCTCTTTAAAATGATTCCTTGGCCCCAAAGTGGTGTCTGCTCAGCCAGTGGACACCCAGGGAATAGTTGGGTACAGTAGAAAAGATGAAAGATCACTGTTTAAACTCCTGCTTAAACGAGATCAATCATTTCGAAAATGCTCATGGTCTACTTACTATTTTGTGAAAAAGGTTCATTTGCACAAAATGTACTTTGAAGGAGCTACTGCCGGCAGGTTCGGCCGAGGCATGCTCAGGGACATGCTACCATTCTTGGGCAGTGGTTCAACACCCTCTAGGGTGAAGCTGTCCAGGCTGGTTTTAAGTCAGTCTTCGCTTCTTGGACCTCGGCTCCACCGGGGGTGGAGGGGGGTGGGGGTGGGGGGGGAGGGTTTGACGATATTGGAAAGGTGCTAGTGTGATTTCCCGAGGGAGCAGGTCGCAGCTGCACAGCACAGATGATTTGCTTAATGCCTAGCCGAGTGGCGCTGTTCTCAAGGAAAACTGTCAGCTCTGCTCATGTTTATGAGCTATAGCCCTAAGTGTCTGACAGGCTCCACCATGATTCTGAACACGGAGTGTCACAGAGAGCCCAGACAGACACATGAGCCCTGACAGTCCAATCTACATGAAAATGAGCAGTGGCTTGGCGTTGGCTGTAAATCACAGGGACCCTCTGGGCATGGTTTTTCTTTTCCTTCTTTACCTTAAAACATCTCTAGCATGATCTCACATCTCCCATGAGGTGATTCTGTGTGGAGCCCACGGTGCGTTAGACTGCCTTGAGCCCTTCCCTCACCCCACGCCGTAGTGTCCCACCTGCCACCAGGACGTTCTTTATCAGAGCCTCCATCATTACCGTCCCTACCGTCTCCTCCTAAACTCTATTGCTGCTCAGGCAACTCCACATTCCAGACCACCAGCCTCGAGTCCTTCAAGATCCTGTGCCCACATGTCCCTGCTTTTCCTTCATGCCCTCCTTCCTGTTCTAACTGTCTACAGTGGCGTTCTTACCAGCTGCCTCCCCACCCCCCACCCCCCAGCTAAACCATTTTCTTCTCATGCCTGCCTTTGTCCACCAAGAAAGCCTCTCAGGACCGAGTGGCTCAGTGTTATCTCACTCATCCTTGAAGGTCAAATGAAGAGCTTGCCTTATTCGTTCCACCCCTCGCTTCACCTTGGTGTGCAGACAGCAGGTTCTCTGGGATGGCACGCCCCCTCTTCTGCCACGGTGTTCGAGTTAGTGCTAGAGCCCTGGTCTCTCACGCGCATGGACTTAGTCACAGTGACATGGATGGTCCCTTTAAAATTCTCATTGGATTCTGCCTGGTATGCAGTTGGCACTAAATAAGTAAATTATCTCTAGCAGCTTACCTATCTGAATTCATCCCAAACTATCCACGTTAGAAGACTCATAAACCAAGTAGCTTTTTGGTTAGGAAACCGTGTCTCCTTATACTTTCCAGCTCAGAGACATTATATTTTATGGTTGGTCTTAAAGTAAATGAACACAACTATTTAAATCAGCAAATATTAAAAATTTTAATGACTATTTATTTTAAAGTATTTGATTGCGAATGAAATTGAATATACACTTAAAAATTTTTTTTTTAAATGATTGGCTTTTAAATCCCTGAGTAGCTCAGGAAGCTTTTGAATGGCCCAAGTGACCTGCACTGCAGCAGTGGTGGGTGTGGCCACATGCAACATCCCAGATGAGCATGCCTTCAACCCGCCCTCTTTGTGGCATTGACCAACCTTCCCAAACCCTTTCAGTATTTCCTACTCAAGTATGGAGTTACGTTGGCCTCAAGTTTTGTATTAAGTCCATTTGTGTATAGAAAGTAAATGGCAGAGTGGACCATGAAGATAACCACATTGGTGTGGACTGTGTTCAGCTCAGCAGGCAAGCTTAGGGCATTCGAATCTACACAGGAAGGAGGCAAGACCAGTGTGTGGGAGCCAGCCAGTCATTCCTGTTTTGCTGGGGGACGTAAAGAGTTAATTCTCTTCTCTAACATTGCCTGTGTTCTGTTGACCTTGAGAAGGGTGTGTGTGCATATACCTATGCGCTGTTTCCCAAAGATTTAAAAAAAAAAATCTCTCCCTATTCTAGTAACAGGAGAAGAGTTTAGTAATATCTAGGGACCCTGAGTGTTCATCTCCTCAGGCTTGTAACTGGATACAGTGTGTTGCGGGAAGAACAATCAAATGGCGTAGATTGGGAAAGCGAGTTAAAAGATAATCAGCCGAACCACGAGGAGAGCTTGAATGATGGCACCTAAGTCATCTTCGTGGTGGGATTTCAGGCTTGCCAGGGAGAGCAAATGCCAGACGAGTGTCCTCTGCACCTCATAGCAAGCAGCAGGCTGCTTCAGTTGAACCAAGCCACCAAAGGGAAAAAATGAAAAAAAAAAAGTGACATTTCATGACGGTGTTTCCTCAGCATCCGTGTAGTCAGCTCAGGGCAACATAACAAAATAGCATACCGTCCATGGCATAGATGAATGTTGTCTTCTCTTGGGTCTCCCAGCTGGCAGTCTGAGGACCAGCAGCCAACCAGTTCAGGCACCGCCTTCCCAACCCGCCGACTTCCCATGATCCTCACTCGCCCTTCTCCTTAGCGCACATCCAGCTCTCTGTCTTCCTCAGGATCGTCCCTCATGATCAGGCTTAATTGTTTTTTCAGAGCTGTGTCTTCACTTACAGTGTGGTCACATTGGGTGTTAGGAGTTGGGTGTATACATTTGGATGGTAGATGGGACAGAATTCAGTCCACAAGAGCGTTCAAATGGAAGTTTATGATCGGGGTTCCATCCTGAGGTGCGGGTCACAGGACACATAATGGTGGTTGATGTTTTGTCTATTCACAGGCTTCACTGAGCTGATGCAGTGTGGAGCGGTGATGAGGGCAGGCAGGTGTTCTGGGCATCAAAGACAAGTGAATGCTGGTTGCCTGGTAGCGGAAGGGTGGGGTAGAAGATTCTCGTTGGAGGAGGAGGAGGAGGAGGCCAGGGAAGGATAGATGGAAAGGAAGAAAAGACCAGTCTAGATGGATCTTAGGGGAATTACGTGTTTCCTAAGTGACTGAGGTAAGAGCCTTCCAGAGGCAATGGGAGGTGAGGAGAGGTTTGGAATGTTACAGTGTCTTCGGGGATCTAAGCGTTTGCTCATATGCTTGGAAGAAGGATCCCAGGGATGGACTGTGGTCAAGTATGACGATGAAGGGAAAGAGAGCAAACAGGACTAAAAGTGTGTGTGTGTGTGTGTGTGTGTGTGTGTGTGTGTGTGTGTGTGTGTGTTACATGTAAGGAGGCCATTTTACTTAAATTTTTTGAATTAATTTTTAAACTTTGTTTCTTTCTTTCTCTGTCTGTCTCTGTCTCCCCCCCTCCCCCGTGTATGTGTGTGTGTGTGTGTGTGTGTGTGTGTGTGTGTGTGTGCGTGCACGCGCGCGTGGGGATACCTGTACCACTGTGCTATATGGAAGCCAGAGTACAACTTTGGGGAGTTGGTTCTCTTTTGCCTGTGTAGGCACTAGGATTAAACTCAGGATTGGTGGCCTTTACCCGCTGAGCAATCTTGCCAGGCTGCACCTTTGTTTTAGGCAGAAGGGTCCTTTTAGTGTGTTGGACCCTGACAACCAGGCTATTGGCCAATGAGACTTAGAAAGTCTCCACTTCCGGCCAGGTGTGATGGTTCATGCCTTTAATCCCATCACTGGGGAGGCAGAGGCAGGCAGACCACTATGAGTTCGAGGCCAACTTGGTCTACAAAGTGAGTCTAGGACAGCCAAGGCTACAAAGAGAAACCCTGTCTCAAAACAAACAAACAAAAAAACAAAACAAAAAAAAAAAGAAAAAGAAAAAAAAAGAAAGTCTCCATTTCCTCAGTGTTAAGGGTTACCAGTGCAAGCCTTACTGTGTTTTTTTCTTTTTGTTTGTTTGTTGTTGATTTCTCTGTTTGTTTTTGTTTTTAATGCAGATTCTAGAGATAAAAGTTAAGGTACAGTGTAAAATTATTCAGGTCATTATTTTGATTAGAAACCCCAACCAGGGCTGTGCTGGTTAATCTTATGCCAGCTTGACACACAAACTGGAGTTGTCTAAAAGGAGGGAATCCAATTGAGAAAATGCTTCCATAAGATCTGCCTGTAAACCTGGAGGTGGTGGTCACACCTTCAATCCCAGCACTTCAGGGAGCGGGAAGCTCAGAGGCAGGTGGATCTGTGTGAGTTTAAGGCTGCCTGGTCTACAGAGTGAGCCCAGGACAAGGCTAACACAGAGAAACCCTGTCCCAAACAACAAACAAGCAAAGAAACAACAACCAAACCAAACCAAAACAAAACAAAAGATCTGGCTATAAGGCATTTTCATAATTAGTGATTGAGTGGGGGAGGGTCTAGCCCATTGTAGAAGGTGCCATGTCTGGGCTGGTAGTCCTGGGTTCTATAAGAAAGCAGGCCGAGCAAGCCATGGGGAGCAAGCAAATAAGCAGCACCCCTCTATTGCCTCTGCATCAGCTCCTGCCTCCAGGTTCCTGCCCTGTTTGAGTTCCTGTCCTGGCTTCCTTCGATGATGGACAGTGATGTGGAAGTGTGAGCCAAACAGACCCTTTCCTCTAGATTTCCTTTTTGGTCATGGTGTCTCACTGTAGCAAAAGACACCTTAGCTAAGACAAGGGCTCTCCTTTTGTTCACCGCTTTGTCTCTTGATGTGTCACTGGAATTGGGCTACGTTCTCTGTTTTCATTGATGACTTAGTGTGTTGGTCCTTTGTGTGTTGTATTCAGTGATTTTTTCCCCCCTTGTATTGTCAGATTGGAGAAAAATGGGTATTTACAATCCTATGAGCTAATGAGTCCCATTCTGATGAGTGTGTTTATTTTTCATGGAACTTCAGAAAGGGGATTTTTTTCACTCTTCTAGTTCAGTTACCTTTCCATGCTCAGAACCCCAGCTTTATATTTTGCTGCATTTAAGCTATTTTTTTTTAATGACTTCTGCTGTCCCTTCCCTCACTCTTTACTTCCCTGACTGCAATGGGCTGAATATCTTATCCATGAAAGGTATATTTCTTTCTTCTCTGATGAGGCTCGATGGTGTGCTCAAGCGTGTTTGCATTTTGGGGAGGGAGAGTGCAGCGTGTCCCCGTCTAATGGCCTTCCCACGCATGCTCTTACTAGCTCGTCTACTGTGGGGGTTCTGCTCCAGGTCTGTGGTATTGGGCCTAGAAGGCTCTGCGCCATGTACAAAGGTGAGAGGAGGTCCGTGTGCCCTGAGCATGTGGCAGTTGAGTTGAATTGTCATTTCTACTCCTGTGTTTGGCTATGGCCTCATTTATTCTCTACCTCTCCCCAGGCAAATAACCTCTGAAAGGCATTAGTTGGTGAGCGTACTGATTCGAGAAGTGGCTCTCTATGGCTGCCATCACGTGCCCGGTTCTTTGTTACACTGGAGGGGCCAGCGGAACACCTGTAGGAAGAGGTGTTCGTGGCCCATTTTACCAGCATGCATTCCTGACAAGGAGATTTGCTTTTATATTGCAGGACAGCTTTATTTATTTATTTTTCACCTCCTATTATCCTTCCTTGTTCATCTTGCTTTGACGAATGGCACGGACTTCACAGTTAATGAGCACTTAAGATAATGCTGTGTATTATAAAACCCACACCTGGGAAGCGGGTGTTTTCAACTCCTTTCCCTCCAGTCTTTAATTTATAATGGTATCTTCTTGTACCTAAGACCTGAGTTTGTTTACCTTGTTTGTTATTTTATTTTATTAGCATCCTGTGTGGGGGTGGGGCTGGGAGTACACAATGGGGGAGGGGCACATGTGCCATAGCAGTCATGTGGAGGTCAGAGGGCACCTTGTGGAGTTGGTTGTCTCCTTCTGCCTTACCAGAAAGCCCCTCCATGTGCTGAGCTATCTTTTTAGGCCCTGCTCATCTGAGTACATAGGTTGTCTTTGTATATAGTAATCCTGCATTCACAGCTTTTATTTGCTTATTTATTTGATAGGGAAGGGCACAGTAGATTAAGATAGCTTGACATATCACTTCTTGATTTCAATATTTCAGAAACTGTTAAGCCCTCAGCATAGGCCTTACCTTTTTCCAAATCAAACTTGAAGTGAGATTTTATTAGTAGTATTATTAGTATTATTAAAAAGAAAACAGAAGAAATGTTGACATACATTATTTTAATATGGAACAACTTGGGAACAGAGACTATGTGTTGCCTTCAAAGTGCAGCAAGGTCCTGGTGCAGTGCAGACTCTCAGGCCCTTCTCCACATCTGGAAAAGCCAGAAGACAGACAGGCATGGTGGTGCACACCTGGAATCCCAGCACTCGGGAGGCAGAGGCAGGTGTATCTCTGTGAGTTCAAGTCCAGGACAGCCAAAGCTACACAAAGAAATCCTGTCTCAACAAAAACAAAAACAAAAAATCCAGAAGGCAGAATGGAATTTCTTTTCCTTGAACTTGGTGGCAAATTCTGACCTGGTCTGAACTCATTTGGTAGCAAAACCCGATCTGACCTTATGCGAAGCTATTTATAGTCCATGTTTATCCTACATAGTGTGAATATTTTGTGTGTTTTCCTGGGCAAATATTTCACTTATGCTGCCTTAAGACGTGTCTCGGGTCAGCCACACTACCTGCATATACCCTTTAAAGGTATGGAAAGCCCTGCATTCGGGAGTTTGCCAGTGCGTCCGTGAGCAGGTGATGGAGCTCTGAACCTAGGACAGGTGACAAGCTAGCATGGCTGCAGGCTAGCTCAGAGTGAGAGGGAAGGGGCTGTTTCCTAGGTACATGGTGACTAAGTTGTGCTCTGTGATACCAGACACCAACATCAGAGGTGCGTGAAGCAACTGAATTCAGTCTTGTGGGAAAAGTATTCCCCAGGAACGTCCTAATAGACCATGGCCTGCTTGGTAATAAATCTGATGTTTGGATGGGTCAGTTGTGAGGATGGCAGTATAAAGTGTGATCTTTTCAAGATAATAAAATGCTAATAATAAGAAAAATTACCCTAAATACTGGTCTGGGTTTCTTTTCTTTCTATTTAAAATGATGGTTGTTATGTGTGTATGAGGGTGCACTCTTTGCAGGCACGTGCACCACGCAGCATACACACGTGACGGTCAGAGGATACACAGCCTTTGAGGGTGGCTCTCTCCTCGGGCCTCCGCTGAAGCAGTGTCTCCCTTGTTTTCTGCCAGTTTGTGCACTCCAGGCTAGCTTGCCCCACAGCCTTCTCGATGATTTTCCTGTGTCTGCCTCCAATCTTTCCATAGGAGTGCTGGAGTAGAGATGCATGCGTCCACATCGGCTTTTCATGTGGAGGTCTGGAGAGCAAACTCAAGCTGTCCAGCTTGAGCAGCAGTCATTTGTACACACTGAGCTATCTTGCCAGCCTAGGTTTTGAGATTCTTCACATTTTTTGTTATTCATTGCCATTTGATGAGGTCATCATAAGTAACCTGATACATATTTCCTGAAAGCAAGGATACAGACGGAAAGAGGAAGTTATTGTTTAATTGAATCAGTGAGCATACTTGCCAAGGAAATAATGTTAATCTAGTACAGGTTGATTAATGTTCTGTAATTAATACATATAACGGCATTTTCTGTCATCTGCCTTTAGAGGAAGTGTCCTGTTTTCCCACACAACTTAATTTTTGAAAGTTTTTCTTCTGTGTTTCTTTGTAATGAGACATCATTGAAGAGGGTGAGATTCCATGGCTGTGTTAACGATGTAAAATCTAGAAGTTTCATTCCGTTCCTTGCTTCTCTGTTAACTTTCCAATGCAGCCACTGAAACCCAGTGAGTCCTCCCACTTCAGGGAAATATCATAAACAATTCACACCGCCATAACTTGCATCCGTGATGTCCCCCTGGCAGATGCCAATGGACAGGGTCACTTTTGTAGTATTACAAAGGAAAGCAAAACTCTTAAGTCATCGATGACATTTAGCACAAGAGGAGACTCTAGTGTGGAGGGCAATGTGTGCAAACACGTTGCTGGAGGCATGCTGCCGACGTGGACGGCCTCCACGCTCCTCACACACCCGACAGCTGCTTGTGCACGTCTTAAATAAGGTCTCACAGTGAGAGCCCTTCTCTAGATGTAGTGTATTGTTTGGTTCTGCCTTTGTGCTAACCACTCTCAACAATTATTCTTAGAGTAAATTACTATGCTAGGTAGAAGAAACACACGGGGGGAAAGACAGGAAATGAACATACAAATTAGACAACTAGTGATAATCCAATTTACCAAAGTGAGGGCCTGGGGAGGTGGCTCACCGGTGAAGTGCAGGTAACACAAACAAGGGGACCTGAGTTCAATGCCCAGATCCCATTTAACAACCTGGGTGTGTTTCATATACCTGTAATTCCATCACAAGAGAGGTGGTGACAGCTAGGTCCCATGTTTTGCTGGCCAGCCTTTCTGGCTGATGAGAGACCCTTTTTTTTTTTTTTTACAAAAAGTGGGGTGCAGATAACACCTGAGGAGTAACATCTAAGGTTGACATCTGGCCTATGAATACACAGTCGAATGCATGCACACACACATGTGCATACCTGCACACACATGAACACATGTATACCTGCACTCACACACATACACACATAATGACAGCAAACAACTGCCTCAAAGGGATCAAGATTGAGGCCTATGGGAGGGACAACTCATCAATTTGGCGTAGCAAAGGAAGACCTAACTGAGAAGGTGGCCCTTGAGTGGCGGACGTGCCCCATCAAGAGAGGGAGTTGGCCGCTTGCCAACAGATTGACATGTCGAGAGGAAGGGATTGGCCTGGGAAAGGGTCTGGGATGTTTGGTGCTGAGAAAGGGATAGCATGTGGCCTCAGTTGATTCTCCCTGTTGGCGTGACCCTTGGGGGTTTCTTCTTACAGCAAAGAAAGAAATTTCTTCTTCTTGGGATTCAACCAGGATCATCAGGATTTTGAAGGCAAAGACATATTTTCAGGAGTCAGCTGGAGATACACCTGAGGAGGAGAACATCCCTTGGGCCTTTGATGACTGAGTGGATGGTGGGCCTTTATCCTGAGGCATGTGCTTCCTTCTTGGCTACTCACTGTTAGCTACCCTAGGCTAAGTACAGCAAAAACTTTCCCGCAGAAACCCGTAGACCTCCATTTAGCAATTACCTTTCTCGTTGTATAGCCTACTCAGTAAGGTCAAAACATAAATAAATGCAGATACTAGCACCTGAACCCCGAGATGATGTTTATTCATGATCGTTTCCTCAAAAGGTGTTTATATAGCTTCTGGAATTTTCATTGCTATAGGTCATAAGTGTCACTGCTCAAGGCATCTTTGTCATATTTAACACTAGCGTTTTGTTTGTACTTAATTAAAAAAAAATAAAGCAATAATTGAAACAAGCCAAGGTGATGCCTTGAGAAGAGGCTTGGATTCTGGGTCATTAAGCCTGAGAGCGTTGCCTAATTCCCCCCCTCCTTATTTCTTTATTCTTCATGCACAATGATTTTGGCACTGGATAACCAACCTTGACATTTTACGAAGTTGAAAACTTTCTGACCTCTTAGCATTTGGCTAATGGTTTCGCCATTCTCCAGGCCACCCTGTTTTCCTGTAGAAAGGACAGCAGTAGAAACTGATCTACGGTTGTCTGAATATTTCTGGGAAAGATTTTGTGTGTAATTATAGGTAGGTAAGTGAACCAAGTAAGTGTATCTAAATAACTATTTCTCAGTAGCGTCAGAGTTCGTTTGAAAAGCAAAAGCGCTGTAGTTCTACTCCCTTTTAAAGATGTTTATCAGAAATGAAGCGGAACCCTTCCCGCTACCAGCGGGGCTACGCTCCTCAAGCTGTTGTTTTCCACAAAGGGGGAGGCTGA
This sequence comes from Acomys minous, assembly GCF_964271855.1. Taxonomy (NCBI): domain Eukaryota; kingdom Metazoa; phylum Chordata; class Mammalia; order Rodentia; family Muridae; genus Acomys; species Acomys minous. The sequence continues at coordinate 96,587,230 of NC_140495.1, forward strand.
GGAAGCAGCTTGCCTGCAGATCTATGAAGTTCCCTGTTCTGACCCATTGAGCAAGGTTCGTATCTACAACTGTTCTCTGTGTCTTTAAGTTAGGGGAATAAAATATTGAACAGGATGTTTATGAAGCTGAAAGGGCAGTACTAAGTAAGCTTCAGGACTCCAGCCAGTGTGGGAAGTCTTGCAAGAAAGACGTGGCTGTCGAGGGCTCCAGGTGTGTCAATGTGTTTTCCTTTTTTTTGTTTGTTTGTTTTTTTGGTTTTTCGAGACAGGGTCTCTCTGTGTAGCCTTGGCTGTCGTGGACTCACTTTGTAGACCAGGCTAGCCTCGAACTCACAGCGATACGCCTACCTCTGCCTCCTGAGTGCTGGGATTAAAGGCGTGCGCCACCACGCCCGGCTGTCAATGTGTTTTCAATGCACTGGTATCCTCTATCATCACATCGGACCTTAGCTGAGGGGTTTTCACTATTCCCAGAATTTTGCTATGTTAGCTAATCTCTAGAACAAAGTTGGAAATACAGTGTCCTCTATGTTACTTGTGTAACAGCTACAAAATGTTAATATTAGTTGCTCAGTTTCTGACAGATTTTTACCCGGTAGCCCACTTGACAACAAGGCTTTTGATATTAGACTTGTAGGCTTATTTAGTGATTTGTTTGTTTCTGGAAAAAAGACCGGGGGACTGTTCTGATTATACTGAACGTTGGCATGTCACATTTACCTGCCAGTTCTGAAGTTTACCACCTATAGAGTGAAGATTCTTCAGATAGTGTGTGAGGTTCAGATAGTGTGTGAGGTGGAGGCTGTGGTGGAAGCAAATATCTCTGAACGCTGTGCTAGAAGGGACAGAGGGTACACTCACACATCTGAGCTTTGATTCTTGTGTCGCCAGTTAGTAACTACGCAAGGACAGCCAGGTTACCAGGATTTCCCAAGCCCGAGGTTCTGTGAAATATAGATATTTTTCTCCCCTCTGGGACTAATGTCAAACTCCTCCCTTAGGTCTCAGCCAGAAATAGGCAGAGCAAAGGTTAGGTCTTGGAGTGTCTTCTATAAGGAGAGCAGATCTGGGGGGATTGTTGTACCTTAACTCCCCGCATGAGAACCCTTTGTTTACTTTTGAGCCTTCCTACCACGTTCTCCTTTTCATGAGCCTGTGGGTGATGTGTGTGTGTGTGTGTATATGCAAGTTACTGTGTGTGTGTGTGTGTGTGTGTGTGTGTGTGTGTGTGTGTGTGTGCTCACATGTATGTGCATGCTTACAGAATCCTGGGGTTGGTAACAAGGGTCTTCCTGAATGGCTCTTCTATCTTATTCTTTGAGGCAGGGATTTCTCAGGCAAACCCAGCGCTTAAAGATATGGTTAGTCTCACTAGCTGGCTCGCTTGGGGATCCCCTGCCTCTGTCTTTAGAGGCTGGAATTATTGGTGGGTTACCACATCTACTCTGGATTTGAGTTCTAGAGATCCAAACTCTGGTCCTCTCGCTTTTACAGCAAGCTTTAACTGCTGAGCCAGCTCCTCAGCCCCGTCCTGTTCCACTTTAATATGGCTCACTACCTTGTTTTCTTTGTACGTCAGGATATCTTGTTCCACTGTGGGAACATTAATTTACTCTGTTGGCTTCTTTTCTCCTTTATAAGAAAATCAGAAATTTGTTTTCCAATCTGTTGAGAACATTATCATTTTTAGTTGCTGTAGAAGATTGTGTATTTACTGTATCTCTAGAGAAAATCTTTTGGAACACACTTATAAGACATATTGCGTTGTATAATCATAAAAAGTGTCAGAGAGATTATTAGATATTTGTGTGACATCAACTTCTGGTGATATGCGTTGGATTTAGAATAATTGGCAAGTTAACCCTGGATGTGAATTTTACACTTCGGTGTTGTGCCCTCAAGACTTCAGCCCTCTGTCTTTACATTGTATGTAATTGGTCAGAGGGAAGGAACAGGGCTGCATGTGAGGTACAATGCTCCCTGAACTTGGCTTTCACCTTGGCCCTGGTGTCACAGCATGGGGAGGGAGGGTGGAGGAACCTGAGATGAAAAAAAATCAGGTGATGGGGATTCCCCCAGTGCCATCTATTTATTTAAAAATGGTGTGGCCCTGTTGTAAACCCCAGGAGTATCTAGCACAGGTACTGGCACCTATTTTAAACTGGTTTAAAAAAAAAAAGGATGTACAGTTAATCTGTCACCATTTCTGGGGATTGTAAGGTAAGGTCTGAGAAAACCCTAACAGTTCCCATTGAGTTTTGTTGAGTGACATCGGAGAGAAACCCCATACGCCAGCATCTCACATGTAAGTTCACCAGACCCTTTTGTGCCTTGTGAGTTGTAAGGGGCAACTCTCTTCCAAAGAGACGGAGAGCGGAAGGCTAGGAAGTGGGCTTTAAAATGGCGCCGTGTGCTTGTGCAGGGAAGGGCTGAAGTCTGAGAATGCTCAGCGTGCTCATCTCCCATCTGACATCTCTCATGTTGTTTTGCCTCTAACAGATGTACCAACTCATCTCAGAGGTTGGATATTTTTATAATTGAGGTGCAAAGAAAACAAGGGATGTTTGCTAGTCTTTGTACCTCTCAATAGAACTTCAGTTGTCATTCCATAATTATATCTGGAAATGACACAAAGAAACATCTTGGGCTTAAAAATATAAGCCCTAAAGTAGTTGTACAAAGAACACCTTATTTAGTGACCCGAAAAAAAAAAAGTTGTTTTTTTTTTTTTTTAAATCAAAGTCTTTGGTATAAATTCTTTGTTGCTATGACAAAAATACCTGACGACAAATCAGCTGAAGGAAGGAAAGGTTTATTCTCTGGCTTGCAGTTTTGGGAGATACCGTTCATCCTTGGGGCAGGAGGCAGTGTGGCCTGATGAGAAGGGTGAGAGGGGGCTGCTCACCATTGTTCTCAGGCGGGAGGTGGAGGCGTAAATGCATTCGGTTGCTCACTGGCATGCCTGTTCCTGGCCCCGATTTTGTCTAGTGTGAGCATCCGTACCCACATGTTAAGGAGAGCCTTTCTTCCTCAGTTAAGCTCTAGTGATTCTAAGCCCAGTGCAGTTGGCAGGGAAGGTCAGTGTTGTTCACGCCCAGGGTCAATTGTAAGTTTCCCTTCTGACTTTTCTCATTGTGACAAATTGGCATAAGATTTACTGTTGTCACCATTGTCACCTGAACAATTTAGGTCCCTTCACTTTAGTCACAAAGTGTAGCTCTCACTGCCTAGTTATATCTCCCATTTCCCAAACACTGTCATAGCAGAGACCAATTTGCTCCACCCCCGGGCTCTGCCAACCAGCACTGTGCTTTCTTTCTCTGCAGTGTTACCTACCCATCCTGGATATGCCATACTAATGGACCAGCATGGCCTTACCATTCTGGATTTGGCTTCTTGCCTTTGGAATGTTTTTGTCCTGGTCCTTTCTTCCTTGTTTCGTTTGAGTAACTCTTCACTGTGCCCGTTGCATGACTGACCTACACTTTGCCCATCTAGTCAACCATTGATGTGTCTTTGGGTCCTTTTTTTTCCTCCTGGCTGTTGTGAGTGGAGAAGCAGAGAACATTCCTGAATGGGTTTGTTCAGACCCCCATCTCTTCTCCGAGGTAAATATTCTAGGAGTGAGCTTGCTGGCCATGCAATAATTCTAGGATCAGATGACTGGCCGTCAACAGGCTGTCCTTCTCTGATAGTTTTATTTTTGTTATGTTAACATTTTAGTGTCTCGTTACGCTTCCAGCATTTGATAGATTACTTTTGGGGTAAAAAAAAAAAAACCATAAGCCTGTGTATATGATTATTGTACATGGGAGTAGAGGGAGGGATACTTGGGGAAACTCAGAGACTAGTGTAACAGCAGTAGAGACAGGAGCCCCTTCTGGAATGTTAGCAAACAGCACCTGGTACACCAGAGCACCTCAACAAAGCAACTCGCTCCAGCAGAATTCCGGCTGGCTATTGTCTGGCTAGAAGATAGATAGTGGGCTCTGTTACTTCTGGCTTAAGATTCTTCCAGAGAGAAACAGTCGGGGGCTTGCCATGCCACATGACCACTAGCTAATAGCTACATGCACTGTGTGCGATGGGCTCTCCTAATGTAGCTTTTGTCTTACTTATTTCTCATTTAGTATGAGGGGATGAGAGCAGGGCCCCCCCTTTTTTTTTTAAAGCAGTTTTACAAAGAGTTTTCTGGACCATCTGCAGTGGGATTGACAGTTGCCAGTCCCGCCTTTGGTCTGTTGTTTTTGGAGTCCAAACCAGGTAAGTTACATTCCTGAGACTTTCCATTACAAGCTACTGAATGTGTGGTTGTAGCAAGGAGAAGGTTACCATCCATCATTAACTGCCCTGCTGTGTAGGAGATGTGGATGGATAGGAGACGGTGCTTGGAACACAGTTGCTTGGGGGTCTGTGCTCTTTTCGTAGGATGTGGGGTTATCCCCCAAGATCTCAGCTTCTTAGATCCAATGACTAGGCTATTGTTTAGGTTGCCTTTTTATTGCTTGTGCTGATGCATATTATAAGTTTATTCCCTCAGGTGAGTCTGCCTCAGTCTCAAGCACAAAACACACAATACCCTTCCTCCTTGAGAGCTTTTCACATTTTCAAGTAGGAGGTCTGTATGTAGGAGACTCTCTGCTTTTACTTCTAGTAGACTGCATTTAATTACAATATAGATTCTGTACCTAAATATTTCCCCCAAAGAGTCTTGTTTTAATTGTATTTTAAATATGACATGCTGGCTTCTCTTCACTGGACCAGTGTTCATGATCTCCGCTCTGGATGTTCAATGTTTTGTGTTGCAATACAAATCCTCGTGCAGTACAAATATTGCCAAAAAAATTATAATTGTCTTTCTTACTGTTACTCTTTATTTGTTATTATGTCTATAGGACTGTTTTATTAAAACTGTATTTTCAAATGAAAGAAACAGCTGACTGAAAAGTGTATTTCTTGTTGAGAGAACTCAAGAGGGAAGCTGTTCGTGTTTTCACCTCCAAATAATTTTCTCCCAGCTGTTAAGAAAAAAGCCTTGCATGATAAATGTATAGAGTCATGGCATTGAAATGTCATTGCATGTCCTTCCTGTAAAGTATTTAATAGTTAGGAGAATTGCAGTGATCAAGGTAATATAGCAAATGGCAGATCTTATTTTTAGGAAAGCATGTACTCATAGAGGCAGAAACAGCCTTCATCTAAGTGCGTCTTAAAACACTTAAATGGCATTGTTGATTTGTTTGTATCAGTTAAGTAGAGTTTTTGTACCTGTTCTTAGGGACTGAACACAAATCATGGGCCGCCCAGGCAAAAGCTTTGCCGTTAGGTTATACCCCTAGCTCTCTGGTTTTATGGGTACAGTGTCTTGTCATGTAGCCCCGGCTGGCCTTGCATTTGCTTTTGCAGCCTTGCAGTCTTCCTGCCTCTGCCTACTTTATGTTGAGGCTCCAAGCATGCATTACCACTCAAGCGTGGCTTTGGTTTTGACAGGCAGTTCATGGTAGGTTATGGCTTGTCATCTGCTAAAAAATGTAACTACTTTTAATGTGGCCACCAGCGAGCAGATACCCCTGTGAACAGATGCTAATAATTGAGATACAGCTCAGTGGGTCTGGGGCTTACCCTACAAGCATGAGGACCCGAGTTCCACTCCCAGAACCCAATGGTGGCCTAAGCTTGTAATCCCAGCTCTGGGAACACAGAGACAAGAGCCTCCCCAGGGTTCAGTAGGCAGCCAGGTGGACAGCGCTTGAAGAATGGCAGAGAGGAGAGTGTTGCCCTCTGACCTTCCACATGCACAAACATACAATGGAGTCTCCTAGGTCAGCTGCTTTTGAATTGTGCTTAGGGAACAGGTTCCAGTTACTGCAGTTTGAAAAGGATAAGACAGACGAAAATAAAGAGTAACCCAAGATCCATAAAATACTGGCTTACAGAGTAATGCCAATGTGTGTGGGTTGCTGTTCATTTGACAAGGCTCTCCAATGAAGGCACCTCTTGAACTGTGCAGCAAGCTCATAGAAACACAGCACAGGAGGGGACCACTGTTATATACTAACTGGAGTTAATGCTGCTAGATTTGCTGATTACGTAAGGAAAGCCCAAACTCTAGATTTCCCATTGAAAACTCTTGGTTTTGGGATATTTTGTTTGTTTTTTGTTTGTTTGAGATAGGGTTCTCTGTGTAGCCTTGGCTGTCCTGGAACTCTCTCCATAGACCAGGCTGGCCTCTAACTCAGAGATCCCAGGGATGTGCCTGCCTCTGCCTCCTGAGTGCTGGGATTAGAGACATGTACCACCACTGACCAGTGACTAATAGTATTCTTAACTATCTTGAGGCTGAGCATAAGCAAAGAGATAACCAACCAGCATGGTATCCTGCACTCCAACTAAATTCCTTTCTATGTTTTGGGCTGAGTTCTGAGAATTTGTTCATAAATCAGTACCGAACAGAACATCGGCCCTGAGTCTAGCTAGCATAAGGAATACTGCACTAAGTTCTGAACCCACCTATTTCCTGTCTGTCTTTCTAGCATCTAACATTTATTTGTCTAGCCATCTGTTCTATCATCTTTTGTTTGTCTATCAATTATCTATCAATCTTTTTTCTATTACTTATCCACCTGGATGTCTGTGATCTTTTTATCTTTTCATGTTTTTTTTAAACACTCTTTTGATTACTGAAGTGATAATTTCAGGTTTCACTTACACCCTCTCTACATGTCCCTTACCAAGGCCCAGTAGAAAGGTGAGTTCTTGCCTGGCAGCACACATCGTGTTCCTAATGGCACTGAATGCATTTCAGGTAGTGAAAGGTCTGGAGAGGCCCTCATGAGTGATGCCTCAGCTTTCCAGGGACACTGAAAGTTTGGGTTTCCAAATCAGTACCTATCAGGCAGGAATTGGTCTTATTAAATATATACTATGGATAAATAGGTTCACAAAAGTAAAAAAGCAAAATTAATACATCCTGAATCTCTGCTATGTGCCACAGAGAGCCTGTAAGATTTGTGTGTTCCTTGTTTCATTTTCTTATTAAGTATTGTTTTTCAAAAAAAAAGGAAACACTGTCTTCATTGCTTCACTAGTGACCAAGTCTTCGCCCAGCTGGTGGCTGTGTGGCTCGCCCAGCCTTCCTCCCTGGTGGAATCCAAAGCTTGTTCTTTTCTGACCTCTTTGCCTTTTCCGGATTGAGGAAGTTTGTCATTAGTTAGTGCAGTTAAATTTCAACCCCTGTAATTTGTCAATTGGTATTACAATGAAGCGAAGGAAGCAGAAATGCCTACTTTAGTGGACGTAGCAAAAATAACTCAATTCTTATGACCACATGCATCAAATTTCCAAGACATTACAACAACTTGTATTTTTGAAAATACCCCGGATGTCACACATTCCGAGTTCATGATTGGATGGTCGTAGTAAGTAAATCTGTTTTGTTAAAATGCCACAGCAGATTCACAAGGTGCCCGAGATCCTTCACAAAAACCATATGCTTGCATTTGGTAATTATATGGATGACTTTAAAACTGACGGTGTTTATATTTATTGCGGTAATAAAGGCATTTTGTTGAGACCTAACATATGTATAGTTTAGTTAGTTGTGAAATCTCAGACATGGATATTTACAAAGTGTTTTGCATTCCGTCTCATTAAATACTTAGTTGAGAGCACAAAAATTAACTCACATTTTATAATTATAGGATACAAGATATGAAAAGAGTCGTATTCCTAATTATAGATTAGCAAGAAATGAATATGAAAGTTGTATCTTCTCAGCTCTTGGCTCAGGGTCCCACCCATGTGTTGATGTCTCTGGGGCTGAAGTGCATCTTAAAATCCATATATTCGTATCCTTACTGCTTAAGACACAGCAGCAGTAGCCCCAGGGGTACCTGCTTGTATGCATGCAGGCTTGGGTGTCGTTTCCAGTAGCATGACTGTACCATCTCAGAGTTTCAGTCAACACACTAAGGATCCTTTGCAAGAAGAATTTATAGACAGGTGAAAAAAAATATTTGGAGCCAGTTGTGTATCCCACCAGGAGATATAATGCCATTCCCTGCCTTGGTGGAGTAGAGCCCAAACAGGTCCTGACAGTGAAGTTAAGCATTAATGACCAGGAAAAACAGATCCTGAATGACACGGCCTGAGAATAATGTTGCTGGTTATTTCTTTTTGTTGTTGTTGTTGTTGTTGTTGCTGGTTATTTCACTTGAGGTTTTCTGTCAGATGTGTGTATAAAGGTCACATGATTAATATCCGTGTATAAACCAGCCAAATAAAAATTCTGAACCAACAGAATTTTTTTCATGTCATGTCAGAGTGACATTTGATCATCATGATGAGTTGTTTTTTTTAATTCTTTGTGTAAGATTTACAATGGTCTGCTTCATGAGAACTGCCTCTGAGATATGATTAAGCATAGGACTGAATAACTAATTTTTCAAATTGAAAATTAAAACTCATGGCTTATTAGTCTCATGGCTCCAACACATAATTTCTTAGTGTTTAATTTCATCTATATGCTGTAATGATCCTGTACTGACCAACTATGGTTTTAATAGTTCTATTTGTTCTGGAAGATGCTTTTCTTCAAGGTTAAACATAGTGAAAAAAAATCATAAGCTAGATATGTCTGCCTCCCTCCCTCCCTCCCTTCCTTCTTTTCTTCTTTCCTTCACTCTTTCTTTCTTTTTTGTTTCTTGAGACAGGATTTCTCTGTGTAGCCTTGGCTATCCTGGACTCACTTTGTAGACCACGCTGGCCTAGAACTCACAGAGATTCACCTGCCTCTGCCTCCTTGAGTGCTGGGATTTAAGGTGTGTGCCACTATGCCTAGCTCCTCAATTTACTCTTTCAATGGCAGTCTTCAGGTTAGCACCATAGACCAATTTAAACCAAACCAAAGTCCAACAATAACCAAATAGCCTAGCAATCAGTTGTCTGTAACTTATTGCTTCTTTAAATATGTTTTACCCTTAAGAATTCCTTTTATTCCAGTTTGGCTTAGCATTCCTAAAAATGAACAGACTTTAATTTATATTAGATATGTTGACCATACATCTTCATTTCAATCTGCATTTTAAAAACAGTATAGTGAGGCAGCATAGTGGGGTACACCTTTAATCCCAGCACTCAGGAGGCAGAGGCAGACAGATCTCTGTGAGTTCAAGGCCAGGCTGGTCTATAAAGCGAGTCCAGGACAGTCAAGATAACATAGAGAAACCGTATCTCGAAACCCCACCACCACCAACAGCAACAACACCCCCCACCCCATATTTATCTCCTTATCCTATAAAGAGAATCCATATTATAATTATAATATTGGTAAAATATATAATTGAATAAATCAGAAATGCTTAAGTTCTGTGCAGAGAAACTTCTTAAGGGGACACTACAAAACTTGTTCCAAACTGTGTGCATGCTAGAGTGTTGTAACCATCACTCCTAAGCAGACGCTGGGTTGTGTCTAGAATGGCGGAGTTAATATTTTAAGCAGGAATACAAAAGGTGTGCAATCCAGTAAATGTGTAAAAAGAAATCAAAAGCAGACAAAAAAAATTTTTTTCCAGTTTTGAAAGTGCCAAGGAACCAGAATCAAGTCACCATCCCTAAGACCTAGTGATTGATGTCACGTGACATTTCTGCTCTCCTGTTAGAGGTGATGGACACAACTACTACCTGGTGTTAGAATTTTAAAAATCATTTACTTTTAATATATTATATTCTTCCATCTTCATTTCCTCTTATGTTAGAGTATATTTTAGTGTTGGAGCAAATACACTTTGTCACAGAATAAAAAGAGACAACTATATAAACATTTAAAATTACATTTAATGTTTTAGACTTTTGAAATTCAAACCTTTTCTCTTTAATACATACACATATGCATACACACAAACATCCACATCCACATACGTACACCTGCAAACATACACATACATATTCACATGCACAAAGACATACACAGACATGTACACACACATCCACATGCTTACACACATATGCATACACTCACATACACATAAATGCACACACACATACATGGACATATACAGACACGCACAGATGCATATGTGTGCACACATATACACATACCCATGCACACACACTCACATACATTGGCACAAATGCATGCACACACACACACATGCACATAAACACACTGACACATACAGATACACACACAGCTTTCCCCAGCTTTTTTTTCCAGTGAGGATCTGACTGGCACAGGCTTCCCTTAAGTCCTCAAACCTCTTATCTTTACCTCTAAAGTGCTGGAGTTATAATCATGAGCCACCACACCATATTACATTTCCTTTTCTTTCTTTCTTTCTTTCTTTCTTTTTTTTTTTTTGTCAAAATGGCATATTATCCTGAAATATTTTAGAGTACATTTATAGCTATCTGTAAGGGACTTCCACATTGTAATAATGCCCTTTACAGGAAAGAAACCTCTTACTACCACAGTTAAAAACCATTTAAGTATCTTCTTTAACTCAGCCTCCTTATTTCTGAAAAAAAATCATGAATATATTTTATATCTGTAGGTATACTTACATAATATCTTGTAATCTTCCGAAGAGAGTAAACAGACAATTTGGTATGCTTCCCTAATGGTGCGCTGTTAGCTCTTCAGGTAGATGGCCTTGGTTTTCGTGGAGTGGTGGGCCACTAAATAGTTTTGCTCTCATGTTGAGTCCACTTCTGTGTAGGAAGTGCTGTTGCTTATTTCTTGTGCCCGAGGTTCCATGTCCTCTCCTCCTCCTTGGCCACTGGCTTCCTTCGGGAACCTGTGCAGTCAGCCCAGAGCGACACGCCCCCTAGTGTCCGATTCAGAACCCACAGCTTTCTCCAGCAGCCCAGCTCCCCGGGAGGCTTGTTCCAGGCCAGCTCTTTATCACTATGCCTTCTGATGACACCCCTTTCTGTGTTGTTTTCTTATTATTTGTTGGTCTAAATGTCAGTCATGAGAACAATACCTAGATTTGATATGGACATTCTTTTCCCCACATATGGTTTCTATTCTTCCTAAACTAACTGACAAGGATTCTGGGAATATTAAATTTTTGTGTGTGTGATGCAGTTGTGTTTTAATGAGTTTACGATTAGCTGGGCGTAGTGGCACACACCTTTAATCCCAGCGCTTGGGAGGCAGAGGCAGGTGGATCAGTGTGAGGTAGAGGCCGGCCTGGTCTACAAAATGAGTCCAGGACAGCCAAGGCTGCACAGGGAAACCCTGTCTTGGCAGGGGGAGGGGGCAGGAATGAGTTTAAAATGTGCTGTAAGCATTAATTCAACCAGATTTCTAAGTATTAAGGATACTATTAGGCTTTGCTCTGATGTGAACACAAGACAAGTGGTATTTAAGAAATATGCACATTAACTGTTTTTAAAAAGTGGACATAGTGTTTACAGTCTTGAAAAATAATAAAACAGTAAACCGTAGCAGGAATCTCTTTCTTCCTATGTATGACAATATTTGATTAGCTTAGGTCATGGAAAATGTCTCTTATTCAGGATTTGTAATCAAGATTTGCTTTTTCCTCTAAATCCCTTTGGAATTGTAGGTGCCTCTGGTGGTGGGTTTGAGGATTTACTATAGTATATTTAACTAAAGTCTATGAGTAAAGGAGGTTAGTAAAGAATTGAGCCTTTCATGAACTCTTTGATTTGGAATTTGAGGGGAGGTATGCAAAAATAGGCATGGGATTACCGATTAGATAAAACAGGCCAGTATTTACTAAAAATACATATTATTAGCTATTACAAACATCTCCACTGAATGCTTTCAAATGTGTACTTTGGAAACTTTTTCCTCTTTGGAAGAAAAATAAAATCTTTCCCTCAAGGTGAATGATATTCCTTATGTAATTTTAAATTTGTTGTGTATTCTCTTGGTAAAGCCTTGCAATTTTAACTGGCTATTTCTACTAAAAGAAGACAAATGTGATAGCTTTTTGGGGGGTTGTTTTGTTTGTTTGTTTGTTTGGTTTTGGTTTTGTTTTGTTTTGTTTTGTTTTTGAGACAGGGTTTCTCGGTGTAGCCTTGGCTGTCCTGGACTCACTTTGTAGACCAGGCCGGCCTCGAACTCACAGAGATCCACTTGCCTCTGCCTCCCAAGTGCTGAGACTTAAGGTATGCACCACCACTGCCCAGCTGCTCTTTTCTTAGAAATTAAATAAAAGCTAGTGACCTCACTCTTTCATATTGTCTCTGGCCCCTAAAGCAGGATTTTGTAATATTTTAAAAAACTTTTAAAACATAAATGCTTGCCTTTTGTCTTTCTTGCGCTATCCTATATGTAAGTTGTTTGTTTGTTTATTTGTTTGGGACAAGGTTTCATTGCTGGCCTAGACTGACTTTGAACTCCCAGTATTGAATAATCCCTTATCTTGGTCACCACATTTTAATTTATCAAGGTGTTCAACTCCCTGTCTTGGTTAAACCCAAAAGCTGTTCACAACTTCCTGTGGGGAAATGACAGGAAGACGGTGAAGAGCTGGCAAGAGGAGTGAAGGTGGCCTGGGGTCAGATCCAGTTGCTGACCCAATTCTGCCACTTGACCTTCTTGTGTTTGGGGATTATCATCCGGAAAGGGGGCCCTACCTTTTGCCTTCCGAGGATGATGTGAGGTTAGGAGCCAAAGCTTGGCTTGACTTTTGGAAGCTGTGGGTCTGGATTTATGTTGAGACCTTTCATGGTGTTAGTCAGGGTTTCTGTTGCTTTGATGAAACATCATGACCAAAAGCAAGTTGGGGAGGAAAGTATTGATTTGGCTTGTACCTCAATATTATAGGCCATCATCGAAGGAAGCCAGGACAGGAACTCAAGCAGGACAGGAACCTGGAGGCAGGAGCTGATGCAGAGGCAATGGAGGGGTGCTGCTTACTTGCTTGCTCCCCATGGCTTGCTCAGCCTGCTTTCTTATAGAACCCAGGACCACCAGCCCAGGGATGGCACCACCCACAATCGGCTGGCCCCTCCCACATCAATCACAATTAAGAAAATGCCTTACAGCCAGATCTTATGGAGATATTTTTCTCAACTGAGGTTCCCTCCTCTCAGATGACTCTAGCTTGTATCAAGTTGACATAAAACCACCCAACATACTTGAGCTTTTCTCACGAGTGCTTATTATGCCTGGTGATGTCACTGATAGGAAGGATTGCTCTACCCCCCCCCCCCCAATTTGGACTTTGTACCTCTCACATCTCAGACATTAAGGCTCATTGGTTAAGTCATGTGCCTTTCAGGAAAGAGCCAAAATAGGGGTAAATCAAACTACAGAACAGGGCTCTGAGTTACTGAGAAGTCACAATCAGAACAGGATATATCGGAATATGAAAATTTATCCTGAAGTTCCACAAGCCTCCTTCTATGCATCTTAATTCTTTGTGCGTGTGATGCATGCATGGGGTGTATGTGTGTGTGTGTGTGTGTGTGTGTGTGTGTGTGTGAGAGAGAGAGTATGCGTGTGTGAACATGTAGAAAGCAGAGTTTGATGTTGGTACTTTTTCCCTTGATTGCCCCTCAACCTTCATTTTTAAGACAAAGGCTTTTTCTGAGCCTGAAGCTCACCATTTTGCCTAAAGCAGCTGGCAAGCCCCCTCCACGCCCCCAAGATATACGTTTCCCCAACTGCTCAGCACTGCAGTACAGTCTCTTGCCCGGATTTATTGTGGGGCTTGGGGAAATCTAAACTCAGCTCCCCATGTTTCCCAGCAAGCACTTTACCTACTGAAACCACCTTGCAGGAAAGTATCTATGACAACAGAGTATATATATATACACACACACACATACACACACACACACACACACACACACACACACACACACACACACATAGTAGGAAGCTTTAAATGGGCAGTGATGAATATTTCTCGGAATCTTCTTACTTTCCAGTGTAAGGAACAAACTAGAACTAAGATAAAGGGCGTGGCCACACCACAAGGTAAATGAACCGAAAGGGCGTGGCCATGGCTCAGGTGACTCAAAGGCTATGGGTGCAAAACACCCCCTGCTTCCTCTGGTGCTCATCCCAGCAGCAGATCAGATGGTAGATGCCCCCTGCTCACTCTCTAAGGCACTAAGAGGATGTGTACTAATGATTTTTCTGACTAACAAATACAGAAATGTATAAACACTGGTAGCGAACATTTTGGCTTTTTAAAATCTCTCGGGCTAAGCACGACAGTGCGTTGGCATAAAGATGATCAAGACAGACTTGGGAATGAGAAAAAATGGTCAGAGCTTATTGACTGTACATTAATTTGTTATCTGTACATGCTGTTCTGGATTAAAATCTCGGTCATTTTTTTTTGAGTGGAGCCACCTCGTAATAATTCGATGTGTCCAAGTGTCATTTAGAAATAACTTGACATTCGAAGTAAAGCTGTTGTCTTTTAAGAGAAGAGATTGCTAACCTGTCAGAGTTGGGGGTTATTAATGATGACTGAATCCTGGAGAAGAGTGGAAAGCACTTTTTAAAGCCCAAGTCCCAAGGAAAGCAGAATTGCCACAGGGGTAGGAAGCAGAAAAGTGAAATTATTTTAGGAGATGTGGCTCAGTTTGTAGAATGCTTATCTTTGCTCCAAGCCCTGGCTTGTATCTCTGGCACCTATAAACGGGGCTTGCTGTTGCGGGCCTATCATCCCAGCACTTAGGAGCTGATGGCAGGAGTCTCATAAATGGAAGGATAGCCTCATGATGTAGCTGGTCAGAAAGCAGCCTGGCATATATGAGATCCTGTCTCAAAAAAGCAAAACAAAACAAAACACAGTCCACTTTGGATTTCATAATCACCATGTGTCCCTCTTCTTTATGGCTCAGAAGTCATCATAATGTTCGGAATTTAGATTCTTTTTAAAAATTAATTAATTTATTTATTCAATTTACATCCTGGTCATAGTCCTTCCCTTCCTCTCCTCCCAGTCCCATGCTCACCCTTTTTTCCCTCCTCCCTCTTTCCTATTCCTCAGAAAAGGGGAATCCCCCACCACCACCCACCCACCCACCCACCCTAGCTCCTCCAGTCACAACAGGACTGAGCAAATCCCTCTTCCCCTGTGGCCTGGCAAGGCAGTTCCATCAGAGAGAAGTGATCAAAAGGCTGTTAACAGAGTCCATGTCAGAGACAGCCCTCGCTTGTCTTACTAGAGGACCCGCATGAAGCCTGAGCTGCCCATCAGCTACAGCTGTGTAGGGAGCCTAGGTCCAGTCCATGCATGGTTTTTGGTTAGAATAGATGCTGAGACTCATGGCCAAACACTGGGTGAAGCATAGGGAGTCTTGTGGGAAAGTGGGGGTGGGGCAGAGAGCTCTACAAGAATACCAACAGAACCATCTACCTAGGGCCCAGAGGGGGGCTTGTAGAGACTGAGGAACCAATGAAAGACCATGCGTGGATTTAAAATTCTTAACGAACAGCATCACAGCCAGATTGTCCATTGCATTAAAGGATGGTATCTCAAAGAGAGATGAAATACGACAGGGCTTTATTCCCAATGTTACAGACTCAAGGTCAGCGGCTAAGGGAATGGACAACTGCAAGTTACCGGGTGTTGCCTGGCTGTTTTCTCTTGGTTCTGACTTCCTCTGCACAGTGACAGACTTCCTCTGACTTCTCCACAGCACTGGCCAAGACAAGGGTGTGTGCCTTTGAGGACTGTACACACACTCATAGCCGGTCCTGGAGTAAACATTCTCGCTAACCCTGGTGATGTATGTATGCACAGGTGACAGCTTGTCTGTTGGGTGGTTTATTACTGGTTTCATCGCTGTGACAAAGTACCTGACAGGGCTGCTTAAAGAGAGATTTATTTCAGCTTACAGTTAGAGGGTACAATCCGTGGTGGCGGGAAAGACACGGCCCCAGGAGCTTCAGCCATATGGTCGCATGACATGCATAGTTGGGAGCAGAGACACGCAGGTGCCGTCGCTCACTGCATTTTCTCTTTTCATTCAGTTCAGGACGGCAGCCCATGGAGTGGGATGCCACCCACATATAGTCTTCCCAACTCCACTAACCCCCATCTAGAAACTTCCTTACCGACCCTGCCCAGAGGTTACTGTTCCAGATCCTTGAGTTGACAAGATCACCCATCATACATCCTAGACAGAAGAATTTGGGGGAAAGAAATGGACACTGTACACTCAAAAATCCTGCCTTCCCGTCGGCCATGCATAGGAGACTGTTTACCCTCGACGGTCTCAGATCCTGTCACTGTCAGCACAAACAGCCTATCCTACTCCAGTCAGTATTTTTTTTTCCAGTTTCATGAGATTTTTTTAAATTTAATTATTTGTTTCTGTTTTCTGAGCATTGGTGTTCTGTCTGCATATATGTTCGTTTGGGGGTGTCAGATCTTCTGGAACTGGAGTGACAAACACTTGTGAGCTGCCATGTGGGTGCAGGGAATTGGATCCACATCCTGTGAAAGAGAAGAGAGAAGTCCTCTGGAAGGTGGCTCTTAAACACGGAGCTACCTCTTTAGACACACACACACACACACACACACACACACACACACACACACACACACATACACACACACTAGTCCCTTCCTTATCGGCTGTTTGAAACAGGCCATCTTCCTGGAAGGCTACATTAATGGCTATTGGGTTTTTTCGAAAGCCATGGTGAGGGCAGGCTGACTCGCACGAGGCATGTGGGAGTATGTATAACCCTTGTGTTCTTACCCTATGTTTTTCTGACTATTATAGTTTTAAACACTATCAAATAAAGGAATTGTCATGTTTCAGATGTCAGTCTGGTGGTGGGTGGACTCTCAGCTTGTTTAAGTCAGTGAACAAACAAGAGTATTAACCCTCATCAGAAAGCTGAAATGTCAACGGCTAGAGTGAGCAACCTCTTTTTCTGGTCCTGTTCCCTAGGCATCCAGTTATTTTTACCTTCTCTGCTCCAAGTCCACTCATGGGCAGAAAAAAGGAATGTGCATTGTATCAGCCTTATGCCCTGAGATCTTACATCCTGTACTTTGTAGATGGAATTGCTTCATTTTTTTTCCTTTGTGAGTCCACGTGTTTCTTTTTCCCTTTCTTTGTATCTTTGCCTGTCAGGCTGCCTTTTATATCTTCATTAAACTGCAAGGTCTATCTATTTACTAAGGGCACAAAGCAGAAACACTCCTGCAGAAGCTGCCTGACCCCAACAGTCCCAAGATGTTTTCTGCTGTTGGCTGGTGTTTCAAGGCATTAAGGTTTTTTTCAGTTAAAAGCATTCTTTGGTAGCTAAAATGCAAGTCCTCAGACCAGGTAAAAGTACCAGACAGTTTCCAGGAACGGAGACTCTTGTATTGTTTGAGGAAGCAACAATGAATCCAGCAAATGAATCCAGAATCTACGGGAAAGAGAGAGAAGGATTCAAAAACTATAATTGCAAACAGTTGGTAATTGGTGTGCGGTACTTACAAGCGTGAGCTGTGTGCAAGGGTATTTCCTGCCCCATTGTCAAATTCTCAACCAGACCCCAAATGTGCTTACAAATTAAGAGCTCAAAACACAGGCAGGCAGTCCCCAGGAAGGCGGGTTTTTTGTTTGTTTGTTTGTTTGTTTTAGTTTAAAAAATGGATGGTGTATGGAAGAGACCTCTCCTGCTACACAAGGCAGAAAAATTCTCACCAAGAAAGCAAGTTCAAGTCAGCATTTCCTGAGGATAATTCTCTACTTGTTTTCTACCAAGGGAGGTAGGCCATCTCCTAGGGAGGCTATAGGGGAAAGCCTGCAGGGAGCTCTGGCCACCTGGCCTTTCCGTCCCCTTTAGAAGCGTTCCTGTAGTCTAGTAAGAGCGAGCCGTCCTTTCCAGCCACACGTTCATGAGTACGATGGGGAACATAAGTGTTATAATCCTTAGGATATTAATAGCGAACGGAGCCGAGGGAAAGTGGGTACTGTGGTGTTTTGGGGTTATTTTTAGCACCCTCAGCACTCTGTGCTTCCCCCAAAACTGCCAGTGTCTCTGAGCAAGATGCAAAAGCGTTGGGATTCTTTGTTTATAAGGAGGTGGCGCAGTCTGGAAACGAGAGGAAGAAAGGAAATTTAATATTCCCTCTTGTGTTCGGATCTGTGAGTTTGTGGTGTTCTGCCCAGCCAGGAAGCGAGCCCTCATTGGACCACTGATTAGAAAAATGACACATACTTAAGAGATATGACAACTCACAGAGATCAGTTAAAAAAAACAAACAAACAAACAAAAAAAACAAAAATGAAAAGCCTCTTTACTCCTCATGTGATGACATCTCCTCCTTGACCGATATGGAGCAGAGATCTACATACTTTGCCATATTTTATTTTCACTCTTTGAGACAGGATCTCACAAATATACTCCAGGCTTGCCCAGAGCTTTCTATGTAGCCCAGGTTAGCCTTGTATTCATGATCCCACTCTGGAGCTTGCAGGGGTGAACCTCTATACCATGGTCATGGATTCTTTAGCTTTTCCTTTATTGATTTTTTAATTTTAATTTTCATATGTACATGCATGTATGTATCTCCTCCCCCCCCCACACACACATACACACACGAGCGTCATGGCACCATGTGGAAGCCAGAGGACCATTTGCAGTAGTCACTTCTCTGTTTCCACCATGTGGGTCCCCAGGATCCAACTTAGATAGTCAGCCATGGCAGCAGGCACCCTTACTCACCCAGCCATCTTGCCAGCCCCTCGATCTTACTTCTGATCGCATCTGTGAATAAGTATATACACTATGTGTTTACTTTTTTAACCTAATACTGAAACTTTGTGTCTACTGTCGGTATGTTTTCTTGTCTGCTGGTGCTTGCAGCAAGACTGGCCTGGGGAGTTTGACTAAGAGACCCTGTCTCAGAAAATAAGCTACAAAAAGTGATTAAGAAAGATTTCCTGATACCACCCAGCCCCAACACACACCTCCATACATGAAAATACACATAAAAAAATGTACATGCATGTAAATGTTTCTATAGTCTGTGTGTAGTGAAATTGGAGCATACATACTAATTAATCGAATACATTGAACTAAGCAAATCGGCACTGTAGTTGGTTGACAGCCTTTTCCAAGGTAGGGTAATTTTAGCAAATGGTGTAATACCTAAAGGCCATTGGCTGTTTTAATGATAGACGGTATCAAGTGTCCCCTCCAGCAGGAGTCTGCCCAGCCCACTGAATTTGGGGGACGTTCTAAGGTATACTTTATGTTGTTTTTGTCATACGCCCACTGCAGTAACCCCCATCTCACTCCCGTAATAGCTCCATCCCGTCTCCTTTTCCCATCACTGCCTGTCTTTTCGAAGTAACTGTATTTAGGATTCACATGACTCGGGTAGACTTGGCGATCTAACCCAGTTGTAATAACCAGTGAATTGCATGATGCTAAAGATGCAGACGGACCTCATCCCACCTGCATGTGGAATACAGTCACGTCTCAGAAGAGGCTGGGACCAGGAATTGGGTGTCTCTCCTCCCCACATCCGTGTGGTTCCACTTCTCTTTGTCTGTCTGCTCCGTTCTTCCCTCGTTCTTGACCTGGCCCACTCAGCAGAAACAAGCCACCCTTGGGCATCATTTACTAAGTGTTTGCTTCGAGCAGCACCGCGCATGTGTTCTGATTCCACATTCTGTAGGCTAGAAGGCCGTATCGGTCAGCTCAGCCATGGCCTCCCTAAAGTCAGAGAACCAGGAGAAAGGCCTCAGCGCCCATGGCCCTTCCTTTCTTTCTCCTTCCTGGAAGGGACTGTCTTAGGGAAGACCCCCTCCCCTCCCCCAAATATGCCCATTGTCCATGATTCTGTCCTTGGGAGCGTATGGCAATTCATGACCCTTGTGCCCACCATTCTTTGGTTCCCTTTATCTCTTATTAGAGTGTGATCTTTCTCGTGGCATCAGGAGACTCCCATTGCACAACCCCAGAGCCTGCAAAAGTATTCGGTTCACAGTGGATGTTTTAACACATCCTGAATGAAGATGCAGGAGGAGAGGCCTGGAAGGCAGCTCCGTGTCTTGCGGATGCTACCCCTTGAAGGTTTTCTAGGGGCTACTGAAATTGCCCATCTCTGCTTTAATGGGGACCATTTAGGGGGTTGGCTGCATTTATATTTGACTACCTTTTCTGGTGCAGAAACATTTGCTTTGCTTCTTCTTCCTTGAAATCTGGCATTGCAGGCTTCGAAACATCTCCCATTTTCTTAGTTCCCATAGCAACCACATTGGGTGAGCAAGTTCACTGTCAGGCTTCCTTGGAGACACACCGATGAGCTTGCCGATGGAGCTAGCACAGAGTTCCCATCCTCCTGATGCCCTGCTGAGGCTCTAAGGCATCTAAAGAGTCATCCCTGGCTCGAAGGATTGATGGTCAGGTTCCAACAAGGATGCTTTAGTTCAGATCCAAAGGTGCTACCCCTTACTAAAAAACAGAAAGGGGTGAGGCTCAGAAGCAGTCAGAGGTGTTAAAGCATTTCCTATGGCTTCAGTTTTACACGTGTAGTTTGTAATGGTAAATAGTGAGTTTTCATCAGTTTCTCTTTTTGTTTTGGTGTCCGTGTCCTTGTGACATTTCAAATGTGAACTCTCCATTTCCTTTTGTCTCTAGAGCAAGCTTACTTTGGTGAGGGATCTCTGGAGACACAGTACCCAGGAACAAATGCCACAAGACTCCATTGCTGCTCATCTGCGTGTTGCTAACAGGGGGATTTGCATGTAGTATATGCAACAATGAGGTTTATGAAAAACAACTCGGGCCAGTGAAGTGTATAAAAGTAACAGTAGTCAAACTGTGCCTGGCAGTACTCAGTGGTCAACCCCATGTAGGAGGCCCATGTTTAAGGCCAGCCTGGATTATAGAGACCCTTCCTCAAAATCCCAGCACTTGAGAGGCAGAGACAGGTGGATCTCTTTGAGTTCAAGGCCAACCTGGTCTACAAATTGAGTTCCAGGACAGCCAGGGCTACACACAGAAACCCTGCCTCAATCTCCACCACCATTAAAAGGTCTCTGTTTCAATGACTGTTGCCCAGCAATGCTAACCTCACACTGACTTTATCTCAAGTAGTAAGGTGAGGTTAGGATGGACGTTTTTTCCACAGGACCTCTCCAGCAGTAAATGTGGATTTGCTATTTTCTGTGTGAGAGAGAAGACAGTTGCTTCCTTGAGAAACTTCTGTTGCAGACTATAAGGTCCACTTTAAAGAAAGTCACTGCAAAGCCATCACTAGGGAATTAAATATATCCATGTCTGTTGCCGTGTTAGGTGGGTTGCACGGTATATTAAATGAATATGTAAATGCAGCCTGAATGACTGAATGACCACACTTTCAACAGAGCCAATGAAGAAAAGCTCTGGTAAAGGGTAGGATAATTAAAAGGGACCTGGGCTGACTATTCTAGATACAGGGGATTTCTGAGGAAGCAACAGGCGATACAGATGGAGGCTGACCAGCTGAAAATTGGGGCATGCTACCTGGTAAGAATTCTGTGGCTGTGGCTATAGCAAAAATCATTTCAAGACTTTCCGTGGTTGCCTTGATTTGGGATTTTAGTTCGGCTAAATGTCCTATTATTTGATATGCTACTCACTCCTTCTCTTTGCCTCGCTCAATTTAATCATCATCCTGAAATATTCATTCAGCTTTTAAAAACAACCGACAGAAGGCACATGACCCAGACAGAATACAAGACCATGACTAGGGGCCCGAGGTTAAAGCATAACACCAAATTAGGTACAACCACCGTTTGGCTTACTCAGGGTGACATGGCACCCACACGAGATGACTTTTGATCCATTCGGGTTCCTCATCGCCAGTTACTGAAAAAATTAGGATTTCTTCATTATTTTAATTTATTTAAAAATTTCTTTCTCTATCAGAATGACTCATCCTGAGTCATCCTCTGAGCGTCATTTTAGCCGTTGTCTATCAGTGCAAGGGAGACACAGAAGAAAATGAAACATCACCTTGTTTGTTCTGCAATGTGAATATGGCTTCAAAGCCAGGGTGGTTGTTTTTTTTTTTCTCTCTCTCTCTCTCAAGTTCTCATATGTTAATTATGAAATGCCAACTACAGTTGGAGCACTATTTTTTTCATAAAGCAAAAAGTAATGATTGTGTTTGTTTCTGCAACACAGGTGAATTTCCGTTTTGCTTCATGAGCTCATGAAGCAACGACCTATGTTCTGGGCTGTCATGGCTGTATGTTGCAGAGGCATACCTCTCATATGTAGGTGGGAATCTGGCTCAATCCTATCAGCACCTCTAGGGTTTGTATATATAATCCTTACATGCCAATCTGTAGTTCTCCACCGAGAACCATCATGGTCAATATGAAAGCATTTTTTGTATCATGATCATAGAACAATTGGGACCTTCTAGAAATGCATGGAATGTCTAATAGTTGGTCTGTGACACAGTAACTTGTGTGTGGATCTGACACATCACCTTCCATCTTTTCTCTTCAGGCCTTACATCATTAATTCTGATTCAGAGGATGACCGTCTTTGTCATCTTTGTCAATAGCCCCACGCTGAGAAGGAACCCTTACTTAGCTGGAAAGGAATTTAAAATTCTCTTTTCCAGATTTTCATTTCTTATATATCTTGCCACCAAGATATGAAAACGCTATTGTTTTTTTTCTTTTCTTTCTTTCTTTTTTGTTTGTTTGTTTTTTGTGTTTTGTTTTGTTTTGTTTTGTTTTTTGCTTGTTTGTTTGTTCTTCAAGACAGGGTTTCTCTGTGTAGCTTTGGCTATCCTAGACTCAATTTATAGACCAGGCTGGCCTCGAACTCAAAGACCCTCCTGCCCCTGCCTTCCAGAGTGCTGGGATTACAGGCACAAGCCACTGCACCAGATTGTGTTCTTATTCTTATTTTGCCTTTTGTGTGTGTGTGATCTTCTTGAAGCTGGGTGCCAGCATGGGTCTGCTCCGGTGCTCTCTGAGGTAGACAGGTTAATGCTTCTGTTGGCTTTCTTTCAGCTGACTGAGGGACTTTGATGGCAGCGATTGGGTTTGCTTTAATTTAGGAAAGTGCCAGCCCCTCTCCGAGAGCATGATTTATTCTCACATAAATCAGATTAAAAGTTTTTTTTTATAGACATCAGATCTGTCTTCTTGGCCAGCCAAATCTTGAGTGCACAATTACTTACAAAGAAGAGAGTCGGAGAAAGGGGCATGAGTTATCATTAGGCATGAGTCAGGCCTGATTTTGGGAAGTGTTGCCAGAGTCACCCCTGTCAGCTGAGGGAGGGGGACATGGGGGGGGCTGCTGCATCAGCAGAGGTAGCCATTTTGGTTTTTTATATAATTCACATTTTCTGAAGTGGCACGAGGGGACTCCAGATAAGAGGACCTTGTATGTGAACAGACAGGGTGTGTTTCAGGAGATTTATGAAACAATACTCTCTCCTTGGAGCGGTTGTGGAACACACAGAGGTTTCTAGCTTTTAAAATTGGGGAATTTCTTTGGTAGATGATTTTATTTGCTAGGACTTTGGGAAGAGCAGGCCTATGAGTTGTGTATGACCCTTGCTTCCATTTTTGTAATTACGTCATCACAAGGGCTCATGGCTTGTTCAATTTTTCATGCATGCTCTAAAAAAATGTTTGCAAGCCAGACTCTGAGGCCTCACAAGGGGATTTCACGGCTTCTACTTTTTGAATGGAATTGCTAAAGTTCCTATCAGCAACTACTGGTGATCAGGGCTTTGACAATTGTACGTATATTACTGAGTTTCACAAGAGGAAGGAGAGTATGGGAATTCTGGAGACAAGAGAAACAGCAGCAACAAAATCAACTGCCTAAGTCATCTAAAACGTCTGCTTTCCTCAAAAGGACCAAATGCATTGCGTACAACTATTGCTAACCCCGTATGATTGTACTGAATCCTGTCACTAATAGTGGTTGTCCCCGCAAAGAATAGCTGATTGTTTTTGAAAGTTTGAATATAAGTGACTAATGTTATTTCCAAAGTACTAATTTTGATTTTGGGGGGAGGGGCGCGGGGATGGACATTTTAAACAGTGTCTGTATCAGACTATGGACCAGCTTCCTGTCCTGACCTGTTACTTCGTTATAAGCAATCACTCAGAATACTTTTTGGTTGCTTTTGTTTTTTTGAGTCAGGGTGTCTAGTATCCTAAGCTGTCCTTGAACTTGAGTAAGTAGCAGGGGGTGACTTTGAACTTCTGATCCTCCTATCATTACCTTGTCAGGGCTGGGATTAGAGGCACATGCACTTACCCAGTGAGCTATAACCCCAGACCAGTTCACTTCTCTATAATCGCCTTTTCTCCCACCTCAATGAAAATGTAAACTGTAGGTCGGCTGTATACCCCTTTGTGAATTGTATATAGTTTTGCACCTTATATACAAAAATAATATGCCACTGTAGGATTGCCTCCATCCAAGGACCAATATTGGCCCTGTAGGGGACAATCTCTGTCTCGCACACACATGGGGATATATGGTATAAAATGGAAAACATTCTGCCTAGCCAAGGGTTGGGGGGGAGGGACCAGGCAACAGCCAGTCAAGCAATTACAGCCTCTCTTATTATCACTAAGTACTGTGGAGGGCACAGTTGTACCAAATGGGCTTCCTTACTCTGTTATTCCCACTGCGTGTGGCTAATCAGTATTTGTAATTTATTCAGTGGGAACAGTGATGGCCCATGGGTAAATGTGGTTTCTGGAACCTTCTGCAGGAAAAGATGGCTGAACCGGCTGAAGTTGCCAAATCTGGAATTTTAGATAAGTGTATTTACTTATCTTACCGTTGTCGAAATAGAGGCATGAAGAATCCAGGTCTTATCCTCTGAATTTGGCTTCTCTACCTCCATGCTTTAACGTCTAGGCTAAACCTCATCATTCAGAGACCAAGTGATGGAGGAACTACACCATGAGCTCGGTAGAGCCTTTAAGCCTCCTTGAATCCTGGTTTCCGTCTCCTAGCCTATGGTGACTTTCTCAATAGCCTAATGAGCCACATCTCAGGGGAGCAGCCAGGGAGCCCAGGCTGCGTAGCTCAGCCAGCTCTCAGCGGTGGGCGGGTGAAAGCTGACCTGCTGTGGTAAGCTTGGGTTTGGTTTTGAGAATCTGTGCAGGCTTCACAACAGAGGCTGCTTGAGATGGGACCTTCCCACTGGCCACTTTATGTGAGTGTTTCCCACTGGCAGGCCAGGGAAGCAATCTCTCCTCTGCAATGGGGGGTCTCATCACAAGGTAACATTTCAAAACAGCATGCCTTTCCCCATGGAAAGACAGAAGGCTGTTATTTAACTGGTAGAGCTGGCTCGTGGCTGCAATTTCATTAATTACAGTTTTCTCAAATATTCTAATGGTTTTTATTTACATGTTTTTTTTTTTTTTTAAAAAGCACACTCTCAGGTAGAACTAGCCAGTTTCTGAGGAATGGAAAAACCTGTATATACCTAAAGAGATTTAGGCTGGTGTGGATTTATGCACTGACCTACATTATGGGAAAGCATCATTTTCCTTGAGGAGTAATATATTTTCTATAGGACTGAATCAACTAAAACACACACACACACACATATACACCTGCACTCACACATTCTTACACTTATACACTCACACGCATACATATTCACACTCATACACACATACTCACATATATTAGCACTCACACACACTTGCACACACACATATTTACACACACACACACACCCGTACTCTTAACGTGCACACAAACTCTCACATTTGCCTTCTTGTGATTTATAACAGCTGTTTGTTGTTAACGGTAAAGTTGACAGTCGGTCTCTGCAGATTCCTCAGCACACTCCCAGCATCCCCTGAGAATGTTAAAAACTGCTTTGTAGTTTTGCTGAGATGTGAACACATTTGGCCTTCTGGAAGGCTGATGTGCAGACGTGATGGGTGAGCCCCCCTCTCTGCCTGCCCCAGAGTGTTCACTCACTGCACCCAAACTGTGTTTATGCACAAAGAAGAAATTGTGTGGTTAAAGGACGCCCCCCCCCCTTAGATTTGAGAAGCCCTCAAAATTTCTAATTCTCTTACAAATATTGTCACTCTGGGTAAATTGTACTAGGACTATAATTCTTTGTATAGTCAGCCTTTGACCACATACCCTTCACACAAAATAAATATTTAGGGAAAATGTAAAACAATTGTGTTCTAGACATAGACCAGGCCAGCTCATGACAATTGTATCACGCACTAAAGAAACAATAGGGTAAGAACCTGATTTCTTCATGGAGACACCCAGATGCTGTGTGCTCGTGATCTCAGCAGCCACCCCATCTCCAGAGAACCCTAGCCACAGCTCTCCTCACAGGCTTTGGCTCCCACAGTCCTTCCTTTGGCCCCAGAGTGTGAGGCACAGAGGTCCCCTTTGGAGCCTCTTTTCATGGACCAGTTTAAACAGGCAGATCCTGCTATCTCCTGTTCAGTCGTTGGCACTGAACACTCTACTGTGCAGAGGCCACAGTCTGGCCATCAAAAGCTGGTGCCTGCCTTGCTGTGGATGGCTGGAGGGTGGCAGGTCCCAAAGGTCAGACACATAGGAGGCTTTCTGAAGACGCCAGTCTTGTTTTCTTCTCTCTTCAGAGGCAGGAGGTGAAATGGGGGAATCCCAGTTCCTTTTAAATGCCAGCTTCAATCTATCTCCCTGTGAGAATTCCCTCCGTCCCACGCTTCCACCCACTCCATATCCAAAAATATTAATGCTTGCAATGGAGGGTGAATTCTGAGGCTGCTAAGCAAGAACTTCAGAAGTGTCTGTCACTTTTTCTAGATGTGTTTGTTTGGAAAGCAATGAGGACAGTGTGTGTCTGTTGATAATACTGAAATGTGCCAATACCTAATGGTGACCAATACTGACAAATACATGAGTAGCCACCTTTCAACTGATGTCTTCTGCAGGGTTGGTGTTTTTGTATTGTTTTTTTTCCCCCTGTTTAGAATGAAGACGCTGGGGTGGGGTGGGGCGGGGAAGAGCCCAGCCCAGTTGGGAGAGTGCTTGCCTAGCTTACATGAAGATCTGGCCTCAGGCTGTAGCACCATATAAAACAAGGTATTGTGGTGCAAGCCTCTATACCAGCGCAGGGGAGGTGAAGGCAGGAGGATTAGAAGTTCAGGGTCATCCTATGCTGCATAGCAAGTTCAAGGCCAACCTGGGATGCACGAGACCCCGTCTAAAAAGGAAATGAAAAACGCTGCTGTCGGACTCTGTGGCAGTGTGCTTGGTCTGAACTTCACAGTTTTTTTGCTTTTGATAGGAGAAGAATGGGCTCTGTTAGCGCACTGTCTGTTTTTGCACAATCTGGTGTCTGTGTGCACACATAGCTCATTAGCAGGTCATTTCACACCTTAATCTTCTAAAAGAAACTGCATTGAATGGGCATCCATGGAGATGGTGGGGCGCTGCTATACACGGGGGAGGGGGGGGGTTGGATGTGTCAGTGACTAGCAGCCTCAGCTACTGTGCGCACCTGGGAAGGCAATCGGTCCTTCAGCTCTCAGCTGCCACTCGCGTCATGTTTGTGACTCGCATTTGGGAACATTTTGTGATCTGATGTTCCAGAGCTCTTTGAAAGCCTCTGTTTGGGAAGAGGAGCATCACCAGGCCCAGTGACAGCATGCCAGTCTGGTCTCTGTGTGATGCTGTTTCTGGGGCGTTGGGATGTGTTTTCTGTAACCCTGTTGATCACCCACAATGCTTCTGCGTTCCTTAGCTCCTGGTTCTTTTTGGATGCTGCTGTCTGTGCGATGGCATGACGTTGCCACGAAAGTCCTCTGAGCACAGGACGTATGCCACCTTGCCTTTAGCACGGGCTGACTGATTGTGATGCTCACGTACCACATCTTTGTTGGGTGAGCATTCTGGCCTTATTGTGGAGGCAATGGTACCACTATGTGGTGGTCTCCGAACTTTCCTAACCACTTGCTTCACTAATTAAAGCTCAGTACACACTCAGTGAAGATGCGTGGCCCCTGGCAGATGCCCTAACTTTGTGGACAATTGGGAAGATCTGGAAACAATCAGGATGCTGCGGTGGCTGTGAAGAAAAAGCTAGGAGAAGCACTGGAGGCAAGCAGCAGCAGAGGCCAGCGTCTACTAAACTTCTAAAAGTATGGGACATCATCACCCCCAAACAATGAGTTCTTGTGTCTGATGTGGCAATAGACTGAACAGACCTGCACATGTCAGGCCGAGTGAGACACATACAGTTTTTCATTCTACAGGGTAAACTTGCTGATATTTCTATGACCAGTTTCATTTCATTCAAGCCAATGGGTGGCATCCAAATTCCATGCAGTAAAGTACCATGTCCCCCCCCCAAAAAAATTCACATTTTTGTTGTAAGATTTCAAAAATAGACAGAGGTGTGTTTGTGTGTGTGTGTGTGTGTGTCTGTGTGTGTTTTCTAGTATCCCTCTTGTGTCTTTGTGTGCCATTTTGCATTCTCCACTTTGGAGTGCCCTTTGTGGCTTTCATCATCAGAAGATGGATGGAAGTAGCATTGCTGTGCCGAGTTGGAGCTTCTGTACCCTTCTCAGGACAGTTTGGGGCTCCTGGGTGCTGTCTTAGGGTGGCCAACTCCCGTGGTAGAGCAGACCTTCAGGAGTCAAGCTGTCTGTTCAATGTATTCCTTCTCTGTAGGTTAATCCTGTGGCTGTTGAGTTGATGCTCTCTAGCGCCCCCACCCGCCTGGTCACCTGCTTTTGTGCAGCTCATACAGATTTCCGAAACCAAAAGCTGTCTCCTGCATGTGGCTACACGGTGTGCCCAGACTGAGAGAATCCTGGGTAGAAGCCTCACTGATGCCGTTGGCAGGTTTTGCATCTTTTTGGTTAAGAACAAAGGTAGCTTTCAGACTACATGAAATGAACATGTGACTTACACGGCACAGTTTTTCAATCAAGGTCTAACTCACGTGGAAGGGATTCTGGGCTTTCAGTGTGAGCACTGAAGCAACTGAGGGGCACGGGACTCACCCTCACCTGGCATTTAAAAACAGGTTTTTAACCCAGCCAGGGTCTTGAAACAGGTGGTTCTAGCATTCAGTTGGAACTGACAGCCATTGGTTTATAAGGTAATGAGTATTTGTTTCCTACCACTTTTTGGTAAATACAACTGCTTAGCAGTCAGATAGTATCAACAGTCTCCACTATCTATGTGCTTATACAGACATTTAGACTGAGCTAAATATGTTTGTGTCTGTGTGTGTATGTACACTGGTGTATATATTATATGTATGTTTATACATTATGTGTATGTTTATACATATAATCATATATATATTGTATGTATATTGCACTCACATAAACACACACACACACACACATACACACACCTCAACATCCCAAACACTAACTAACCAGGCACAATGACGCCAGCTTGTAATGCCTGCACTTGCAAGTCTGAATGCAGGAAGATCATTCACAAGATCAGTTTCACAGCTGAGACCCAGGTCAGCCTGGGTTACAGTGCGAGACCCTATCTTAACCCAGTACCACCATCACCATAGTAACAGAAGCAGCAGGAACAAACACACAGACGTTCAGGAAAGGATTTGAGCAATAACACTGACATTGTTAACACTAATCTCTAGGGTGAGATTTGCAGTGGGGCGGGGAGCAAAAGACACTCCCATTTGCAACATCTCCCATAAACACTCTTTGAAAGAACAGTGAGTGGCAGACAGCAGTGAGCTGTGATCTCTTTCTGACTTCTCCCTTTCTCATAGTGGTCTGGCTTTTGTTGTTGTTGGATTTTTTGTTTGTTTGTTTGTTTTGTTTTTTTTCTCTTTCTCTCTCCTGTGTGGAGCTCTCCTTTTCCACAATTAACATCATTTTCTTGGAAATCCACCATTGCCGACCTTAGCAGGCATTGGGGGCAAAGCTGGGTAGGGCATCTCTCAACCTTTTCTGAAGGAGTCTGCCCTTCTCCCAACAATGCCTTCTTGTTTGCAGCTCTCTGTGGGTGAGCGTGGTAGACAGAAGAGCTGTTTTGTCACAGCAATCTGGAGTGATCGCCCCTGACATTTTCATGAGTCACTGCAGAACTCAAAGAATGTCTGATGAAGCACACCACAAAAGGGACCCGATGTACAGAGAGAGAGAATGCCAGGGGGACTGTTCTAGCCGCCTCGGCTGGTGTGCATTCCGCCTTTTCAGGTTGCCTGTGGTTCCAGTGTGCCAGCCATGGAGCATGAATGGCAGTATTACGACAAGAACAGTCATCTGTTCATATCTTATAATACGCCTATTGTAGACCAAGGGAAAGAGACTCAAAGCCCCTCTAATTTTTCTGCCACCGTGTGTGGAAGAGCATATGTGATTTCCTCAAGAATCTGTTATCTCTGGATACTTCAGACAAATAAAGGATAGAGAATTTCTTCCTTCATATGTTGTCCTGGAGCCGTTAGCATTTCTGGAAGGTTCCATGCAGTTCAGGCCAGCTCACATGACATTTTATTTCCTCAACTTTGGAGATTCAAATATCCTCTTTCTGTGTAGTATCGGAAAGGGTTTAATCAGTTCGGCCTGTTTTTCTTGACCCACCACCAGGCAGTCTGGCCTAGTTCCCCTTGATGCAGAGTCCGAGATTTCACATCTGTGCGGAATAATTGAACTCACAGGACGCATTCCCCAGCTCTGCTCCCCTGGGCTCCCGCCACACCACCTGTGATGTAGACGTTGTGCTTTTTTCCAGGTGGCAGGGCAGTTAAATTACTGTCCAGATTCACAGCTTAAACATCAAGAACCAAAATGCATGGCCAAGCAATGAAAAATCTTTTTATGGGGATGGTTAATAAAGTCTGGGTGTATCTTTATCCCAGAAGAATGGCAACTGCAAAGGTTCCAATTTCTGTGGTAACTGCTTGAGCTTGGGGCACATAGTAGAGTCTCATGTAGTGACTGTCTTCTTTCTAGCATGCCTTCTGAGATGGCTCAGTGGATAAAGGCACTTATCATGCAAACATGAGGATCTGATTTCAAATCCCCAGAATCTATGCCAGAGTTGGACACATAGTGGGAGCACTCATGCGCATACACATGAACATAGTGGGAGCACTCATGAGCATACACATGTACATAGTGGGAGCACTCATGCGCATACAAATGCACATAATGGGAGCATTCATGCACATATACATGCACATAGTAGGAGTACTCATGCACATATACATGCACATAGTGGGAGCACTCATGCACATATGGGAGCACTCATGAGCATACATGTGCATGAGAAAGGCAGGTTCACTCTATCCCAATAGGTTTTCTCTGTGACTGAAAGAGCATGTGTAGTAATTTCTCATAGTGCTTTGCATCATTCCATCAGTGCAGAGAAGAATATCCATTGGTCTCTGAGATTTTTCTAAATCAGCTGTGGTCATTAATATTGAGAATCTCAGTTGAAACTTTTATGTGGTTTCTGATAGAGAAAAAAAATTTTTTTTAAATCTGTCTTGTTTCAGGATGAATGTTGGCAATGATAACAGAGTCTTCTCAGAATTTCTTTTTGTCAAGTGAGGTGTATTCTATTTGCATATGTAAATTTATGTTAATTTAGACAGCCAACCCCCCCCCTATAATTTCCCATGCAAGAATTGCCACTGGGTAGAGGCTTACCCAAAGAGATTGATGCTAGACAAAATTACCAGAGGAAAAATAAGGTACTTAAGTTGTCTTTTAATACTGAGTATCACAATGATTTGGTTTGTTGGTTCGTATATTCATTCATAGCTTTGTGTGTATATAATGAATTTTAGTCATTTTCATCCCCATCCCCATCCCCCCACCCCTTCTTCCTCTTTCACCAAAATTATTCTTCCGAGCCAGCATTCTCCCGCCTCCACGGCTTTCGGTGACCCCTCCTTCTTGCTCTCATGAGCACAGCTGGAAAGTTTTCCCCTGGATTGTGGGTAACATTTCAGTGGCTCACCCTCACCCCAGGCTTCCCCAGGGAGCGGTGGGGTCTACCAGCTGGGGTCCAAGTATTTAAACCCTGACCTATGGAGGCCATTTCCCTAGGTTTTTTTTTTCATTTTATTACATTATTACTTTTTGTATGAGTGTTTTGCCTGCATGTATGTCTGTGTACCATGTGGATGCAGTGCCCAGGGGAGGCCAGAAGAGAGTGTTGGATCCCATTGGAACTGGAGTTACCCACAGTTGTGAGCTGCCATGTGGGTGCTTGGAATTGAATCTGGTTCACCTGGAAGGGCAGTCAGTGCTCTTAACCACTGAGTCATCTTTCCAGCCCTGGCATTTCACTTTAAAACCACAACATCCACTCTTGAGAATTTCATACAATGAGCATTCATTATATTGACCCTCTCTCAAATCTTTCTAAGTCCTTCCCCTCTTCCCTACCCTTCCTGTTTTGTCCCCACCCCCACCCCCGCCCCAAACACACACACACACACACACACACACACACACACACACACACACACACACACACAACACCCTTAAGGTCAATATTTGTATCCAAATAATCTCGAATGTGTGCCCTTCCATTGGCTTGTGACCCACTCATCAGAGGCTGCGTTCTTGGAGATGCCTCCTTCATTTCCCAGAGGCTAACACTTGCCAATAGTTCCCATTTGTTTGTTTGTTTTACAGCCACAAACATAAGGCCTTATTCAGCCAGCAGCTTGTAGGGCCCCTTCCCCCCAAGACACTACTTTCTCCATCATCAGCTCCAGGATGCTACCTAGTGTAGTTTTGATCCCGTTTCCCTAGTAACTAGACTGACCTGAGGTGATGTTTTAATACTCTAAGGCACTTCCTTGGAGACAGGGTTTTGTTATTTGTTTTTGTTTCTGCTTTGGTTTGTTTTTTTGTTTTTGCCCAGGAAATTCTTCTTTTCTGAAATGTATAACCTATTATGTTTTACCACCAAGACGAGGACTGGCTGTGGCCCCAGAGGAAAAGAGAGGCTGGGAGGAAGAGGACTCTCACCCCCTGGTGAACACAAGCCCTCCATAGCTGCCTTCCAGTGCAGTCCAAGGAGAGTTTGTGGCCATTTACCTTTTAATGGACCACTGCGTGTGTACAGACGTGTTGCTTATCTTTTGTGTCTGTCCACCACTTATTAAATATCTAGTTTCTCTAGTAAGGGTCTCTTTTAGGGGCTGGGGAGACGGCTCAAGGGTTAAGGTGCTGACCACACAAGTGCTCAGACTGGAGTTTGGTTCCCTGGCACTCGTGAAGTCGGCACGTGGTATGGAGGCTCACCTGTAACTCCAGCATCTAGCAGGAGACGGAGGATCCCTGAAGCAAGCTGGCCCTAGCTAGGGTAGCCAAAGTGTCTTGCTCTGGGTTGAGTGAGGGAGTTCTGTCTCAGTGAGGAAGATGGAGAGCAATCAGGAAAGGCACCTGCATCAACTTCTGCCCTCTGCGCGGATGTACATACATGTGTGGCTACATACACGCAGGCATGTGTGCACCCATGTAACCCACACAAGAGAGAAAGAATCTTAATCGCATAGCTTTATAAAATGATGGAGACAGATGGAATGCATATCTGGCTACATCCTTCTATTTTATCAGCAGAAAAATCCGCGTCACAGGCACATTCTGCCTGTTCACAATACCCCTTTTGCAGAAATCTACATATGTTCACACCAGAAAGCAAACAAACAAAAACCTTTGAAATGGGCAGAGAAGCATGAGTTATCTTTTCGGTGGAATTGAACATAACGTCCACCTAATTCCCTGAGTGATTCGCACTTTCATTTTTAACACAGGTTTCAGATAATTGAAAGCCAAATACATTTTATTCTCCACGGGGATTCAATTGCCAACACCCACCTTCCTTACAGAAAAGGCTTTGGAACTATTTGTTTTAGCCTTCCAGATTGCTTTTTTCTTTTTTTAACTGATTTCCACATACATGTTTCCTCGTTGTTACTGTAATGATTTCCACAGGTTCTTGGAGACACACCAGTCATATGCCTATCCATGTAAGAATCATCACCCTGATAATTGCCAAGTGTTCTCTTGGGTCACGCCATCACAGTAAAGCCCTAGGGTTGTGAATTCCGTCTTCCATCTTCAGGAGGCAGATGAGAAGAATGCAGGCAGCAATTGGGACCAGGGACCAGTTAGCACGAGTGAGGACTTACGAGCTTTGTGTTACCCTGGACATGGCAGTTCAGGGCATAAGTGCAAATGACTCAGAGCTAGGCAGTGGGTGCACATCCAAAGCTGAGGTCAAAGGTGAAAGGGAAAGCCAAGTGTCACAGATCTGAACAAACAGCAGTTGTAGGACTCAGGGCAGAAGTTGACATTTTTTTTCTTTAGCGAAAGGGGATAGACCATAAGAGGCCAGTGACCTACACAGAAATCTGGCCCCAAAGCATGCACTGCTCACAGAAAACCGTCTGGGCTAGAGACCTTAACAGTCCTTTTGTGTCTAAGCCATTATGAGGCCCTGTGTCAGCAGGAAACAAACCCAGTTATGGGCTTTTCAACCAAGCATAAAATTGGAAACACCTGGTGAAATGGGGGAGCTGGTGGGCTGAGGCACTGAGTGGCTCCAGATAAGCAGATAAGGACAATGGCCTCTGGCTGGGCTCAGCTGCAGGCATGGCATCGATTTCAGCCATGTGGTTTATTTCAGAAAACTACACACACTCCCCAAGTCCCCAATGGAGCTGGCATTGTCTTGTATCATGATTAATCAAGTTCTGTTCGAAGTGGAGGGAGAGAGAGAGAGAGAGAGAGAGAGAGAGAGAGAGAGAGAGAGAGAGAGAGAGAGAGAGGAAAGAGACTTTGGCTAAGCGATGCTTAGATTATAAAATGACAGCAAGGCCCAGCCCTACCCCTTCCCCCACCCCATGTGCACATTTCTGAGGTGCTGCTCTTCCCCATCAGGAACAAGGAGGGACAGTGTCAGTGACCACTGTCCACCAGAAAAGCAGGGCGTTTGGGAAAGATTTAAGGAAAAATGGCTTTTTTTTCCTTCAGTAATTAACCCTTGAGGTAGAAC
Source organism: Acomys minous (assembly GCF_964271855.1). Lineage (NCBI taxonomy): Eukaryota > Metazoa > Chordata > Mammalia > Rodentia > Muridae > Acomys > Acomys minous. The sequence goes on from NC_140495.1 coordinate 96,622,205, forward strand.
CCTCTTTAGGCTCAAGTAACACCCACTCACAGCTTGAATCAATTACAGGACAAAAGCAGAAGGCTTTCCAGGTTTGGCCTCACTTGACTCCCAAAGAAACCGCAAGTGAGGTTGGAAATGGAAAGGGTTAAGATGGCCTGGGGGTTTTACTCCACACCTTTGGTTATCCAACCTCGGCAGCTGTATTTATGCATTTGGATGGCTCTGGTCTTACCTGTAGGGGCCTGTGTGGTTCACTCTTCATGATTACAAGCAAACTACATGTCATGAACTTGCTGTTTTTGTTCTCAGACACTGACCTTGGCTTAGTCAATATAGATAAATTCATTTTCTCTCCCTCCCTTCCTCCCTCCCTCTCCCTCTCCCTCCCCCTCCCCCTTCCTCCCTCCCTCCCTCCCCCCCTCCCTCTCTCTCCCCCCCCCCAGTCTTTCTGTTGATGGGAACCAGACCTAGACTCCATTCCCTCGGTCACCTTAGGCAAGTGCCCTTCATTGTCTCTGCCACAGTTCTTCATCCATGACGTCACTCTTGCCATCATAAATTCCGTCCTGAGCACTGACGACAGTTGGTTGTGATGTCGGCTTGGCTTATTTATTTGACGTAACCCAGAAGCTGTTGACTCTGGGTTATAAGAGGGCCTGCTTGGTGTTTAGCCAGCATCTATCACAATGCCTGGCATATGGTTGGTGCCAGTGGGCCACCTGATTTTAACTGAGAGTTTGCCTGGTTTACTGTTTCTTCACTGTTTTGGCTGCTTTGACTTCTGATCAGAAGCCAGGCAAAATGTTGAGGAAAGAGCTGCATCTCGTGCTCCGGTGCTGTGGTGGTAGGTCCCATGGCCATTTCCTTGGCATTGACAGATGTTGTTTTGTTTTTGTTTTTCAAAGTCAGGGTTTCTCTGTGTATCCTTGGCTGTCCTGAACTCACTTTGTAGACCAGGCTGGCCTCGAACTCACAGAGATCCACCTTCCTCGGCCTCCCAAGTGCTGGGATTAAAGGAGAGCACTCTCAACACCAACCCCACCCGCCCCCACCTCTGACTTGCCAGGTGATTTTTAAGGACATACTGTGGTAATCTTTGAGGACACACAGCCTCATGTCATCCTGGCCCACAAGATACAAGGATGTATGATGATGACATCAGTGCCTCTGATCACAACGCGCTAATTAGCTGCTCTGCTGGTCTCACCTGCCAGCTGTATGTATAAAAATGCCTTTCCTGTGGTGGGCCAATGGCCCTATATGATCAGCTCCTTGTTTCTGGAAGGATCTTTTCCTGTCAAGTCTTTTCTTTGCCTGGAGATTGTCCACTCTAAGCCGTGCCAGGCCTGAAATGTGCAGGGCAGGATCTGTGGGGCAATGTCTATGGCCTACGTCCCTGCAGGGCTCTCTCATCCTCAAACAATAAGGCTGGGCAGCGCCTGCTAAGTTGATTTAAAAATTTCTGTCCTGGCTTGGCCTATGATGTCACCTGCTTTCTGGAAACATCCTATCCACAGCACCCCCAAAGTATCAAACATAATTTATTACCTATTATAGGCTCCTGGTCAGAACTTTGCTAATAAACGGATTGCATAGCTCTGGCTTCCTTATAACCCCAGGTAGCTTTAGGCCCAATACAAGGAGACTGTCTAATGGAAAAGTACTTTTGTCTCTTTAAAGCACTTAGCATTTACAGCATCCACCAACTAAGGATACAATTCATACATATTCTATTTGAAAATGTTGTGTTTTCATAATTTTTAAGCATGGATTTTATTTTATTGTGATAACTTTTTTATAGCTGAATAATGATAGATTTTGCTCATCATTTTCTTGTCTCTCTGTTTCCTGTGTGTTTGTGTGTGTGTGTGTGTGTGTGTGTGTGTGTGTGTGTGGTGTGAAAGAGAGAGAGAGACAGACAATATTTGTCTTTCTGAGTATGGGTTATCTTGGTTAACATAATGATCTTCACTTCTGACCATTTTCTTAAAAATGGCACAGTTTCCTCATCCACAGCTGAATAAAGCCCTATAGTGTACACGTGTGTTACACAACCCTTCACTGTGTGTCTTGGCACATCTCATTATGCATCTGTGCCGTAGCTGAGCAGATCTCTACACACTGCGACTCAATCAACACCTAGAAGTCGACATGGCAAAGTCGGAAATGGCTGGAGGCGAGTCACTGCGCTTGGTCCTCTGGTCCTATTATCTTCTTTGCTTGGGAAACTTTCTTGTAGCCATTCTCCAGGAAGAATGGACTATCACAGCCCCATGCTGCCATAAATGCAGGAGAGGACAAAGAACCTTGGGTTGCTTTGGGTTTTGTTCATTTGGACTTCAAAGAAAAGAAACCCACTTAAGAAAGCTGTGTGGGTTTCTAGGACCCTCTGGATCCTTCTACTTTGCCATTCTCCCATGCTTCTCTTATCTAGGGGTCCTGCTCAAACTATGGCACCAGCCAAGGACAATACGTGCAGTAAACATACCCCTCTCCAGATCTAGCCAATGGATAGGACATTCTCCACAGTTGAGTGGAGAGTGGGGACTGACTTTCACACGAACTCTGGTGCCCCATATTTGACCATGTCCCCTGGATGGGGAGACCTGGTGGCACTCAGAGGAAGGATAGCAGGCTACCAAGAAGAGACTTGATACCTTATGAGCATATACAGGGGGAGGAGGTCCCCCTTAGTCACAGGCATAGAGGAGGGGAGTAAGGGGAAAATGGGAGGGAGGGAGGAATGGGAGGATACAAGGGATGGGATAACCATTGAGATGTAATATGAATAAATTAATAAAATATATTTTTAAAAAAAGAAGGCTGTGTGGATCTCTGTGAGTCCAGGGCCAACCTGATCTACAGAGTGAGCTCCAGAACAGCCTAGCTACACAGAGGAAATCCTGACTCAAAACAAACAACTCTGCAAAGTTAAAATTGCTTCTGGCTATAAAGTTCCTCAGTGAAGGTGCCTAATGGAAATTAAGTATGAATCCTGTGAGTTGGTACAAACGGGGCCAAAGTGATGGCTCAGGGATTAAGAGCACTGGCTGCTCTTCCAGAGGACCCAAATTTAACAATTCCCAGCACCCACATGGCTGCTCACAACCCCCTGTAACTCCAGCCCCAGGGAATCCTGTGCTTTCTTCTGGCTTTGTGGGCACTGCACACATGTGTTGCACAGGCATACATGCAGGTCAATACTTGTATACCTCAAAGATCTTAAGGAAAACACAATTGGGAACCACAGCATTGCTTTTTGTTGTTTCTATTTTATTGTTCCTTGGGTAAGGCCTCCAGGTTCACCAGCACTTCTCCTTTGTTACTGTCCCACCAACTGCTAGCTCTCTGTTTGTTAGTTTATGTTCTTGTTTATTTTAGGTGCATAAGATTTGCCTGCCTGTATATCTGTGCACCATGTGTGTGTGCCTGATGCCCATGAGATTACAAGCAGTTGTGAGCTGCCATGTGGGTGCTGGGAATCAAACCCAGGTCTTCTGGAAGAGCAGCCAGAACTCTTAGTAGCTGACCCATCTTCCAGTACACTTCCAGTACCTACCTGCTCATTGGTCCTTAATGCTGCGTGTTCACCAGCATATTCAATAATCCAAAATATTACGCAAAGCTCAGTTTCTGAAGCCCCATCACTGTTTATTAGTGAGTTATTAATTAAGTAACACGTTGCTCTCTCAAGGACAAATGCTCAGATTGACAGAAGTCTTTGAAAGCATCTCCATCCACCCATTAAATTAAGAGACCATGAATGCCGAAAGCCAGGCAATTCTTGATGGCATCACAAGTGGCAGCCAAAGCCGTTTTCTTGATTCTCGATGAATAATTGATTAGGGTGAAGAATGTTTTTCTGCAGGGTGATTCTCTCTCTCTCTCTCTCTCTCTCTCTCTCTCTCTCTCTCTGTGTGTGTGTGTGTGTGTGTGTGTGTGTAAATTGTCCCTGGCATATACTGTGTGCTATTCTAGAGCTTGGTAATAACTTTAAAATTTAAAAGCAGTAAGGTTTTCTTAATTAATTGGATGAGTGTTTCATTTTAGAGTTGTTTATTCTTGACTACAAAAAAAATTTTTTTCCAAAGAGTATTTTCATGAGTTGATGCAGAGAAGAAAGTAGCCCAAGACAGATATATCCATCCCCTTTCTCCTCTCTCTCCTCTCCCCTCCTCCTTCCTTTACTCCCACCTCTCATCTCTTTCTTTCTTTTTTGATGTGCTCCCTTTGAGATTTGAGATCTTTATGTCTCTCAGTTTTCCTTTCTGCTGTGGGCGTGTAGCTCTCTTTAGAAAAGAGAGCGCTCTGTGAGCTTCTCAATGAAGAAAATATCTTCCTATGAAAAAGAACCCGTCCATTGTGTCCTGCTGGTGGCTGAGTAGGATGAGGGCAAAGCAATAGGAACCTTGGTTCTGGGCAGGGGAGAAGGGCAGTGTTTGTCACTTAGGACTTGAAGGGGAGTTGCTGTCTCTCCTCTGAGTGAATATGTGTACTGAGACTGGCAGCCATGCACAGCTTTCTGCAAACGTTTGGAAAGTCACATTCTGAGACATGAACTATTTGCATATAATAACACCTGCATTAAAAATACTCTTAAATATGCATTAAACATGTCTCTCTAGCTGTTAACAGCTTTTGCAATGTAACTTTGGAATGGACTTTGTGGGCAAGGCTAAACACAGGTTTTAGGTGTTGGTCTTCTGTCGTAATCAGTCACCCTACAATTTTGTGGAATTCATTGAAAACAAAGTCGGGAGTAGCTTTTTCCTATTTTTAAGTCTTGATTCCTTCTCTTGTCATATTTTCTACTTACATTCTCTCTTACCTTAAGTTACAGCCATAGCAACAAATGCTCCAGACACCTTCCTGTTGGCTAATATTTCCTTGAAGGACAGACAAGTAAAACAAAACAAAACAAACCTGGAAATCCATCATAGTGTTGGGAAACAATATTTTTTTTTATGTTAGCTTTAACTTAAGTTGACCCAAGCTAGAGTCCTTTCAGAAGAGGGAATTCCATTTGAGAAAATGACCCCAATCATCAGATTGGCCTGGGCCAAGCCTGGGGCACATTTTAATTTCATTTGATGATTGATAAGGAAGGGTCCAGCTCACCATGGGCAGTACCATCCTGGTGAAGATGGTGTTGGATGCTGTAAGAAAGCAGGCTGAGCAAGGTATGGGGGGGTGGGGGAGGCGAGCACCGCAGTGAGCAGCACTCTTCCATCTTCCACTGCCTCTGCCTTGTGCTCTGCCTTCAGGGTCCTGCCTTGAATTCCCGCCCTGGCTCCCTTCAGTGATAGACTGTGATGTGGGATTATGAACTGAACTAAACCTCCCTCCCCACCCCCTCAACTTGCTTGTGGAGTTTCATCCCAGCACTAGAAACCTAACAAAGATACTCTTGAGTACCCTTGACTCAGTCCTCACCAGTGCTCAAGTCATAACAGGAGAATCCATTAACTCGGGGAAGAGTATGTGCTGGTTACTTTTATGTCAACTTGACACAAGCTAAAATCATCTGAGAGGAGGGAGCCTCAATTAAGAAAATGCCTCCACAAGACTGCACTGTAGGCAAGCCTGGAGAGCATTTTCTTAATTAGTGATTGAGTGGGGGAGGGCCCAGCCCACTGGGGGTGGGGCCATCTCTGGCCAGTTGGTCCTGGGTTCTATAGGAAAGCAGGCTGAGGGAGCCAGCATGAGCAAGCTAGTAAGCAGCGCTCCCCTGTGGCCTCTGCATCATCTTTTGCCCCAGGTTCCTGCCCTACTTGAGTTCTTGACCTCACTGTTTTTGAGGATGAATGGTTATATGGAACTGTGAGTAAAATAAACCCTTTCCTCCCTGAATTGCTTTGGGTCACAGTGTGGCATCACAGCGATAATGACTCTAACCAAGACAGGATTTAAAATAGGAAATCTTAATAAGCAAGTGACTGGACCTCACGCACAACTTCTCCCCCCCTTTAAATCGGGATTTTTCACCAGGTGACACATCTCCTCATAGAGTAAAGGTGCTTTGTCTTGCAGTCAGAAGCTGAGTACTTGAGAGTGTCTTGTTTTGGAGGGCTGGCCCGGAGCCACGATTAACTGCCTCAGGGAAGTCAGCCCTCTCGTGGTCCGTTCTCAGACTCACTATATCCTTGTTTGGAAAATGGAGAGCATACTATCTCTTAAAAGGCAACTTTCCTAGCTGGGCACAGTGGTGGATGCCTTTAGTCCCAGCACTCTGGGAGGCAGAGGCAGGTGGATCTCTGTGAGTTCGAGGTCAGCCTGGTCTCCAAAGCAAGTCCAGGACATCCAAGGCTACACAGAGAACTTGTCTTTAAAAAAAAAAAAAAAAAAAAAAAAAAAAAAGAGCAACTTTCCTACAGTGATGTCAACTGAGACTTATGAAAGGTTTCATGTTATACTTAATACCACACAGGGCAGGTAATCAGTTGTTATATTAGTCATATATGATTGACCCCAACACTAAGGTTATCACTGCAGGAAAACTACCAACTACAAAACATATATGTTCCAGAAACACCAAAGGAACATTTAGCCCTTCAAAATTTTTACTCTGGAAAGGGCTATGTATATGTGAAGGAGACATGATCATCACAAAATGATATGGGAAACTCCTATCCAACTACTACAAGTACTTCTCAAGGAGAGGGTTTGATTTTAGAAAATAATAAGCTGCTTGTTGCAGGAGACAGGACTGGTCCCCCCTAGTAACAAGGGTTTGAATCAATATGATCCCACAGCAGGCTGGAGAGATGCCTAAGTGGTTAAGGGCCCTTGCTGCTCTTGAAGAAGATCCAGTTCAGGAGCTAGCACTCATTAGGTGATTCACAACCTCCTAAAATCCAGGCTCAGAGGTGCGGACGCCCTCTTCTGGCCTCCTTGTGCACCTGCATGCAGGTGATGCACACACATACAGACACATACCCCAGACACACACACACACACACACACACACACACACACACACACACACACGAAATAAATAAACCTTAAAGTTCTCAACGGGTAATGTTACTGTTGTGAGGTTGGTATGATGTGTGATGATAGACCCCAAAGAAGGTTCCAGAAGTAGCTGAAAAGATGGCTGCTGAGCAAAGTGGTCACCTTGCTTTCATGTGAGAGTGATGGGATGCTATGAACTGTAACAGGATTGTGTGAACTTACAGACTTCTGTGTTGTTTTATATACCAAATATTAACTCTGAAAAAAATTCATAAAGGGGCTTTTGTAAGAGGCATGCTTCCAGAATTAGTATAAGAACAGATCATCTGCTCCTTGCCATCCATATTAATTACTCAATGCTAGTAGTTTACTCTGAGAGAACAGTGTCTCCTCTGCCCCATAGGAAACAGCTGTGCAACCACGATATTGTCATTTTGATTTTTTTTTCCTGAAATATTCAATTATCTACTCTCCCTCGGACTTTGAGTGAAATGTGAAAACAAAGTGAATCTTGGGAAGGAAATCGATGTCCTGACTCATGAATCTGAAATCTGAGTTGGTAATGAGTCAAGGAAATTTTGTATTTTTTTATTCCATCATTCTCCCCTGTGCTCATGTGGCACTGAGGTAATTTTAACATCTTCCTCATTTAGAGAAAACAAGGGTAATGCTAGCTCATGCCCTAGAGTTGCTTTAAATACTCAGTGAATGTATGTATGTAAAGCTCTTTGGGACTTGGTGCATGAGGAGACCTCGGACATTGGCTGTCAGGGACTCAGAGGCACAGGTAGTCCTGCACACAGTGATGGCTGCGTTCTGTTTGCATTTGTCTTTCTTTTCTGCTAACTGTGTCTTCCCACCATGCTGTGCCTTAGGTCAAGGACAGTGTCGCTGCTGAGCCCTTCCTTTGAGGATGCATGTCTGAACTGGATAAGGGGAAAGCACTTCAGGGTAGCAAACTGAGGATGGTGTTTGCTTCTATTTGTGGCTCTTCTCCCTGTCAGTTGCCTAGGAGATCACTGGCAAACCGCCAGCAGTCACCAGCACCGGTTCGCTCTATGAAGAGCGAGCCACAGCTGATCCAGTGGCAGTCACTAAACACTGCTCAGGGAATTGTCTTCACAGATTTTCTCTCCCTCTCCCTTTCCACTGGTGTGCCTGCACCTCAATAAACCAAAGAACAATTGTTCATCATAAACTCGAAGTAAATTCCCCTCCTTTTGCTCTCTGTTAACCCATCCCTGTCAAAGCAACCATAGTGCACCAGGTGGGGGAAGGGAACGTCTGTGTCAACGAAGTCCACACAATGCCATTTGTCTTTTGATCTCATGATGCATTGTAAGTCAAAGTTCATTAATAGTGAGAGTGAGGCTAGAAAGTTGTCTTCATGATAATAGAACATAAAACCTTTGTTTTTTTTTTTTTCTTTTACAGGTAAGTGAACCTGGCACTGGGCAGTGCTTGCCCTCTTCCTGCCCGATCTCTTGCTCGCGCGGCCAAGGTGTGGACTAAGGCTTACCCAGGCTGTTGGATGAGTCTTGCTGTTACAAGTGTGATGATGCTGTCAGTGTGTGTGTGCTCAGGGCGATGGTAAGTGTTCGTTTCCCACCTCCCCCTATTGGAGCTATCAAATTGGTGGTGGCTCCGTTGGTTTGATTTCATGGGCACGTTTAGGCGGCACAGCGGGAAGGACAAGGAGTGAGATTGGTTGTGGAGGACACGCTGAATCAAAAGTTGGGAGTTTTTTGGTCTGGTCAGTGGCTTAGATGCGTGTGTGTTGTCGAGTGTCACAAGTAGCCTCTGAGCAGTTTTGAACAGAACAGAGTTTCACCATGCAGAGATAGCATCTTCTCAGCTTAAGGAGAAGGTCACAACTTGGCTGTGAAGGAATGGGGTGACGTTCATGTTGCATGGTCAAATATTACCCATCCATTTAAAAGGAAATATATAGGTACTTGTTTAAGTGGGAAGAGGAAGTCCTATTGAGTTCACTGTTGACATACATAGCCATTGTCAAAGACTTTAAAAAGTCCAGTGGTTTAAAAATATGATGCAAGTGTGACATTTCAAGTCTTTAATTTCCACTGTTGCTAGTTATCTGCAATTAAAACCGACAACAAAGAACGTGATTTGACTCTAATCCATTGACTGGCTATTTGTGTGTAGAATCCTTCACTCGGAATCACTGACCTCTCAAGGCAAACTGAAGTTCTTGGTGGAATTTTCATTTTTGGCATGCGTTGTTGGAAAACATACCCCACAGAACTGTTTATTGAGATACGTATTTTCAGTGGGCGTAGAGAAAGCCCTGACATGCTGGCTTCTTCTCCCTTAAGGCTTCACCTCAGAGGGAAGTGTGTATAGATGCTGTTCTGAGCTTTAAGAATTTAGTAATCATATTTCTGGTGATGTTCATGGTTGGGTGTTAACCTATCTCAAAGTGATTTTTTTTCCTTTGAAGAGAATGTGTTGAGATCATCTGGCTCTTTGAACTCTTAATTGTCAGGCTGTTACCTTGGGGATGATAATAATAATAATAATAATAATAATAATAATAATAATAATAATAATAATAATAATAATAATAATAATAACTGCCCTGGAGCTGCTCAGCCTTTTAAATCCTTCCTTCCTGAACACTGGATACAAGCATGAATGAGTACTTCCATATTTTCCAATAGGTATTACTTTCAAATATTTTATGTTTTTTTCAATTGGAGGTGCTATTTTTAAAAATCTTTCCTATTAGTTATCTACAGTGAGACCTTTTCTGCTGAGGGAACTAGTCTCTGAAAAGCCTAGACAAAGGCCTAGGCATTCAAACAGACTATTAGTGAGAGTATGTGTGAAGCTCTGACCCCTGCACCCTTCAGTTCTCCTTACTCTGAAGTCCTAAATTGTGTATTTTGTGTGATGATCTATGTGTTGGAGACACAAATCTGAGCACTGCTTTGAACCAGCGAGCATCACTGCATCTGCTGCTAATGCAATGGCTTTTCTAGGATTTATTTGGTCATGTATATTTAATTCCTTTTAGAAGCAAAGTTGTGTCTGCAGCACTGTCATCCAGAGACCAGCTTTTGGTCTTAGAGGGGAAGACAGAGTGTTTAAGAACCTTCTGAAGAGCTTTTAAAGAGAGCTTGGAATACTCTCTGTTTGGATCACGTGGTTCACAGTCTTTCCTCTAAGTTCTAGAAGCTTTGGGTAGTTATCCAGCCATATTTCTGTGTGATACTGTGCTGGTACCATGAAGACCAGAAGAGGGTCTTGGATGCCATGGTGGTGCTGGAGTTACAGGCAGTAGTGAGCCACACAGCATGGGTTCTGGGAACTCCAGCCCTGCAAAGGGCACCAAGGGCTCTTAGTCACCTCACTGATCTCCCTTTCCAGTGCCATCTGGGTTGGTCTTCAAAGGATGGCTGTTCAGCCATTAACTCCCTTGCCCATAAACTCAGCTCTTGCACTAGCCTTTGCAATGTGCCAGTCTCTCCGTTATCATTTAAGTAATGTTATGGGATGGATGGGCAGGAGAACTGAATTTGCACCTTGTCCCAAGGAGGCAGAGAGTATTCTCATCAGTTTTATTGTTTGCACTGGACAAAAGGGAAAAACCACTCGGCTCCTTTGCTGTGCTGTGCTCCTCTGAGAGAGTGGACTGCTGCCACTTAATGTGAAAGATGGCTTGATTGATTAAAGAAACTTGACCTAGGTGGCGGGAGAAACTGTTGTTTGGGGGAACTTGCTCCATGCAGCCACGTTCACCTTTGCACCGTGGTCGACACCGTGACCTGTTTGGGATCATGAGGCATGCGTATAGGACTTTCCAAGTCTGAATTACAGAGCTGGCGTTTTCTGAAGTAGGTTCTGGAGACCCAGGAGTCCTAAGGGAATGTGGAAGTCAGGAGGTGAAATGGGGAGAAAAGGAGGACTCTGGGGACATCCACTGCTCTGGGAATCCTGCCTCTGCCTCCAGCAGTTGCCTTTATGAGAAGGTGGCTACACTGCCTTTCAAGCAGCTCCCTCCCCCTCCCCCTCCCTTTGCCTCTCTCCCTCCCCCTTTCCCTCCCTTTCTCCCTCTCCCTCCCCCTCTCCCTCTCTTCTTTTGATTTTCCAAGACAGGGCCTCTCCATGTATCCTTGGTGCCTTGGTTGTGCTGAATAGGCTGTGTAGACTAGGCTGGTTTCAAACTCACAGGGCTTTGCCTGCCTCTGCCTCTGCCTCCCTGAGTGCTGGGATTACAGGCATGAGTCACTTTGTTTGTTTGTTTGTTTGAGGCAGGGTTTCTCTGTGTGTAGCCCTGGCTATCCTGGAACTCACTCTGTAGATCAGGCTGGCCTTGAACTCACAGAGATCCGTCTGCTTCTGCCCCTGCCTCGCAAGTGCTGGGATTAAAGGCGTGTGACACCATTTTTTCTTTAGCTCAAAATATCCTGAACTTTGAATTGGTGTCCAGATGAATCTGTAGTAACAACACTTGTCTGTGTCTTTTAAGACTTAAGTTCAGGCCAATTCTAGCTCCGACCCTTTCATATGCTTTCCTGACCTATGGATAAAACGTGTCCCAGTATCATATAGGATGGACCTTCTCTGTCTTGCTACTTTCATTTCATGGGCTCCTGGAGCCCCTTACATTCCTGCAATCCAGAGGCCGAGTCTCAGCTGTGCCACATAGACGAGGCTCTGGCAGATGCTCTCAGTATCCCAAACGCATCGGTTTGCTGACTCTATTCCACTCTTCAAATGGGCTTCTTGCTAGGAGAGTCAAAAGTAATTACTTTCAAAGTGTCTTTTGTTGCTCATTAAGCATTCATTACAGTTAATTCTTCAGAATGAGACACTGGCTTCAATTACTCGAATCACACCATGCCAGAAGTGGAGGGGACCTGAGGTCTCTCTTAGACCATGCTTCAAGCAAGCTTCTGACACACACCCATCATAAGCTGTCAGAGAGCCGCTGAATCAAACCTGCTGTCCGCATGCTGCCCTCAGCCTGTCCCAGTGTGAGCAGGTGCCTCCTGCTGTAGGAGGGTCAACCTCAGACAGACCGAGAGGCTTTCCCCATCATCTCTATACCCAAAGCTCACTTTAAAAAATATTTTAGAAAAAAATATTTTAGATAAACACACAGCCACATACTTACTCATTAATGTGGGCTGTATAATCTCTTGTCATATCCGTCACATTCTCCTTACATTTTTAGACACTTTAGAAAAGTGTCACCTACTTTTACTGCTAGAGCTTAAAGCCCTCACTGTTAGAATTATCCCTTTAAAAACTTAAAATTATTCTTATTTATTTATTTATTTATTTATGTGTGTGTGTGTGTGTGTATGTATGTGTGTGCCTACTTGTCTATATGTACACAGTGTCCTTGAATGCCAGAGAGGGCATCAAATCCCCTGGAACTGGAGGTACATGTGGTTGTGGGTACTAGGAACTGAACTTGGGCCCTCTACAAGCAGGAAGCTTAGCTCTTGATGGATTTCCCTGGAAATGTGTGTTAGAATGGAATTAAGGCAGTTCATTACTTAGGAAAGAAGGACAACTGTTTGTTTTCCTTGTTCCAGACATATTATGTAACACTCAAATGTACATGCATGCCTTTATGCACTTTGTCATAAAGTGGTCAAGTTGCAGGGTGTACTGGCTGGTTCTGTGCGTGAAGTTGGCACAAGCTGGGGTCATCAGAGAGGAAAGAGCCTAGTTGAGGAAATAACTCTATAAGTCTAGCTATAAGGCATTTTCCCAATTAGTGGTCAGTGGGAGAAGGTCTAGTCCATAGTAGGTGGTTCCTTCCCTGGGCTGGTGGTCCTGGGTTCTAGAAGAAAATAGCTGAGCAAGCCACAAGAAACAAGCCAGTAAGCAGCACCCCTCCATGGCCTCTGCATCAGCTCCTGCCTCCATGTTCTAACTCCACCTGAGCTCCTGCCCTCCAAAGATGGACTGTGATCTGGAAGTATAAGCCAAATAAACCCTTTGCTTCACACTTTGCTTTTTTGTTCATGATGTTTTCATCGCAGCAATGGAAACCCTAACTAGCACAGGGGGAGGGGACGGGGGTGGGGTGGGGTGTCAGGATTTCCTGGTGGTTCATTTATTGTCTTGTTAAGAAAATATGACTTTATCTGCAGTGCCATGATTTACATTTTATATTTTGATTAACATTTTTAGTTCGTGTATAAAGTAGTACATTTTGTTATGACATTTTCCCACATGCATTTCATTGTTCCTTGGTCACACTCACTCCTCTATTGTCCTCTTGTTACCCCTCTTGCTCTCTCACCTGTCCCCTTCCTCCTTCCAAGCAGTCTCTGCTTTCACACCGTATTGTGTGTGTGTGTGTGTGTGTGTGTGTGTGTGTGTGTGTGTGTGTGTGTATGTGAGTGTGCATGCATTGTTGACATGTATTTTGGACTCTGTCACCCAACCAAGCTGGTAACCTCAGTGGGCACCTTGACTTGGGAGGATGGCCACTCTGAAGAAGGTACCCAGAGCTATGGCCATCAAGCATGCAGTCTTGATCTAATTGATGTGAGGGGTGAGAGATGTTCTTCCAAAGGCACATATGAGGTCTATCCGGCATATTACCATGGTCATGGTCACCGCTGCTGGAACTAAGTGATTGTGTCCATTTACAGCTCCCTGGGATGAAAAAAAAAAGTGTCAGTAGAGGGGTAACAGCACAGAGACTGTGTGTGTATTAGTAAAACTGCATGTCAATATTGAATATAAGTTCCAGGTAGCATAGTTTGAAGGTCAGGAGTGCAGGCTTTAGGTGCAAAGTGAGTACATGAAAATTGCTGTCCTGTGTGTGTGTGTGTGTGTGTGTGTGTGTGTGTGTGTGTGTGTGTGTGTTATTTTTGGAAATCCTCTTATCTTTCTAAGGAGCCTCAGTCTCCCCAGTCTGTGCAGTGGTGATGGTAACAGACCTGGGCCTTATAAAGCTCCTAAGACAGTGATTCTCAACCTGTGGGTCGTGGCCCATTGCAGGGTATTACACAATCCTTTTACCTAAGACCATTGGAAATCGAAGATATTTACATTATAACAGCAGCAGGATTACAGTTAAGAAGTAGGAATGAAATAATCTTATGGTTTACATGAGGAGCTGCATTAAAGGGTCACAGCATCAGGAAAGTTGAGAGCCACTGACTTAGGAGGATAAGTGAACCCATCCTGTCAAAGGGCCCCACACACAGTGGTGGCACTTGGGAGATGACGTCTTCAAGTGCCTTCTCCTCTGCTTATTGTTTATGACAGCAACTGTCACTTCCTTTTATTAAGAACATCATTAGAAGCTCCAGCTAATAAATAAATTCCTAAGTTATATTTCCTTAATATTTAGGTTATTAGGATTGATGATAATTTAATTTACCAAATGAACTCTTTTATGCCAAAGTCCTCTAAAGATATTTTTTGAGACAAAGTCTTGGTATGTAGCTTAGGTTGGTCTTAAATGTATAGCCATCCCCCTGCTGCAGCATCCTAAGTGCTGGGACCATAGACATGTTACCACCAAGCCTGGCAATCTTTAAAATGCACAGTTTATCATTACATAGCAGGATAACAACAGAAGCACAATCAACCATGTTTGCTTATTGTTTGTGTACATTGGTAGTATTCCATATACATACATATGTACGCACACACACATATATATATATTGAAATATATATATGGTAACATGGACTTTGGTAGTTAAGCCTGTGTATGTCATTGATTTTTCTTTTCCATAATGAGCCTATGTCATGATGATAATAGTCATAAATATTGCCTAGAGAATGCTCTTTCAAGCCAGATACCCTGCCAAGAATTCAACATGGATACCTCTGAGAGTTAAATACATCATGGAGTTTGTGCCATTTCCTGTTTACAGATAATGGAAATTGATAGCAAGTGTCAGCCTGCTAGAAGAACAAAGATCCAGAATGTGGCTTGGGTCTGTGTGGCTCTGGATGCTCACTTGTCCTTAGGACATAGCTCCAGGCAAAGGGTGTGTTACTCACGTCTGTTTGCTAAGAAGGCCTGTTACCACAGGGAGGGTCAGTGTCTGGATCTGTCCTCTGAGTTTCATTTCTGCCTGTGGCTATGTGAACTGGCTCCTCCTTGATGGCTCAGAGTGCTTTGTCACTTGAGTTAAGAATAATCCAGCTGGCCAAAAGCTTAAGGTATATATATATATATTTTTTTTTTAATTATGTTGATGAAGGATGGAATGTTCCATAGACATTTAGAAAATTGCTATGTCTTCATCTGGAGGATTTCAGGGTGTCTTGGTGGATAGAGAGCTTCCCCTATTATGTTTAAGGCACTGGCTTCAAGCGTCAGCACCAAAAAGTAAAATGAAATAATAAAGGACTGGCTGAGTTCCATTTTCTAAGTGCTGTCCCTTACACGAGGAAACACCACAGACACCATGGTCTGCCACAGTCCCTTACCCAACATTGTCAGAGCAAAGCATGGCTGAGTTCCATTTTCTAAGTGCTGTCCCTTACACGAGGAAACGCCACAGACACCATGGTCTGCCACAGTCCCTTGCCCAACATTGTCAGAGCAAAGCACTTGATGCCTTAGCCCCATCTTCTCTGCCCTGCCTTAGCTGCCCCTCCTGCCTCACCTCTTCCTCCAGTTACAGCCCTCTGGCCTCTCACCCAGCCCCCCTCTGGTTGTCTCAGCATCAAGTCAGTTTGGGCATGGAGAAGATTCAATTGTTGGCAAAGAATGCTTGAATACATTGGCTTCCTTGGGATTGGATGGCACCTTTCTTTGCTGCCTTAGAATGCCTCAATGAACTACAGGACTTGGGGCATAAGGCCTTGAAAGGCAGAAAAGTTAAATTATCTGCATTATCCAAGACTTTTTAAGCATTTCACGACAACTCAGTGATAGATTTCAATGGCTATATACTTGTCACAGTAGATTGTCAACTGAAAGTCCGGCCACATTAGGGTCTTAATCACAATATGCAATGTCACAGTTCTTTCTATCTCTGTTCATTTCTTTGTTGTCACAGGGTCCCAGTTAACACTGCCTTCCAGGACTGCAGGGGAGTGAGACATGACTACGGCTTCAGAGGGTCCAGGACCCAAATGGAGCCCTCCAAATTAATTGGGTGGGTGAGCAGGAGGAGTTGGGGAAGGAGAAGGGGGAAGAATTATACAGCATCATGCAGAAGAGTCATCTGTGCTCAGTAAAGGGGTAAGATGAGCACAGCAGGGTGTTGTAGTTGAGAATTGTGATGTTATGAGTGAGTGTGATGGGAGTCAGGGAAAGGCCATCAGCTCTCCTTAGGAAGATGCTCTAGACCTCAGTGCAGAGATGCACACTATGGCGCCTGACTTGGGAATTGAAACATTGATTGTAAGAATGGGAGGATGTGGAGGAGAGCTGGAAATCCATGTCTTCCCGACACTACGGGGAGCCCCCCCACACACACACAGCCTGGGCAAGATAAAGACAATCAACATTCCTGCAGGGAGGGGGAGGGGCTTAGCAGGTCCCACCCCTCACTGAGTTGCTGTTGGCAATTCATGGTTGTTGGGGAGGAAGAGTCGAGGGGTTGTTTTGTTGTTGTTGTTGTTGTTGTTGTTTTCTTTCAGGGATGTCTTTCTTGGTATGTTAACCATTAGTCGATGGTCCACACCAATGTGTATATACTGGCAACACTAATTAGACTCAGTGGGTTATTTAAAAAACAAAACCCACAAAAGTGGGAGGGGCAAGGGTGAAGAATGAGGGTGGATGGGGCAGAGGCTGGGGAGTAACTATTTTTAAAAAGAATCAATTGTGTATGTGCATGAAATTCTCAAGGAAGAAGTGAAGCTGTCTTACAAAAACATCTCAGTGCTTTCTTGTGGACAATTCTACACAGCTTGGAGCATCCCTGACTGGGAGGAGGCTTTCTAATTGCTCGAAAACAAAAACAAAAACCAAGAAGCTGGGTGTGGCTACTCTAGGGAGTGTAGCCTGATGGATGGAGAAAAGAGACTGGAGATGGCTGGCCGCCCTCCTAGCTACAGGTTCAGTGAAAGATGCTGTCCCAAGAAAGTAAGGTGGAGAGTGACAGAACAGGGCACACCACATTGTCCTCTGGCCTCCATACATGCATAGGCATGTACACACGTATGTACATATACCACTCACATTTTTTTTTAATGGATGGATGCGGATATGAAATTTTACTTCAAAGCATTCTTTTGATTACTCTTGCTTTCAAAAGCACCAGTGAGGAGGCCTACATGCTGCTGTTTGCGCCTCCACATTGTCTCTGGTGATCCCCGAGAGGTTCCAGCAAAATTTGCAAGTACTCAACAACCAACGCCGATGGGCCGCAGAAAATAGCCTTTTCCATCACTGCCATTAAGGGTGTGGGGCAGAGATATGCTCATGCGGTGTTGAGGAAAGCAGACACTGACCTCACCAAGAGGGTTGGAGAACTCAACAGAGGGTGAGGTGGGGTGTGTCATCACCTTCATGCAGAATCCACTGCAGTACAAGATCCCAGATTGCTTCTTGGACAGACAGAAGGACGTGAAGGATGGAAAGTACAGCCAGGTTCTGGCCAATGGTCAGACAACAAGCTTCGTGAGGACCTGAGTCAACTGAAGAAGATTAGAGCCTGTAGGGGTCTGCGCCACTTTTGGGGCCTTCACGTCCAAGGTCAGCACACCAAGACCACTGGCCACTGGGACTGTACTGTGGGTGTGTCCAAGAAGAAATGAGTCTCTGGGCCTTTGCTTTTAATAAATAGTTTATATACCTGAAAAAAAAAAAAACACCAGTAGCACTCAATGCGGAGTCTTTTGAAGACATGTACATCACAAAGAAACTGTCTCCTTGGGTTGCAGATTTGTTTGGTTTTATTAAGTTCTCTGGGCTGCAAGAACTTCTGAGGGTGTGAGGAGAAATTGTAATCCCACGTGGAAGATTCAGTCTGCCCTCTGATGCAAGGATAAGAGAGGAGGAAAGGTCTGGGGATGGAGAGGTGGAAACGGGAAGAAGCAATTAAGGACAAAGCATTGGGGGAAGAGAGGCTGAAAAGCGATTTGGAGACAGAGACTGTGGGTGGATTGTCAGGAGTCTGACGGTGGTAATGGATGCTCCCACAGGGAAAGCCACAACTGCAGGAGGGGAAAATCCTCTAAAAATATTTTCTTGCTCTAAGAGATGCTGAAAGCACTGTATTCTCGGAGGTGCAGGGGTGAACTTTCATGGGTGACTTGAAGAGATTGCTTTGTTTTTCTGAGCATAGTGTGCCTTGTGTTATGGACGTGGTGCTTGGGATTATCACATAATGCCCTACATTTCAAACTTTGGACAAGAAAGCCCTCTGGGTAGCTTGTTAAGATGGTGGAGGGGGCCGGAGAGTCTGGCTTAAAGTAGATGGCCACTGTGCAAATCGAATGAACTTCTTTGGTATGCAGCTATTGCTAACCAAAAGATCTTTCTTACTGTTCTCTGGTGAGAGCCATAAGTGGAGCCATGTCCTGCAGTTTTAGTATGGGGACAACAGCATAACAGCATGGCCAGAGTGACCGGCAAAGTGGCGTCCAGCCTTCGCTTTGTACAGTCTTACGTTCTTATTCAACTCAAAAGAGAGAACCATTAACGCGTGGCTTTCCAGAACTGTAGCCTCCTGTGCGGTTTCTATTGATGGCTTTGGGAAATCAAGGGTCTTTTGATAGAGCTAAGCATGCGTAGTGCAGCCACAGGCACAGGTTTTGACACTGTCGTTGGGAGGGCTCATGTCAGACACGTCTTTATAATAACTACTTGGGTGGTGTTTTATTGTTGTTGTTATTATTATTAAAGTCTGTGTTGTACTAAAAAAAGAACAAATTCTTCCTGGGCCATGTTCTTCTCAGGACTAAACAGTAGTGCTGGTCTAAATTTTGGTAAATTATAAAAAGACAAAGAGACCATAGTGAAAGTGGTTGGTACTGGGAGACTCTGGCCTTCTCCATCCACCTACCTTCAAGCTGCCTCTGATGTAATGTTCTTCCCTGCCTGGCACACCTCATGACCTTCTACTTTGTAAATTAGGAAGAGCTAACAATTTTTTTTTTAAAAATCAGAAGCCGCACAAGGAGTACCAAATGGAAACCGAATGTGTTCTCTTATCTTGGACAGAAGGTGCTCCTGCCTTTAAAAGTAATTAAAGTTGAATAGATTGAGCCATAGTAATAAAAGGGAAAGCTGCTGTTAATATCAAGGATTTCCTTCTTGTAGTTATTCTTCAGACTGGTGAGCAGATCACAGTCCCCCAGAGATGGACCACGCTGCAGCTTTCTAATTATAAGGGAAAAAATTATACAGAAGTGGGAAGAATGCATTTAATTTGTTCTGCTTGTCTTAACCATGGATTTTTTTTTTTTTGAGTCCTCTTCAGTTGTTTGAACCCAACCAATTGCTCCTACAATCTGATTATGTAGGCTTAATACAAGGAGAAAGAAAGTTTTCCCTATGTCCTGTGTTAATCCATTCATCATTGCCATAATGAAATACTCGGGGCAAGATGTTTAATAAAGAAAAGAGTAATCTTGATGCCCTTCCCCCACCCCCCAGTTCTTGAGATGTGAGATCAACACATTACACCTGGTGGTGTCTCTATACTGGCAGCACCCCAGTGTTCTTCAAGACTTTTCACGGCAAGAGATAGGGACTGTGTATGTCTGTGTGCTCTGCTCTCTTGTTCTTCTTCTGAAAAGCCACCCGGGTTTGATCCTTTGGGCACCATCCTCACAGCCTGACCTACTTCTCATCACCTTCAAGTAGAGATTAAACCGCAGCATGTGAACCCTTCGGGGCATCACACTCAAGCCATGCCTAAACTACGCCCTAGTACCTGTCTGAGCTGGAAGATATAGCCTGGGACCTTTTCTTGGAAATCCCTTGGGCTCCACTGGTAAGAAGGGACCACAGCAAGTGGCGTTCCTGGCTGAATGCTGCTGCACCGCCCCTCCCCTGTAACAGCAGCAGCAGAAGCAAAAAGACATTCTGCATTCATTTGTTCCACACTGAACTTCCTGACAAGCCAGTCATTGCTGGCCCTGGAAATATAAATTACCAGCAGGCAGTGTTGCTGTTCTTGAAATTAGAGGGGACTGGGGCAGGGGAGGAAGGGGAGAAAAAAAGAAATTCAGGCACGCCAGGGAATTGCCCTTAATTTGATGACAGCAGCGATAAATGCACCTATGAAATGCTTTTTGGAAAAGGGGTTTTGCAAGTAAATTATTAAAGACAAGCTTTGGGGGGGCATTCTGGGTTTCTTGGAACTCCCAAGTAATGGCTGCCTCTCTGCTAGGAGGCTTGACTCTTTGAGTTCTATCTGTTTCACTTCATGTGTAATTATATAATAGCAGGTGTATTTCCTCAAAAAAGAAACAAACAAAAATCCTCCCTCCAATCCTTTATGCTGGAATTTTTAGTAAGATTCTAGGAGTTTCCTATCTGAGTCATTTTAAATGTTACAACCTAAAGGAAGGCCGTCATTATTGGACTTGACTATGACTGGCAGTCTGTGGCTTCAGGAGGAGTCCCATGTGCATGCTGGGTAGCTTGTGGGGGTGGGGGAGGGGCGCACATCCCAGGACGGGTACAGGGAGAATGTTGTAGAGCTGCTGCTTCTCAAACTTGTGTGATTGCCAAGTGCCTCCTTGCCTTCCCAGCATGCAGCCCTGTGTGGAGCTTGCGAATCAACTTTCCAGAACATTCCCTTCCTGGTGGTGGCCTCACTTTTACCACGGACTACACTGAGCTTTAAAATTCTGGAACAGCGAGCATGAGCCTGAATACCAAAACCAAGTTTAGTTTGTTTAGAGGACGTAGACACTGAGCATTGCTTTGCACTTATAAAGCACAAGGGAGGACCTTCCTAGAAGTATCCCATCAGCAGAGCCATGGTGGCACATGCCTTTGGTCCTGACTAGCACTTGGGAGGCAGAGGCAGGAGCATCTCTGAGTTCAAAGGACCCCTTCACAGGGGTTGCCAAAGACCATCAGAAAACACAGATGTTTACATTATGATTTATAGAAGCAAAATTACAGCTATGAAGTAGTAATGAAAAAAATTTTTATGGTTGTTGTTGGTTTCACAAGACAAGATTCTTTTGGTGTAGCCTTGGCTATCCTGGTCTTTGTAGACCAGGCTGGCCTCGAATTCACAGAGATCTGCTTGCTTCTGTCTCTCCAAGTGCTGGGATTGCAGGTGTGTGCCACCACACCTGGCCTAAAATGATTTTCATTGCTATATGTCATAACAGTAGTTTTGCTACTGTTAAGAATTGTAATGTAGGGCTGGAGAAATGGCTCAGCGGTTAAGAGCACTGATTGCTCTTCCAGGGGTCCTGAGTTCAATTCCCAACAACCACATGGTGGCTCACAACCATCAATAATGTGACCTAATGTCCTCTTCTGACATGCTGGCGACTATGCAGGTGGAGTGCTGTATTCATAATAAACAAAATAAATCTTAAAAAAAAAAAAAAAGAATTGCAATATAGAGTTTGAGGCCAGCCTGGTCTAAAAAGCAAATCCAGGGCTGCCAAAGCTACACAGAGAGAAACCCTGCTTCAGAAAAACAGACAAACAAAATTGTAATATTGTAACATAAAAACATCTGTGTTTTCTGATGGTCTTAGGCAACCTGTGTAAAATGGTCATCTGATTCCCAAAAGGGTTGCAACCCACAGGTTGAGAGCCTCTGGTCTCCATGCTAATTAATATCAGTGGATGGAAAATACAGACTAAGAGAAGGGAGAAGCCGTGAAGGTGGAACACATGGCAGGGCAGCAGTGAGGGTCAGATTGTGAGTGAGGGAGCAACTTCAGAATGGCCAGGAGCCAGCAGGGTCTGCAGATGGGAGTTGGGGAGGGCTGGTGACTGTGTTCAGCATGAGCAAATGCTTTTCAGGGTGGGACTTTTTTTTTTTTAAACCAGATTCTGAAACTGGGACAACAGCCCAAGGTGAGGGTTGGAGGAGGTTTAGAAGGCCAGAGGAAGTTGTAGAGCTGTGATTGCCAAGATGTTTCCTGCATCCAAAGAATGATCCATGCTCAAACAGATTTGCTGGACCTCATCCCGGAGTTTCTGGTTGAGTAGGACTGGGGAAAACCCTGAGTCTGTGCCAACAAGTCCTTAGTGGATGCTGAGCTAGACCAGACTCTGAGAACCGATGCTGCTGCAGTCCTCCTGCAGGGAGCATGGCCCTGCCACGCCTTGCATGACAGAGTGACCCAGCAGAGCAGATAGCAAGACACCCCCCCCCCCCCGAGGGATGAGCCCACAGACTCAGACCAAAGTGAGGGAAGTCTCCAGATGTGACCTTTCCAGAGGACCAGTAGGGGGGTGGGCACTAGGAGGGAAGAATTGGAGAGAGGGAAAATGGCATTCCTAAGGAGCATCTTGTCAAGGTCACCTTGGTTTCCTCTGCCTTTCTCCCTATGGAGCCCAGATGTGTTTGTTTCACAAAGGGCACCAGAGCTTAGCCTCAGGTTGCCTCCCAGACACTCGCAGTCCACTCTTGGGTGATTCAGGGTAGGTGCCCGCACACTTGGGTTTTTTTTTTCCCCGACTCAGGCTCTGTTACGTGCGCTTGTGTTGTTCTGTTCACTAAGGATGATAAACTCTTTGGGATTCTGGAGTCTGGCCATAGTTGGAATTGTCATTCATTTCTAAAGCAGCTGCTTCTGAAGTACTAAAAATTTTACCTGGAGATAACTTTTGAATTTATTTCATAAGTATAAAAAAGTAACACATAATATTCATTTCTGTTTGGAGTCTTTAGATGTATAAGCAAATATTGTCAAATCCTATCAAAGAAGGTCAAAATGTTCTATTTAAATGACTAACAGCCTCCAGCACATGGTATATTTATCTGACAAGGGAGGAAATACAGGTTTTTATAATCTTTTTATTTTATTTTATTGTTTTTTGAGACGGTTTCTCTGTGTAGCCCTGACTGTCCTGAATTCACTTTGTAAACCAGGATAGCCTCAGACTCACAGAGATCCACCTGCCTCTGCCTCCTGAGTGCTAGGATTAAAGGCGTGCACCACCACACCTGGCAGAAATTACTGATTTTTGTTTTTTTAAATTTGAAGTTACAGAAGGTTGTGAACACCTTTTATGGGTACTGAGAATTGAACCTGGGTCCTCTGGGAAAATAGCCAGTGCTCTTAACCACTGAGCCATCTCTCCAGCATGTCTTCTTTTTAAAACATGTTTGACAAATACATTCTGCAGCAAGGTAGGAACAAAGTATTGATGTGTTCAGAAGTGATGAACCTTGAAAACATCACACTAAGAGAAAAAAAAGCCAGACGCCCAAGAACCTACAGGCACAAGAAAGTATCAACAAAAGAGGATTCGTAATCTCCTAGGGCTGGTAGTCAAGGGAAATGGAAGTGGTTACTATTGAGACTTTCTGAGTGATGGAAAGCTTTAAAATTAATTGTGATGAGTGTTTCATGGCCCTAAACTACACTAGGACTCATGCATTGTATGCAGTGGGCAAACTGTAAAATGTGTGAATTTTTGGCATAAGTCTATTAACAAAATTAATACTTTTTAATTTTAATTTTATTTTTTTTTATTTTAATACTCATAGGGGAGGGGAGTAGGGTGAAAGTGGGAGGGAGGGAGGAATGAGAGGATAGAAGGGATGGGATAACAGTTGAGATGTAATATGAACGAATTAATAAAAAAAATTAATTAATTTTTAAAAAAGAAAAAAATTAATACTTATCACTATTTTTTTTTTCTTTCTTTTTAACAATTTGAGATAAGGTCTCACTAAATAGCCCTGCCTGGCCTCCAACCCAGAGATCCACCTGCCTCTGCCTACTGAATGCTGGAATCCAAGGTGGGCACCCCCATCATGCCTAGCTTTATCCCCACCTCAGAATCTTTTTCTGTGTCCATTCTGCCTGTGCTATGTGACACACAGGTGGCTCTTCTTGCTCCTCTCCTTGCTTGTTTCTTTCTGACCTGGAACTTGAAGTCTGCCTTGTCTCAGCCTCCTGGGTGATGGGCCTTACAGACCTGTTTCACCATGGCTGACTTGAGCATTTACACTTTGAAGTGAGGGGAAACCTGGCTATGGGGATTATCTTAAATTCAATTGCATCTAGCAAACTAATTAGCTGATGTGGAAAGGGAATCCAGATAGTGTCTGTCGCCTACAATTGAGCATTCCAAAAGCAATCCCCAGTCCCGTTCCCTCCCTTCCCAGGTCTCTTTCTCCTTCCTGTACCTGACTGTGGATAGAGTAGAAAAAGCACTAAAGCTGAATTCTTGTCAGTGGGCCTAATTTTTTCTCCCCCTTGCTTCTATTGGGTGCCCAGGAATTCCAGATTCATCAATGGAGAGCATCAGAAGTTATGGGGTGTGTTTGTGGAGGGCCCGTTTCTGGGGAGTTGGCGTTTCTCAGGCAGCGTCTGGAGACAGGCACTTTACCAGGAACTCTGTGAATTCTGCGTGGCCCGGTACTGAGTTCCACCATCAGCATCACACATTATCACAGCTCTGTTCCCTATTGCACTCTGCCGGTGTGCCTGACCTTGGGTCTTGTCTTAGAATTAGGCAGCTCCTCTGCGTTACTGACACACTGGCTAAAATGGGATGCTCTGTTTCCACCTGATGCCTGTTCCTCAGCATGGTGGTTGCCTAATCTTTACTTATGAAGTTCATAAGTAACTTCCCCTGTTTCTCCCCCCCCACCTGCCACACCCCAATAATATAGATTGGATGATTGTAGATCATATGCAAGATACTAGATACTCTGAGCCTGTCAGGATTGATAAAGCTCACTTGGTAATCGCCAATGTGAAATACCACAGCTCTCGTCTACAAGGGGGACAAGAGAGAGTTTACTATAGAGCCATGTTGAATGAGTGACCACGGCCCAGGGACATGGATTTCTGTCACCCCCCACATTTCATCTTCCAACATGAAAGCAGCTTTGTAGTTTTGCAGAACAAAGAAAGTCATAAACCAAGGCAAGTTTAAAATACACTGATGAGTCTACCAGCAAGATTAGTACAGTGAGATGGGAGAGAGCTATTCTATAGGCTCTAGATGCTGTGTGACGATGCTCTGAGTGCTTGGGCTGGTGGAAGCTAGTGTGGCTTCTAAGAAGTATTTATTATTTGTTTGTTTGTTTATCAAGGCAGAGTTTCTCTGTATTACTGCCCTGGCTATCCTGGAACTCATTTTGTATACCAGGTTGGCCTTGAACTCGCAGAGATCTGCCTGTCTCTGCTTCCCGAGGAGGCGTGCACCACCAAGCCTGGATGAAGTCTTTATTATCATGAGGTGTTAGTTCCAATGCAGAGTACGGCAAGGAAAGGTTGGTCCAGAAGGCTCAGACTAGCCCACGATAACGTAATTAGCCTCTGAACCTACAAAACTCCAGTCTCCCCACAGTACAGAGTTTCCAATGGGTCCAGCAGTCTCTACGGGCACAGGCGCACCTTCAAGGAGTTCTTCTGTTTTGTTTGTTTGTTTGTTTGCAGCCAGCCACAGCTCCTTTTCAGAAAAATTTCACTCGTGCATCTTTCATTATACTCAGCTATTAAAAAGAAGGAATTCCCGAAATTTGTGGATAAATGGATTGAGCTAGAAATGATCATAATGAGTGAGTTAACCCAGAAGCAGAAAGACTCAAATGGTATATACTCACTTATATCTGCATATTAGCCCAAGGGGCATGTCCCACAAAAGCCTTCACTTACCAGGAAACTGAGACAGAGGGGAGGACATTCTATTGGGACTCTAGATGAGAGAAGCATGGGAGAATGGCAATGTAGAAGAATCCAGAGGGTCCTAGAAACCTACAAGTAGAACATTATGATAGGCAGATTTGGGCCCAGGGGTCCCGCTCAAACTAAGGCACCAGCCAAGGACAATACAGGCGGTAAACCTTAAACCCCTACCCAGATCTAGTCAATGGACAGAACATTCTCCACAGTAGAGTGGAGAGTGGGATATTACTTTCTCACATACTCTGGTGCCTCACCTTTGACCATATCCCCTGGAGGGGGAGACCTGATGGCACTCAGAGGAAGGACAGCAGGTTACCAAGAAGAGACTTGATACCCTATGAGCATATACAGGGGGAGGTAATCCCCCTCAGGAACAGTCATAGGGGAGGGGAATAAGGGGAAAATGGGAGGGAGGGAAGAATGGGAGGATACAAGGGATGGGATAACCATTGAGATGTAACAAGAATAAATTAATAAAGGAAAAAATACCTTCAAATGTAAGTTTTCATTGCTCATTTTATTTTCCCTCTTTCAAGATTCAAGCATTTATCCATTTTAGATTTTACATTCTATGTATATATGCGTGTGAACATGTGTGCATGTGTTTGGGTACTCCTGGAGGCCAGAAGAGCATGTGGGATCCCCTGGCCCTGGAGATAAGAGGCTGCTGTGAGCTGCCTGATGTGTGCTGAGGGCTAACCTTGGGTCCTCTAAGAGAGGGGCTGGCTCCCTTAACTGTCGAGCCACCTCTCCAGCCCCTGTATTTATTTTAGTTTCTTTTTCCTCCAGCTACTCCAACTGGGAAGCAATACCTGTGGCCACTTTAAAAGTCAGCCTTGAGCAAATCCAGCACAGCGTGTTACTCGTTTTTTTATTTAGTCTACGACACTCAAAGTACAGGCATGTGCGGCAAAGTGTTTTGGTTAGTTCTAAACTTTGTATACAATGACACGTACCATATAGAAGTGTAGTGACCTCTGCTATCTACACAATCAGTGCTGTACCTGAGCTTTGATGCTGGCACAGGGGCAACATGGCCTGAGGACACTGTCTCAGAAGAGCCCCCTTATTAAACAGCACAGGATAGCATAGACAGAATCTTATAACATTCAGGAATGAAAGCATCATTTGAAGATAAGTGAGAGAGCTCAGCCACTAAAGCCCTTACCACCCTGCCTGATGGCCTGAGTTTGACCCCCAGAAGGCCCAGGGGAAGCGAAGAAAGCATTAACATGTCTAAGTTGCCTTTAAAAATAAATAAAGTGTAATTTAAGAAAATCTTTTGAGTCTTCATTTACCAGGAAAGTGGGATAGATGTGAGGACATGCTATTGGGACTCTATGTGAGAGAAATATGGGAGAATGGGGAAATAGAAGGATCCAGAGGGTTATAGAAACCTACAAGAAGAACACTATCATGGGTGGATCTGGGCCCAGGGGTTCTGCTCAAACTATGGCACCAGCCAAGGACAATAATACTTGCAGTAAACATCGAACCCCTACCCAGATCTAGCCAATGGACAGGACGTTCTCCACAGTTGAGTGGAGAGTGGGGACTGACTTTCACACAAACTCTGGTGCCCCATATTTGACCACTCCTAGATGGGGAGGCCTGGTGGCACTCAGAGGAAGGATAGCAGGTTACCAAGAAGAGACTTGATGCCCTATGAGCATATACAGGGGGAGGAGGTCCCCCTCAGTCACAGTCATAGGGGAGGGGAATAGGGTGAAAGAGGGTGGGAGGGAGGATACAAGGGATGGGATAACAATTGAGATATAATATGAAAGAATTAATAAAGAAAAAGAAAGAAAATCTTTTGAAAGTTTTATCCATATGTGCTATAGAAAGTTTCGGAGTATATGTTTCTTTGTGTTTCTATGAAAATATGATAATAAACAGTTTTAAGATTAGTTTCTTTTACAATATGTTATTATACTATTTCATAGGAATCTAGGGAACAAAGGGTGTTTATTACATTTATTTTTTTAAATTTTCACACATGTATATAATGTATTTTTCTCCTCCTATCCCCTGTCTTACCTTCTTCCTGTTCCTGTCAGCTTCAACTTCTCCCTTCAAGCCCCTTTCCCACACTAATGTCTTTGAGGGATATTTTCTTTGAGATTGATTTATTTATTTATGTATTTATTTATTTGTTTAGGGTTTTCAAGACAGGGTTTCTCTGTGTAGCCCTGGCTGTCCTGGCAGTCACTCTGTAGACCAGGCTGGCCTGGAACTCCGAGCTCCGCCTCCTGAGGGCTGGGATTGAAGGCATGGACCACCACTGCCCAGCTAGATATTTTTAAGGATAAAATATTGACTGCAGGTGGATTTGAATATAATCTACGTTTTCAACTTGGATGGGTTTATAGTGTAAAGCCGGGCCATACCTTTGCTATACGACCAGCCACACATCTTAAAATTGAGGCTTAAGGTTTGAGTTGGCGTCAGCAGGCCACAGAGCAGGTGCGCACTGCTCTTTGTATTGCTCAGGCAAGCCTGGGACCTGAGGAAGGATTGTCTGTTCCCCTCTCCACTTCCTCCTTTGTCAATGCCAGGAACTGCAGTTGGAAGGTACTCAGGGGGGTGTGGCTAATCCCCTTGCCAGTTTCTGCTGCCGGAGGATGGTTAAGGAGACAGGGGGTCTCATTCTTTGAGTCTTTTGGGTTTCTAAATAGATCCGTATTCTACTGGATCCTGTCCCCTGTGCCCTGGCTTATGCTCTTTCTTCATTTTGTGCTCCTGTCACTCTCCCACTCTTCTTTGTGTACTTTACCAAAACCTGGTTCCCCAATGCACTACTTTAACATTCAAAGCTGTGGAGACAAACATGTCCCCATGTGCCATTTGGGTCCGCATTTTCATTCTGTCACACGTTGTCATTAGTGCTCAGCAAACACGCCGCCGAGTGTCCCCAACGCTCTCTGAAAGCTGACTTGTTCTGTGAGTCAGGAAGCCCCGGGCTCACTTGGCTAATTATAAACCAGGGCAGAGACTCCCTTCAAGGACAGTGAGCATGCTAGGCTGGGGACACAAAACTGGCCCCCCCTCCACCCCCAAGATCTCTGCTCTGGGGAGTTTATCAGGGTGTGTCCTGCCTCCCCCTCTTTCTTTTAGAGAATCTGTGTCCTGAGATCTCATATAATAATCTGTCCTAGCCTGGCCAGATTGTTAAACCCTACCCTGAGGACAGTCCCATCCACATGACTGGGCATGACTCTGACATTCCCTGCCTGGTGCCATGGCTTCCCTCACATCCGATGAGGAAGGCCAGAAATAGACTCCTCTTTGCTGATCCATCAGTCAGGCTCGCTGGAGACCCGGAACCTTCCTAAAATTGGAGGTGTCATAATAAGTGGTCAACACTGGGTTCCGGAACAGGTGTCAATGTGGGGAGAAACAGATTTTAGCGTCTGGGGCTTTAGGGCCACGGAACCTCAGATGGCACATGCTGAGAGCTGGCACTTAAGCCTTCCTTGCCAGACTTTGCCCCGTTGGAGGCCCATTGCAGCCCATTACAGTGACCTTCTTGTTCTTCATGTAGTCTGGTACAATTTCTACTATAAAGTCATGACAATTAGTAAGCTCCCTTGAGCTTTCATGGGTTCTGTCACAAAATTTACTTAAATTAATGATACAGTTACATTAAATGTCATGTTTAGGAATATAAAAATGTGTGTACACAGGCATGCATGTGAGGGCCTGGGAGACTCTGGTTCAATCCTCAGCACACACAGAGGGAAAATAATGTATATAAGGGTGCTCAGCTTCAAAATGAGTATTTTATATGATATGGAAGGAAGGAGCCCAGCAGAGTGAGTTCTCTCCAAGTTGGTGTCTGAATATAAGTGAGAATTTTTCTAAAGGCCTAATTCAACCAGAAACTAGAATTCTCAATTCTGTAAACCATGGTGTGACTATTGAAATTAAATTTTTTTTCTTTTCTTTCTTTTTTTGTTTTTGTTTGTTTGTTTGTTTGTTTCAAGACAGGGTTTCTCTGTGTAACCTTGGCTGTCCTGGACTCACTTTGTAGACCAGGCTGGCCTTGAACTCACAGTGATCCGCGTTACTCTGCCTCCCAAGTGCTGGGATTAAAGGTGTGTGCCACCATGCTCAGCTGGAATTTTCTTAAATTCTGTGTGTTTAGAATTGACCTGCACAGCCAAGTCTATTGCAGGGAAAGGAAAGCAGTCCTTCCAACATTTAATTCCTGTTAATCTTTGAGAACAAACCGCTGCTCCCTATCATCTATGGTAAGCTAGTGCCATACCCAGTATGCGTTGTCCATCACTTGTCTACTCTTTGTACCTATTTCTTCCTGTAAGTACATGAGTGCAGACTCCAAACATTATAGTACTCACAGGTTCCTGAGCATGTATCTCTGAGCAATAAGGACTGGAGGCATAAGTTCCCAGAGTTACCATTATTTAATCTTTAAAAATCTTTCAATACTGTATAGTTCCCTCTCATCTGGATTTCCCCAGCTAGGAGAGCCAGAGTTCAGTATGAATACCGTATACGTTTGCCTGGCTCCGTCTTTTATTAATTAACCCAATAAGCCACCACTGTCATTGTGATGGCTGTGACAAATGTCTCCTTTACCTTCTCAGATGTTTTGCTTAGCTCTCCTCTGAATTCGCCCATCATTGACGTCTGTAAAGACCTTTGTCTTCCTCCAGCATTTCCTTAAGTCAGTGCCGGCGGTGGGGCACTGGAGCAGTGCTTTATCTCCGGATTGCCTGGTAACAGGGAAAATCATCTTCAGGTGGAGCACATAGATTTAGCCACTGGAAAAGTTAAGGTCCCTGCCTTTGTTTTATTCTGACAGTGTGAACTTGGACAAACCCCCTTAGTCACTGTGAGTCAGATCTACAGATCTACACATGGACAGTGTCTGGGCATTGGTTTTGTGCAGCTCTGAATCTTTTGAAAAGTCTATCTGGTCCCTGAGCTTTGGCGTCTATACTGATGAATTCTCTCCTCCTCTTCCCCTGAGGTCTTGGTAACTGTGATAGATAAATGCACATAAGGAGGTTTTACTTGTCCGGCTCTATGGGGGTGCTCTGTTTCACTTTTTTTTCTCTCTCATTCTTTGAGAGAATGATCATGGAGGAAGAGAAAATAGGCCAGTAGGGGACAGAGGGACACCCTGCTGTTGACAATAAGCTCAGCCCTTGGATACCAAGGCCACCCACATAGTGAAGATCACACCAAATCCCATGTAAAGATATTTGGGGAATGTTGGTGTTTTTATTCATTTAGAATTAATTTTTTGTAAGAGACATGTTGTAGTCTGGGGTGTATCTGCTTCATATGAGTCCTCAGTTTCCTGTTGCAAGACATAGGGCATTTTCTGGTGCTCGAAAGCTTGTGTTTTCAATCAGAATTTCATTTCAAACCCAGCTCAACCACTATCCTAGTTTGTTTTCTATTACCACGGTAA
Source organism: Acomys minous (assembly GCF_964271855.1). Lineage (NCBI taxonomy): Eukaryota > Metazoa > Chordata > Mammalia > Rodentia > Muridae > Acomys > Acomys minous. The sequence goes on from NC_140495.1 coordinate 96,653,345, forward strand.
AACACTGACCAAAAGGCAACAAGGGGAATAAAGAGTTTATTTGCCTTAAATTCTCACGCCACAAGTTCATCATCGAGGGAAGCCAGGACAGGAACTCAAGCAGGGACCTGGAGGCAGAAGCTGACGCACAGGCCATAGAGGAGCATCACTTCTCCCAGCTTGCTCAGGCTGCTCTTATACAATCCAAGACCATCTGCCAAGGGGTTGGACCACCCACAGTGGCCTGGGCCCTCCCACGTCAGTCATTAATCTAGAAGATGCCTCCCAGGCTTGCACATAGGCCAATGTGAGAGAGGCCTTTTCCTCATGGGAGGTCCCCCCCTTCCCAGGTGAATTCGTTTACTGTCAAGCTGACAAAATGGCACATCTCAACCACTTTCTGTCTCTCAGCAGCAGCGAGATAAGGAAGCAGTTTTACCAACTTTCAGCTCGTTTATTTACAAGGCCCAAGTGAAAACTTCTTTTAAGTTGCCAGAGGGATTAAACAAGGCAAGGATGTTGGCACAGCTGAGCACAGCTGGCACAGCTGTAGAGGCATCCTTATTCACTATTATCATGGTATGTCTGTGCCTCGTCCTTCCTTTGACACGCTGCATGTTTTTTCCCTTCATGGTTTTGGTTCTTTGACACTCTTGAATATTCTTTCTCTCCTTAGGATCTTAATGGTTTTTTTAAGATAAAAAAAAACTTCAGTATTTCCCCCTTCTTCTGACTTAACTAAAGGAAATGGGTATTGGCACAGGGTCGGGTAATTATATGGGTTATATCTGAGCACACATGCAGATGTGGTAAGGACACTCAGCCATCACCCTTATGTGGGCAGCTTTTTTTCTTCTTCAGGATTAGAAGATGTGCTGTGGTTAATGTTTGAGGAAACAAGAAACCCAGATTCTGGTGGCAAGTGTTTTGCTGGTCTCAGGCAGCGTAAGTGTTCTGAATACCTTTTGAGCAGTCATGGGACAGGTGCCTGCAGTACAGCACCTTTGAGCAGGCAGAGAGTTTGAAGTCTGTCTAAGGCTTCTGAGTTGGAGTTGGGAATCAGGGAACAAAAGCACATGACAGAAGGCTGGGTTTTCACAATCAAGGAGACAATATGAGGAGTGGGAGGTGAGCTCAGCATTGAAGAACAGGGAAGGGCGTGCGTGCCAACACTGGCTCTGGCTTTTGGCGACCATTAGGAATTTCACAGTGTCCACTCTTGCCTCTGGGATGAGCATCTTTGATGGAACAAACATCTTGCAGGAGTGTATGTTTCATTAATCCAACTTCTGAGGAAACCCTAAGGTTTTGCAGGTCATGGAAGACTTTTTTTTTTTTTAAGTATGCGTTCCTAAGCTAGAACTGTGTGGAGGCTTTTGTGATAGGAAATTCAAGGATGCATCTTGTGTGTGTGTAGCCAGAGCATCCATGGAATGTTACCCCAAAGCCAGGCAGCAGGTGCAGTGTGCCAGGGCGTGGTATTGCCATGCTAATGGGTCTGATGACATTCCTGCTAGGACAGGTGCTCAGATCTGTGATGATGTCACTTCTGGGACAAGGCTTGCTGTTCCCTTGTGCCTGCCCTTCAGAAAGATTCCCAAAAGCTTTGCTCCTGGGACTGGACATAGCAGATAGAAATACTAATGTTTTTCAGGGAATTGTTTACTGCCTGTTCATTTTTGGCAAACAGTACTCTCTGTTGCTTAGGACAATAATGTCATGTTAACCTTTAAAAGAAAAGTTCATAGTAATATATAAATACGCAAGAAACAGCATCTCAGAGCCCATTGGCTTTGGAAGCTCAACAACACTGCTGTTGATATAGGCAGGCTATGGTGGCACAGCCTTTAATCCCAGCACTCAGGGAGGCAAAGGCAAGTGGATCTCTACGAGTTCAAGGCCAGCCTGGTCTACAGAGTTCCAGGACAGCCAAGGCTACACAGGGAAGCCCAGACTTGGAAAAACCAACCAACCAACCAAACAAACAAACACATTTTTCTGTTGTAATCTATTACAGTCAGACAGGTCAAGGAGCCCTGGCCCTAACAAAGCAAATTTGCAAATTCGTGAGCAGACTTGGAAGTTTTGTTATATGCTATCTTCCCAAAGGTATGTTAGTTTTGCTTCATTTAACAACAACAACAACAACAACAAAAAAAAATGGTTTAGCAGTAAAAGTGGTTAGCTCACAAAACCATTTTCTCCTTTTAACTTCCTTATGTGTATTGGGTGACTGACAGAGCTGTGGCCAAGGTTGGATTAAAGAAGCAGGGATCCTCATTCTCAGATGTGCTTTGCACCTGCCATTAAAAAAATGACCTGTAAGCACATACCTATAATCCCAATATACAAGGAAGGAGAGGCAGGCAGATCCCTGTGAGTTCGAGGTCAGCCTGGTCTACAAAGCAAGTCAAGGACAGCCAAGGCTACACAGAGAAACCCTGTCTGAAAAAGCCAAAGAAGCACCACCCCCACCAAAAAAAAAAAAAAAAAAAAAAAGCTCTGTAAATGCTTGAAAAGAGTATCAATTATTCCTTCTCAAGTGAATTGCAAACTCTGCTGTCAGCTCTGAAATGAAGCTATCATGATGACTTCGTGATGTCTCATTAGTCATTTTGTTCACTTTCCGTCTCTATCATAAAATCGTCCTGTGTATAATGAAAAAAATCTATAGATCGCTATACAAACTGCTGGAAGAAGGTGGCTCTTGCGAACACAGTCAGAAAGAATTATCAAGTGTCAGCTGTCTGCAGTCTGCAGTCTGCATCCCATCATCACCCACAGGGCAAAAGATAGGCTCAAGTGTGCTTCCTAAGGGTGCCCTGTGCTAACAGCTCCCTCTTCTTTGAGTGTCTCTCACATGTCACCTCACAGCTCATTTCTCTGAGAGTGAATCCATTCTCCCTTGGTACCAATCCCCAAATGACCACTGGAATTTCATGTCTCACTAAGGTACATTCTTATTAGTGGCTAATGACAGCTGATTGCATGTCTGTGTTCTAACCCACCCACGACCACTTGCCTTTGTCTCGTCCCAGGGCTTTCTTCCTTGGAAACTTCAGCCAGTCTACTGTCAACCTCTATCTTTGTCTTCTCTGTACAGTGAAAGGAAAAACCAAACAGGGAAATACAACTTTGTTAAATGGTTTTCCAAAGAATCACCACTGGCCTTGCTGACTTGATTCATTTTGATCATTTTTGTGTGAGAAATTCTTGAACTTTCTAAGCGATTTCGACATTGATGTACTTTTGTTCTTTTAGATTAAGTGACCAGATTTGAGCTAAATTCACTGTCTTAGTGTTTTTGGTTTTTTGTTGGTGTTTTTGTTTTTGTTTTGTTTTGTTTTTTGGACAGGGTTCTCTGTGTAGCCTTGGCTATCCTAGAATTCACTCTGTAGACCACGCCTTCCTCTAACTCATAGAGATTCACCTACCTCTGCCTCCCGAGTGCTGAGATTAAAGGCAAGTGACTCCACATCCTGGCCTTTTCTTAGTGTTCTTATTGGTGGCACTGGCCCTTTGTGGTTTGGGTGCACGCACACATGTTCATTTCAATTGTTGATTTGAATTAAGTTGGAAGTACCTGTTCTTGTTGGCTCCTGTTTCTGCTGCATCCCCAAGGCTCATTGAGTGACAGGCTGATAGGGCCCACAGAATACTACTTTTGCTGTCAGGGTGATTTGTATCTGGAGGTTTGGCTGTAACTTCAATACTCTTACTTCCATGGCAGAGCTACATTTGGATGTCTCCTCCGTAAGTGTCAGGAGCAGCATATGGCAAGATCCTATACGTGATTTTTGGCATTGCATGGCGGAGTTAAAAATAGGATAGTCACTGGGGGGGGGGGAGCCTGCAGTTTCTAGTGAGACTCTTTGTTGGCTGGGATAGTTTGTTTCCTTACATTTCTGATTGTTGGTCATTCTCCTAGTTAAATAAATCAAATTGGTTGGTTGTTTCAGGTAGGAAGTTAGTGATGCCCAGGAAAATCATGTTGCTGTTGAGCCCATAAGAATATGTGGCATCACTGAGGTGTATTGGCTGCCACAGATTTCAGCATTGCTGAGTGTCAAAAGTATCTGTTCTGTGAACCCCATTACCTCCTTCCCTTTGGGTTACTGAAATCATGCTGGAGTCTAAGTTCAGAGGTCCAGGTAATGCCCATTTTTTTTTTAAGTCAGTTCATTCCGAGGTCCTAGGAATGAAACCCACAGCAAAGATCCAAACACCACTTCAGTTCCATAGACTCATCGCAGAACTACAAGTCCACACCACAGAGACAACGATTTTACATCCCGTTGCATCCACTGTTCCCTTTTAGCGTTCTTCCCCATGTGATGTTGAGGGATTGTCTTGGTATTATAAAACTCTAACCTTAAAAAAAAATGCTGTTCATGAGCTGAGCTGCAGGCCTGTTGCTTTCCTGGTTGCTATGGAACCAAATCTTAGCAAAAGTAATTCTTGCCATGAGACGGTTGGGGAAGAGGAGGGGGGTGGGGAGGGGGGAAGGTAGATGGGCCTGGGCATTGTGATATGTGGATAGAATCTCAGAGGAGTGAAGATGCTATCAACATGTAACGGAGAATGATTGTCACTTGCTGATATTTTGCCTTCAATGAGAAATTGTTTTCTTGACAACAGGTTTCGTCTGCAGATGCACAGTAAATATCACATGTAAATTACTCAGCTATCCTTTCCAGAGAGATTTGTTCAGATGCATTTGCTTAGGATAGGAAGGAAAAAAAAATGTACACAGTACAGAAATAAAGACATTTTCTGTCTTAAATGGTTGAAATCAGAGTCTTCATTTTTATTCTGGAACAAGGCTAGAACAGATTTAGAGCGCGGATGTGACAAACCAAAGCCAGAATTTATGAGCACATTAAAAGAAAAAAAGCTCTTATCTCTAATTGGTAACCATGGTTACAGTGGTTAATATTTTCAGCTTGGATTTATGTAAAGTGGCCACACAGCAAAGCTTGGTCTGCTGTAGTTAGCCTTGTGTTTATGTTTCCCTAAGGATCCTCATTGGTAGATGGCCATTTGTTTTCATAGGAATGTAGTTGAGGTTGAGGTCCCCTGTCCCTTGGCATATGACAGGTGGCTTTGCTATGCTTCGCTATTTTCTTTTTTTATGATTTATTTTTTTATTTCATATGCATTGGTGTGTGATGGTGTCAGATTCCCTGGAACTGGAATTACAGGCAGTTGTGAGCTGCCATGTGGGCGCTGGGAATTGAAGCCACCAAGAAATCTCCCTAGCCTGCTACTTTCAACACTGCCACTAGTGTTGTGAGGTTTTTTTGTTTGTTTATTTGTTTGTTTTTTCCAATTAGTAGACTTCAGTGGCAGCTCCTGGTTAACGAGCCCTTTCAATAGCTTAAGACTGAAAGCTTGGGGCTAGCTGATAACAGAGATAGTTTCTCTTTAGACAGTTTTAGTTATAAAAATAAAAGTTTGCAGATGAGATGTGTGGGAGCACCCTCACATATTCTGCTGCTAGAAATAGAGCCTAATTACACACATATATGTTTTCTCTACAAGCAGGAAGACTAATATGGAAAGGAATGAATGGGAGAAGGAGGGAAAAAGCAGAGGGAGAACCATCCCCACGGTGAACATGCTATCTTTTACACCATATAACTGCTTACTTGTAAAATTTAAATTTATACCAGATGCCCCACCACAGAGATTCTTATTCAGGTAGATTATTTATTTTTAAATGTTTGTTTGTTTGTTTTTAAGACTAGGCCAAAGCAGGACCCTGCAGATCCCGTGACCACCCTTCACATGTCCCTACCATACATTCTTGAGGTTGTGCATTTGAAGTTGAGAAATGGTACTGCTTTCAATTACGTCCACTACCCCATCTTTCACACACGGGCTTTTGGGTGGACACAGGCCACCTTTAGCTCACTGCCTCTCCTTGGCCACATCCTCTTCCAAGGGACACGAGGAATATAAAGAAACACTGGCCCTTCTGCCATTAGTATGCATGAAGACTTTGTGCCTGTAGGTACCCCCTGTTTCCACAAAACGACTGTTCCTGATCCCTCCACCCCTGTCTCTGTTATGTGGGGGTTTCCTCCCTTTTTAGTTATGTTTGGGTGCATGTATGTGGGTATACAGCACATGTTCAGGTGCCCACAGATGCCAGAGCAGGCAGCTGTGAACCACCTGGTATAGATGCTGGGAAGAGAATCCAGAATTCTTGGAAGGACAAGAAGCCCTCTGACCCTCTGAGCCATCTCTCCAGCAGCCCCCTCGCCACAGGCTTTCTAAAAAGTCCTAAAAGGAAGAGAATTTCTACCCAGCTCCAAGTATAGCAGGGTTGATACTATTGTGTAACGTTCACTTTAAAGTTCATTTAACCTTGGCATTCTGTATCGTGAGTCACACATCTCTATTTCCATAGAGGGAAATGTTACCATGCTATTATCATTCACCTCTCCCCTTTTTTTTTCTGCTGAATCAAGAAAAATGTCCACACTCATCCCTGGATTCTTAAGCTCAGCGTGGGAACTTAAGGTCAAGAGGTCATCTAAGCCGTTGCTTCCAGCTAGGCATCATGGGAAAGCCACACCCACTTTTAAAGGACCTTCGCATCTTTGCCTCTCTGGGTGTCTTCAGGATATTCCTGCCCAAGACAGACATGTCATGGTGTCAGTTAGGCGTCCTGGGCTACAGTTAGTAAATGCAGATGCTTGAAGACATACATTTGTGTTTCACCCTCAAATATGAAGACAAAGATCACATAAGTATCTGGGAGATGAAAATTGCAGGCAAAATGGACTTACTTAGTCTCTTTTCATGAAGATAAAATACTAAGCCAGGTGTGGTGGCACACACCTTTAATCCCAGCACTTCAATGCCCAGGCAGGCAGAGGCAGGCAGATCTCTGTGAGTTCGAGGTCACCATGGTCTACAGAGGTAAGTTCCAGGACAGCCAGAGTGACACAGAGAGACCCTGTCTCGAAAAGAAAAGATAAAACAACAACAACAACAACAACAACAACAGAAAATACTAAACATTGGAGGTCTCGTCCTTAGATAGAAATTACTCCTAAGAGAGATTTGGGGTACTTTGCTTCAGAACTTTTTCCCATTCAAATAACATAAGCATGGACATCTATGGAAATGTACAGACATACCTGTACACATTGCAAAACTGGAGTCCTGATGGGTATTTTTGCTCCTTGATATTATCTTGCACGCATCCTTTTGTGTCACTAAACACTCAACTGTGCTAAAAATTGTCTTTGGTCATGGGTTCTCTTGCTTATGATACATTAAATTACGTCTTTCTAACAGCTGTGTCTGGGGGGGGGAGGGAGAGGTCAAGGCGGGACTACAGGTCTATACTGTTGCTTTGCACTCTGAGAAGTTGCTTCCTGAAGCTCGGAGCTCAGTATAGGAGAGGTTGCTTTTTGCCCAAAATGAACACGGCATATCGGAAAATTCGATGTAAGCCTAGACTCAGATCTTCTTACTTCACTCCGTGAGCTAGCCACTTCCCAAATCTGTGGTGGTTTTGCCACTCATGGCAGGAAAGAGCAAAACGTGGTGGCAGCCTTGACATAGGGGGTGGGGTCGGGGGGCAGTCGCCTCACCTGATCTGTTGAATGGGAAGAGGCATAAAAGGATCATCCCAAATCGTCCTCCTGGTTCTGGCACACTATTTTGCTCTGTGATTCGTAAGTTGTTACTGAAAAAATAAACATGGTTGGTCCGAACAGCTAACAATGGTAGAAGAGCAGCACCGCCGTGCCAAGGGGTCGATGGGTGCTGCCTTTCTTTCCTTGTCAACACTGGGAGACTATCTTGAACCAAACTCTTGAGCTATCAGAATCCGACTCGGATAAAAAAAAAAGATGACTCTACCCCCACCCCCACCCGTCCCCTTGTCTCCTGGGATCCTGAGCTAGCCCTTCCGGTATGAAGACAGTTGTGATGGTCTCTTGGTCATCCTTCAACCGGTTCAATCTCACTCTACTTAGCTTTACGTCTCCAGCATTAATAGAGCCTTTTAGGGTGTAACTACAGAAGTGGTCACAAAAACCAAAAGCTGAAGGGTGTGACCCATGATGCAATGGAGGAGAAAGAGCTCTCAGCTTTAATGCCCTGCATCTCGGCTATCGAAGAGTCACGTAATGCCTCTGTAACATAAGCCCCGGATGAAAGTCTCTGGCACGGCTCCAGCTCCATTTAATAATCGATTGCCTTTGAGCCAGCAAAATGATTGAACCTCACAAATCTTCCTGATAGCCAAATCCTCTCTCCCAAGTCCTCTTTTTATTTTATTTTGGCTCCCACAGGGAGCTCTTCCATTATTAAAACATTTTGTCAAGTTTTACCATTGAGTTCTAAAACTCCAGGAAATCACTCAGGGGATATTACTCTCTTCTAATGAAGGAAAGATTAGAGGGGTGTTTGGCTCAGGTGACCTAGCTCCCCACACCCCACCCCAGTTTCTATCTCACCACATTGTTGTGCTAGGAGACTCTCTCCTTATCCAAGGAGATGGAGATGGTGAGCCTCTCTCTTCTCCTGAAGCAGTTTCTTGCCCCGTAGCCACAGTGAATGGTGACTAATGGGGAATAAATTCGTTTTGTGCTCATCACTGAATGTGTTTGCAGAAGTTGGTCCCGTGTTCCAAGCATCTCAAAGCGATATGTATTGCTTTGTTGTGCAACATACAGAACAGTTTTCACAGCCTACACAGGGTTCGCGAATTCCGAGTTTGTTCCCTGGATACGCCCGGGGGTAATATTCTTTCAGATACTTCCTGGAATTTTATAGCTCACTGGTAAAATCCTCATGCAGGTCTCGGCGGCAGATTAAAAGAAAAAAAAATGCATGAGAATCTACTTTTACCATAGAAACACAGTAAGAAAACAAAACAGAGCTTTGGCAAGGTTGCTTTGGAAAGCCAGGCAGACATAGCGTCTGGCTCAGTGATTTCTAGATACAGAATAAGCTGGAACAGGCAAAGGAACTGTTCTTACCAGCATTATGTCTTTATATTTAGGATCTAGAGTCTGTATTTGTGATATAGGAACCAAATGAGTTCTGTCAGGCTAGGGAGATAGGCCAGGCATAAGGCAGGAGGTCCTGGATTCCAGTGTGCATGTGAAGAGCCAGGTGTGGTGGTGTCTAGTTAGTTATAATGCCAGTAATGGGGAGACAGTGGTGAGAGAACCCTGCTGTTCACCCATGAGCCATCTTGGCCTACAAATAACAGGCTTGTGAGAGACTGTGTCTCAAGAAGGAAACAAAAAGATGGCTAGCACGTGTGTGTGTGTGTGTGTGTGTGTGTGACACACACATGCCTATTGCACACATTATAACCAAGTTAAAAGTGGCATTTGCGTTGTGTTCCAGTCTTCTGGGACAGTGAGCCCTTTGGAGGACACCAAGTAACCTAACCGTAGTGTACAAAGTTTGTAATGACAAAGAAGTGGTGCCTGTTTGTTCAGGCACCAAGGGGAGAAGAAACAGACGATTTCCAGGTGCAGTTGTTGGGTGTGCTATGCCAGGGCTCTCTGTGTGCTGTCGCTCTCTCTTGAGTTAGCTGGTGTGCACCTGGCTTGACAGCGTAGCTCCTGTGTGTGTGTATACTTAGTGAGTCGGCCAGGTCTGTCCCTCTCGTGAAAGGCTGCCTGCTTGATCCTCATGTAACGGCTGCATATTTCCCCGTGTATTAGCTACAAATTATTAGCCAACTATGTCTCCCAAATCCTTAAGGAAACACACAGAAAGCAAGAAACTAGTTATTTTTTTTTTAATAGTTGAAAATGTAAAACTGACAGGCTAGTTGACGCAGCAGGTAAAGGGGCTTGCTGCCAACCTTGGCGGCCCACGTGATGAAAGGAGAGCCAAGTGCTGCAATTTGCCCTTTGTTCCCACATGCACATGGACACGTGTGCACACGAGTGTGCACACAAGTACAAATTCTTTAACTCAAAAGCTTAAACCCTCATGTGGAATTATTTCCTGAATAAATAATTAACATTTTGATCAGTTTTTGATTATCTATTGATGTTGGTAATCCTAATGAATAGTGACAGTGCTCCAGTTAGCATAGTCAGCGTTCTCCTCCTCCCCTTCTTCTTTTTTTTTCTTTCTTTCTTTCTTTCTTTCTTTCTTTCTTTCTTTCTCTTTTGGAGACAGGGTATTTCTGTGTCACCTTGGCTATCCTAGAACTTACTCTATACACCAAGCTGGCCTCAAACTCACAGAGGTACATCTACTTTTACCTCTGGAGTGCTGGGACTAAAGGCATGCACCATCACCACCCAACAGCATATTCAGTCTTAAAGATTGTGTCCCACGGTTTCTTTTAGCTCTTTCTTTAATGTGTGTGTGTGTGTGTGTGTGTGTGTGTGTGTGTGTGTGTGTGTAGTTCTACAAGAGAAATGCAGGGTTGGAAAGCACGCACAGATGAGCTCTCCATCTGAAGCATCACGGGGCTTTTCTGCTTCTGGGACTTCTCAGCACTTCGGCAGTGAGTTTCCCCTGGCTTCCCCTCCCCCACCCAGCAGAGACGTCTTTCTGATGGTCATGTGGTCAGCCCTTCCCCAGGGAGCCTCCTATCCACACAGTCCCTCTCTCCTAAACACACACCATCTTTGTAAAAGGAGAAAAGTTAAGCCATTCTATTGTTTGTTCATTGACTTTAAGCTGAAAAAGAATGTGAATGATGTGAAACAAATGGAAATAAAAAGTGATTGTAAAAAAAAAAAAGGCATGCCTCCCCTCCCCCAAAAGTTCTTAGTTTTGAAGGTGTTTAAAAGCAAGATGATAAGACTAGTAGAGTTAAGAAGGGAATAGAAAGACTGTGTAGCCTCTCTCTACTGTTCTTGTGACAGGAAGGCTCAGTAGGTAAAGGAATTTCAATATGCATTTGCATCTTTTTAAATTTTGTTATTGTGCATGGGTGGTTTGCATTGTAATACCCTCAATGGCCAGAAGAGGGCATTGGATCCTATCGGTGCAGGAAATGGAACTTTGGCCCCCTGAAAGTGCACTAAGCACTATTGCCTGCTGAGCCATCTCTCCAGCCCCAAGATCACTCTTGATGTCCTTTTGAGGAAGAGGGGAAACACTGGAGAGAGAAAAGATGGTTGGCTGTCCAACATTATGGAAAAAACAAAAACAAAAACAAAAAGCCAAAGAACTCTCTGTCCTAGGCCCTGACCAAACTACCACTGACATCAGTGGTTGAGATGGACTGTGGGAGATATGCTTTAGAGTGATGGCTTTCAACCTTCCTGATGCTGTGACCTCCCCCAACCATAAAATGATTTTCACCGCTACCTCATACGTGTAATTTTGCTCCTGTTACGAACTGTAATGTAAATGTCTGACGTGTGATTCCTAAGGGGATGGGAACAAGGGACGGGGAGGGAGGGATGTCTTACAGGTTGAGAACCACTGCTTTGGCCTCACGCATTCCTTCAAATCCGAGCAGACAGCTGTGAACTGGCAAAGACTTACCTTAACACATTTGGAAAGATGAGCCAGGCAATGGCACCTGCATGAGGAGCAGTGTAAGGCCTGGAGAACAGAGAGAGCAAGTTCAGGAGAAAGAGAGCCCCCCCCCCCACCTCCCCCCCCCCCCCCAGTTTCTACATTAGCATCAGCTGGTGAGTACCTGGGGAGCTTTTAAAAAAAAAATGTCCCTACCTAGGCAAGGTGCCAGCCAATTAAATGAGAGTCTCTGGGAGCAGAGGCCCAGGCTTGGTATGTTGGAAAAACAAACAAACAAACAAACAAACAGGCCCCATGGGATTCCATTGTGCATCTGAGGCAGAAACCCCACTGGTTTTGTTTTGTAGATCAATTTGTAAACCTGATCAGAAAATGACAGCCAAGCACGGGCTGAGGAGAAGGTGGTAGCTAGCTCGCCTGGCATGGGTGTGAGACCCTACGTTTGCGTGTCAAAATGAGCAACAGCACCATGGGAGTTGTAGTTTTCTTTTTAGGGTACTGTGTAGGGGGAAAGTAGGAATGTGAGAAGAATGAGCTTGAAGCTGTGAAGTGATTCAGGGTCTCCTCAGAGGCTCTTCAGGGGAACGGTGACTCCCTGGAGAGTGTGGACACACAGCAGCAGATGTCCTCCAAGAGGGAGTGGTGCTCAGCACGCAGAGGGTATAGGCATGGTTTTCCAGAGGAACCCCGCAGGGGGTCCTACCAAATGGTAACTGTGATGGTGACCAGCGAGAGCCAAAATATCACCAACCTTTCTGAGAGAAGCAGTGGCCTCCTTGAAAGGAATCTGATTGACAAGAATGGGGTGGGGGTGGGGCATCTATTTATATATACACCAACCTATAAACAGCAACCTTGTCTTTTCCTGCTTGTTTGCTTTGCGGTGTATGTGTGTGTGTGTATGTGTGTGTATGTGTGTGTATGTGTGTGTGATTTTTGTTGTAGCGCCAACAGAATAGCCTGGAAAAGTGTATCGTGGCCTTCCCATTGTGCGAAAGCACTGGCTCTTGCCTAAATTGTCCCATAATGCCCCTTGTTAAATAGTGTTGTCAACTTCCTCTCACTTTCAACGCCCTCCTCAGCCCAGTCGCGGTGCATTACCCATCTAGCCGCAGTCCCACATTTCTTCCCTGGCTCCCATAAGCACCTCAGATCACATCTTTGCCACCGGAGCAGCACCCTGAGGAGTTTGCCTTTATCCTCTGTTTTCTAGCTGGGCTGGCTTGGTGATCAGACAAAGAGGGAATTTTGTGTGAGAAGAAGTTATTTTCACATCCATCCCTCTCCTCCGTCGGGAGTCAGAAGTGTGAATTTCTATTTGATTGCGCCATTCTTGACCGTGCCCCATCCCAGCCTGCAAGGGAGTCATTCCAAACACTTACCCTGATTCGCAGCTGGCGGAGTAGTTCGACTTAGCTTGTCATTAACCTGTCCAGGAGTCACAGATAGCCTTCCTTGAAGAACGGCTGTGCTGTGGGTTTTGATGGGATGCTGATGGCAGGGTGCACGTTCAGGCTGGGAAGCGTGATAGATTCTATCATAGATGGGTGGAATTTACTTTAAACACACGAATCAGAGTCGCTACCTCTGTCGTGTTTACGTGTCTGCTTTGGCACACCTTTTATCCTGAAGCCCATGGCTGGCATTAGGACCAATGAAACAGACGCGCTGAGGCAGCATCCACCTCTGATCTCCGTGTTCACTTTATTCAGCCCTTCTTGCCTCTTTTGACCGGCAGTCTTGAGTGGTTTTGTTTTGTGTTTACTGTCTTCGCAGTGAATGCTGCATCATTAGAACCGCATAGACCAGCTGGCTCCCTAGCCGTCGTGTGAGTTTTGTGGTCCATCAGCACCTGGCCTGTGTGCTGAAAATATCATCTTCACCCAGATGTGTTTAGTGACTGCTTTGATAACTAACTGTAAAGCATTGTTGGAAATGGTCTCTTAGTCGTGGCCTGGCAGGGTAATGAAATGGCCTGGGAAGTACCAGGCCCCCTGGTGATGTTTAGGCTTGGCGGAAGCAGCTCCCATCACTCCTAGTGTTTTGGGAAGGATGTTCACCCGTAGGAGAGGAAGCATCAAAAGCCAGAGTTTTCATTTGAAGGCAATGTGTTCAGATGTATTCAGCCCCTCACAGAGGGAGGCTGTGGCTGTGGGGCAAAGCTGGACAACATTTGGGCCAGCTTCCTCTTCTCTTGAGCATGGACCTGCCTTGTGGGTCCTGGTCACTGTGCTTCAGTCTCCTGCCTGCTATGGCCAGTGGCTACAAGGAGCCCTGACTTGATGGGACGCTGGTGTGTTCCTCTGTGGACGTGGAGAACATTTACCTGGAATGACTGTAAAAATCCTGTCAAATCCTCTGTGGAGTAATGCGGGTTTTAAAGCCATATTCACTATAGTGCTACACTATAAAGTGTGTGTATATATATATGTATATATGTGTATATATACATATTTATATGTATTCATAAAATTTAGCAGACATTCCCATGTCTACTCATACCTTAAGTCTTGCAGTTGCGCCTGCACTACGTGGATGGTGTCTTCACATGGAAAAATTTGAGAATAAAATATGGTTTTAGGATTACGGACAATAAGAACCATTCAGCACTGTGGTGGTTAGAAGACAGCCCCCTGGGCATGCCTATGAGAGAATCATCTAGAAGACCCACTTTAATTCTTATTCATGGACAACAGCCATCCCGTGTGCTGGAGTCCTGGACCAATAGAAAGGGAAGAAGCCCGCCACGCCCTAGCACCTGTGGCCTTTCACTTCCAGGTGTGGCTGTGATGTGGCCAGCCTCCTCATGCTCCTGGGCTTTCTCATTCACAATGGTGACACCCTTGAACTGTGAGCCAAAATAAGCCCTTTCTTCCCTTTAAGTCGCTTGTGTCAGGGTGTTTCATCACAGCAATGGCACTGATACCTAATTCAGGGTCCCTTTTTCATAACCGGGCAGGTTAGTCGCACCTCTTCACATCCTCTAGGTATTCCAAACAGTGGGATATAGCTGCAGGAGAAATTCTAAATAGCGCCCACCAAAAAGCCCTGGAAACACCCACCTGCCTAACTTCAATCCCAGAAGAGACAACATGTCACTTCTCTAAGAGACTGTCTACTCGGGAGACACAGGAAGATAAAAAAAAAAGACACCTCTGATGGAAACAGGATGCCTGCCTCGCATTGTGGTTTGAGAGGCAGGCCCTAGCTTCTCCAAAATCCCACTTTTAACTGTGAAATATCAGCCAAGTATTTGCTGAAACAGGTTTTGGTGCTCACTGTTTTAACTGTTTTTGCAGAGCAATCCTGAAGACGTCACCTTTCCTAGCTTAGATGTGTTTGGGTTTTGTTTTGTTTTTGTTTTTCCGGCTAGGATGCCCTCCTAATCATGTTCTTAGGCCTTAAGTTGCACAGAGAAAGACCATGAAGAGTTGTTTTTTCTCTTCCCCTCTGGGTTTCAGAGATGGCTGCCATCTTAAATCCTGCCTCTCTGACATCTTCAGCTTGCTGAATCATTGTCTCTGCCTCTGGGAGCCATGCAGTTCCTTCCCCCAAGGGCTTGCTCCTAGAGACAAGTGATTACTTATGTATTAGCAGCTTAGGTGTTCTGTGGGTTGGCTTTTTCAGGTAAACCCCTGTATTTGCAGAGGAAGTGTGCAGCTAATCCCGGGAGCAGGCACTTTCATGCCGGGTCTGTGATGTATAGAGACCAAGAGCAGACGCATCGGAGAGAGATGCATGGTTCTCCAAAGGAATTGTGTGCTCAGGGAGGCAATCCAGGCTCTTGGAGTGAGGTCTCTTTGGTTAATTAAGGCCGGAGCCCGTAAAGTGGTTGCATTAAGGCTGCTGGATGAGAAAGACTGAGAGAGCTTTCCGGAAACAGTGTGAAATACCATCATGTATCATTAATTAGTGTAGACAGGGAAGCGATCCTTCAAGAGCGAAGGCCCAGGATGATGAATGACAGCTCATACTGGAAGCAGACGATGACGATGATGACGACGACGATGATGACGACGACGATGATGATGATGATGAAGCAGAGGAGGGTCCCCAGCAGGCATGGCAAGCAGCTACTGGCTATGACATCTGCCAAGTCCCCAGTGGCAAATCCAGGTGTTTGCCTGTCAGGTGGAAGTTTCTAGTTAGTGCAGGAGCCAGAGAGATGTCTTCAATCCCCATCAGATCTTCTTAGAGGATTTGGGAAGAGTGTGATGAAAGCATAGGCAGGTGTGCAGTTTGTTATGGATGTGGATGCCTTTCAGATAAGGACGGCCCTGAAAATAATGGCCAGGCTTTCAACTCTCAGACTAAGAGACTAAAAAGCTTTTAAAGATCGCAGGAACAGAGTCTGCTGTTGTTTATATCATGAGCCTGTTTCTTGAAAGTGGTATCTAATACTCCTATAAATTGGTTCTCTCTGTTAAAGATTTATTCTTAATTATGAGTATGTGCGTTTGTCTGTATGGGGAGATATATGCACGAGCGCAGTGCCTATAGAAGCCAGAAGAGTGCGTCAAATCCCCCAGAACTGTTGTTAGAAGCACTTATGGGCTGTCGGATGTGGATCCTGGGAACCAAATTCAGGCCCTTAACTTAGGCAGTTAACAGTCTTCACTGCTAAGCTATCTCTCCAGCCCCCTAATGGAGCCTCTCCAGATAGAGTTAAGTTCTTTGTGGTACGGGTACTGGTGATAAATGCACTGTGGTCCACATTGATAAGTGTAGCTTCTGGTTTTAGATTATTAATTTTGCATTGTCTTCTCTTTTTTTTGAGACAGGGTCATGCAGGTGGCTCAGGTTAGCACTGAACTTACTATGGAGACCAGGCTGGCCTTGAACTCACTACGTACCAAGGCTGGTTTACACTTGCTTTCCTCCTGCTTCCATTTCCTACATGCTGTGACTCTTAGCATACACCACCACATCGTCACTTAGATCTTATTTTGAATTAGGGTAATCTCGCGTAGTTCCAGGATGGTATGGTGGCTCAGTGGGTAGGGGTGCTTTGCTGCCAAGCCTGGCAACCTGAGTTCCATATGCAGGACCCACATAGTGAAAGGAGAGAGCCATCTTTCACCAGTTGGCCTCTGACCTCCACACACATGCTGCAGCATGCATGCGCGTGCACGTACACGCATAAAGATACATGAGTGTAGTCTGAAAAATCCCCCATATTTTAATTATGCCATCAGTCTGTTTTGACTAGTACCATTAAGGCCAGTCTAATTTTCTCAGTAATTATGATCCTCAGCCATTAACTCCTGCATGTTCCAGAGGATACATACCAAGCTTTTCATTTCCATCACATGATTTACAGGCCCAAAAGCCTGGACCGTATCTTTTACCCACAGGCCAAAGCCTAATGTAAGTGTCATGGTGTTCCACCTGAATGTATGACCATTTGCTTGAGCTACCGATGGTAGGCTTTGTAGTGGCTGCTTTTATTTAAGTTTGCTTTTTTTTTTCTCATCTACTCATCCAAAATATTCCAGCCAGTTCATTAGGAAAGGCAGCTGCCTGCAAAACTGCACCAGACACACAGTAGGACCCCTCTGAGGAAGGCTGCACCAGACACACAGTAGGACCCTTCTGAGGAAGGCTGCACCAGACATACAATAGGACCCTTCTGAGGAAGGCTGCACTAGACACACAGTAGGACCCATCTGAGGAAGGCAGTTCCAGTCACACAGTAGGACCCTTCTAAGAAAGGCTGCACTAGACATACATTAAGACCCTTCTGAGGAAGGCTGCACCAGCCACACAGTAGGACCCTTCTGAGGAAAGATGAGTTGAGTGTTATGTAGCTTTTAAAAAGGAAAATTATTGAAACATAATTTTAGAATTATAGCACCCTTGAGCTTCTGGTCAGCCTCAGTCTCTGAGTTGCTTTGAGGGCAATTCAAACCCAATAGGGGCAGCTAGCTGCCAGTGGAAAAACACAGCGCACCTCTGTTTCCCAGCAACTTTCACCCCGGTGCATTGGAGGATGCCAGCTCAGAGGTTTTCTGTTGCATCACAACTTGCCAGGAAATCTCTGAGTATGGAGGACAGCAGCAGCCAACATCTTCAGACCCTCGGATGAGCCAGGCACTGCTGACATCACTTTCCCTTGTTCTCTCTTCAAATCCTTACAATCACCTAGCCACAGAATCACACTCTGTGTGTGTGTGTGTGTGTGTGTGTGTGTGTGTGTGTGTGTGTGTGTGTGTGTGTTGGGGGCAGGAGTGCCCATGAGAAGGCCCAGAGTTGAGAATTCAGGTATGGTTCCCAGCACCCACATGGCAGCTCACAACCATCTCTAATTCTAGTCACAAGGGGTCCAATGCCTTCCTCTGGCCTCTGTGTGTTCCATATACACGGGATACATAGACATACATGCAGGAAAAACACCTGTACACATAAGAAATAAAAAAATAAAATAAATGAAATTTTAAAAAGAGAAAAGATTTGGGAAGGCTTTTTTCTACATGTGAACACTGGTTAAATAGATCACCCAAGGCCATTTAGGAATTGACACCCAGAGCCCTGTGGAGCCCTGTTTGGCCATGTACATCTTCTTCCCAGCTCACGGTTGGCTAAAGTTCCCCGGTCACACCTGGTCACTGGTAGGAACGCCAGACTAGGAACAGTGAGACATGGAAGATGGTGCAGCTACAGGTGAAAAGCGCTTTCTGTCAACACGGAAACAGAGCCTAGCAGGAGAACCCTGGGAAAGAAACCATGGGCCTGCACATTCTAGCTCCCCCTTCCTCTGCAACTTCTCTCCCGTTCTTCAGCCTTTACTGTTCCAAGATGACGCTGATATGAGGGACATGTGCATATTAACACGATTCATCGGAACTTGTTAAGCGCCAAGGGTGGATGGAAGAGAAATAAGTACAGTTCGAACATTAGCAGCCTGGGTGCAGTCCAGGCTTGGCCTCTAGCAAGCCCGTCCCTTCTCCCTATGTGTTTGTAGAGGCGGTGTCTGTTGCACAGGTGACTTTTTCATCCCTTTGCGATCTCAGTAGCCTCGTTTATCCCTTTTCTTACATCTACAGCTTAGCTCCACCTTTGCCCATTTCATCTTCTGCCTTGAGGATGGTGTATTTTCATCCTGGCAGAGTATCTGCTAAGCCACAGGTGAGGCCAAGGTAAAGAAACATCTGGGGTGGGGGGTGGGGGAGGGATCAAGGATGAACTTTTAATCTGCTGTTGGCCTCAAGAAAGGAGATCAGCCAATTCCTGTCCATTGGCTAGAAAAATAAAGAGCTACAAACTATAGTTGATAGTCAAAGACCCAAGCAGGCAATCAGTACATGGCCCAGGCCTGGAGTCGAGGGTAAGAGAAGGATGAACCCTAAGTCTGTGGTAGAGGGACTGCCACCAGACAACACACTGACATCAGTCAAGCCTGGTGGCCAAAAGCAAAGACTCAATCCTAGGGACTGGGACTTGGGTGGCTGGTGACAGTCCTTGAATAGAGTCTTCAGGCCAGGGCGTAACCTCCAGAGAAACCTGAACAGAAGATGGATGATGTTGGCTGACGAAGGTCAGGGTGTTGCAGGGCCTAGTACAGGGTCACCCTAATGGCGATAGCCCCTCAAGTGCTGGAGACTCACAGCAAGGAAACCAGCAGGTATCCAAGATGGCAAATAGTGCCATGGCTTTAAAGTGATCTTTTAGAAACTATTATAGAAACTATAATAAAATACAGCTGTTACCATTCTAAAAACCCCTCAGGCACCAGCTCTTGTTGGCTGCTTGTTGGCCTCTTGCTTTAAATTATGTTCATTTCATCATCCACAGTGAGTTTGAAGAGTCTCTTGGTGCGGTGGGGTGAGAAATGAACAGTTACTCTTCATGGCTGCTTGTCTGTATTGGGAATTTTTCAATTCTCTGTAGCCAAAGCAGAAAAAAAAAAAAGGGAAAACTATGAGGCAGTTATTATCTGTGATGTTCAGTTTGAAATCATGGAGTAAATTAAAGCAAACCACTATTCTCGTTAATTAGTTTTATAGTGCATAAGCTCACTAGGCTAATTGGATCATATGCAGTACTTTTTAATAAGGAAAATCTTCTTTTGTTCTCATTTTATGTATTGGGCTTTCTTCTTTTTTTAAAAGATGTATTTATTAATATGTATACAGTTCTCTACCTGCAGGCCAGAAGAGGGCACCAGATAACATTATAGATGGTTGTGAGCCACCATGTGGTTGCTGGGAATTGAACTCAGAACCTCTGCAAGAGCAGGCAGTGCTCTTAACCTCTGAGCCATCTCTCCAGGCCCCGGGCTGGGCTTTCTTATTAATATTTTGTTCAAAATCTTTCAACAACAGAAACAACAACAAAACCCATTGACACAGGCAACCCCAAAAGAATATCTTTCTTGCTGTGTTGTGGGACAAATGTAGTTTCAGTCTAGTATGTAACTTTCCGTGTAAGAATACAGTCACGTGTCCCTGGCTCCCTCCTTGTGATGAGCGATTTAAAAAATCTGCTTGATGGCTTCATTACTTGCAGCCATAAGGTTTAATAACACCATCAGCTTCTTCTTTGGCTGTTTTGTTATTGTTTTGTTTGTTGGTTTGGGTTTAGGTTTAGTTTGGTTTGGTAATAACTCCTTCAGTCTGGGCTTTGGGCACTGAAAGTCTGTGTGTACCGTCCAGCAGTTTCAGGTAAGGAGAAGGATCTCTCCTCCTGGATGGCCAGGTCAAGTTCAGCCTCACAGAGGCAGCCTTTGTTTGTCTATTGAAAGCACCGCCTGGGATGCCCTACTTCAGGCTGAGCCAAAAGGTGACCTATTTTCGTCCCGGTCCTTTGAATGGGGCCTTCTCTCTGACAGGGGCTGCCCAGTAAGCTGACATCCCTGGCTTCCCTCCCTGTTGTAAAGGAAATGTTCTTCCTGTCCTTATCACTCCTGGACTCCAATTTCACGAGGCCACCCAGACAGACACAAGCAGGATCCAAAGAGGCCGGCGAGCCTGCCATTGATAGGAAGTGAAGGGCCCGTCTGCAAGATGAGAAAGGTGTCGTTCTAACTTGTCTTCTTCCGGCTTCTTCTCTGGGGGCGGTGCTTTTTCTCCCAGGCTTGTTTTCCTGTGGCTATGAAATAGTCCCCCGCTTGAATGTCAGGCAAGATGGAGAGCCGCCGGTGTCTCCAAAAGATGCGGTCTCTGCTCCCGTGTCAGCACCACAGCTCACTTCTTATCATCCAACTGCTGTTATGATTTGAGATGGGACAAAAATACATCCGAGGCAGTCAGCTCCCGTGTACGTGCCTTCAGAGAAGGGGAAGAGAGTGGTGGGCAGGGATGATTTTAAATAGACCTCATTTGCACAGCAGAAAGATGAGCCCAGCTGTGTGATGTTGCTGGGCTCAAAGGGATGAGAAGAAGCTAAAGCTGCAGTGGGAAGGGAGGGGAGGGTGGGGAGGGAGGGGAGGGAGGGGAGGGAGGGGAGGGTGGGGAGGGAGGGGAGGGTGGGGAGGGAGGGGAGGGAGGGGAGGGAGGGGAGGGTGGCTCAGTCAGGAAAGGACTTGCCACACAAGCCTGAGGACCTGAGTTTGAGCCTGAGTCGCCGTGGGAAAAGCCAGGTGTGGTGGTGAACACTTGTGAAATCCCAGTGCAGGAGAGGCAGAGACCTTGGTACCCAGTGAGAGCCACTTTCTCAAAAAACACAAGGTAGATGGTGCCTGAGGAGGAGGAACGGTGCCTGAAGTAGTTCCCTGACCTCTGTGTGGATGCACACACTCCACAAAGGTGAAAAAAAAAACAACAAAAACTATAAAGGAGTCATGTTCAGCCTGAATGTATTTCCATTTCCCTCTTGTTTTTCTTCTGCACTGTCCTGACACCAAACAGCGTCTAGGTTTACATAAATCAGTACTGATGGGCTTATCCAGCATTGCTGGGAAAACCTGGGCATAAAGGTTGGATAAATCATGACATTACAATTCTCCAGAGAGAGCACAGCCAGAATTCTATTCCTGTTTAACGGTATTTTCTTTTAGTGTCCTATTGAGCTGTTTGGTGGCAGGGGAAGGTCCCTTTTCTGGGAGAGTCTGGGTGGAGGGGAGGAGCAGGGATTTAAATGCTTGAGCCAGCTGTCCTTGCCCATCTCCTAGAACCTAACCCAAGCCCAAAGTCATCGCGGGTCTGTTTTGGCATTTTCAAGACCCAGTTGGCCAGAAGTTGAACAGACAAAATCAGAGGCTTTGCTTTCATACCCTTTGAGACCAGCGTGCCATGAAGACATTTTGGATGGCTGGAAAATGTTAAATGAAACACCAAATCTGAGCTTGGGAGAGTTAGGTAGTTACGGAAGTGGGTCACAGGTGTCTTTCTCTGGAGAACAGCCATCGAGAGTGGTGAGAGGGAGAGAAGAGACCTACTGTGTGCAGTCAGTCCTCACAAGCACATTGTATTTGCATGTTATTATTAGCATCTGATACAGGAATAAGTAGGCTCGGGGGTGAAGCGACTGACTGAGGTGTTCAAGGCCAGCGATTGTTGACACCAACCAAGATTTAAATTAAAATTGTCCCCTGTGCCTTTTTTTTTTAGCTCCTCTGGACTTCATTTTGATGAGTTTTCTTTGAAGCACAGGGTACCTTTGGCTTATAGAGGAGTTTGTTTGGGTCCCTCTGCTGTGTGGAACTGAGGGTAGCAGAGCCTTGGCGGGGATGTCCTTGGAGATAAATGATTTATGTCCAGATGGATGTGACAGCACGCTCCCTCAAAAGCGCTGACCACCTCCTTACCCTGAACTCTGTTGGTGGAAAATTTTGCTAACAGACCTTCCTTACAAAATGAGTAAAAAGAGGAATAAATTAAGAACGAGCAGATTCCCAACTCTTATAGGCAACCTGCCTGCGACTGAGATTATAGCTCTAGTCCTTTAAAATGTGGCGTGAAGATAAGACCATATGTAATCGGAGTAAGCTTGAATTTTCTGGGTGTTGAGGTAGAATTGGTGAGGTTTCAAGGGGTAACATTCTGTAACAACTTTTAGGGGATTCACTATCTTTGGTGCTGAGAAAACCAACCATAAGGCAGTCTTCACCTCCTGGTCCTTGAGAGCTCTTAAAGACATTTACAACAACAAAAAGAATGCTCTCCACATTGCCTCTTCAGTTCACTTGGGCTGAGATATAGAGAACGTTGAGTGACTATAATGCGCTGTTTCCCAGAGGGGATCCAGGCTGGGACTTTGAGTGCTGCTTCCTTCTTTGGACGTGGTTTGCCCTCTCTGTCGGGTCTTCCCTGGAACACAGATCTGCAGAGAAAGGCTACTCAGGGCGGCCTGACTTTATTCCCCATTGCTTAAGAGCTCCTTGGAAGTGGATAATCCCAGTTGCCCTGGAAACAAAGCCACTGTGTTCTTATTCACCAGAACCTCTGCCCCAAGGAGCAGTGTCAGTCACTCCAAGGAAACCACAACACCCAAAGCCAGTGATGCCAAGGGCTGCACACCATGCCGTTAGACCAAAATGCAATAAGGCTCCTGCTGCATGGGGTACAGATGGCAGAGGGACAGTACCTTGATGTCTGTCCCTGGGAAGAGGTGGCTGGAGTGTGCTTTAGAGTTGGCAGCTCTACTCTTGCTTTCCTCTGTCCTCACTACTAGGGATAAATGTCACCATCTTACCTCCCCCTAAAGCACCAGAAGTTCAGCAGGTCTAAAGATAACACCGTTAATGGGGTTTTTCAGAAGCACGTTTTGCAGAATGCAAGTCTGTCTGCAGAAATTCACGCAGCAAAAGCTTGACACTTGCCATAGGCACTCCAGTGGATTTTGAGTGCTATGGAAGATGGTAGAAACCTTGGGGATATGTTTTTGTCAAGTCCTTCAGTGTTGGCAAAACCCACTCGGTTTCTCAAGTGACTTTTCTTTTTTGGGCAAGGCTGAAGGGGGATGTCAGACACATCAGCAACCAGCCAGTCATCAGAGAAAACAGCCTACAGACATACACAGGCACTTGGAGGTGCGCAAAGGGCACACAGTGCCAGGATGCCAGTGAATGTAACCCAGGCACTAGCCGATTGCAGTGGTCTGGACATTACCATTTATGGGAGTGTGAAGAAATGGCAAGAGCGGGCTGGAGAGATGGCTCAGAGGTTAAGAGCGCTGACCGCTCTTCCAGAGGTCATGAGTTCAATTCCCAACAACCACATGGTGGCTCACAACCATCTATAATGTGATCTGATGCCCTCCTCTGGCCTGCAAGTAGACATGCAGGCAGAGCACTGTGTACATAAAAATAAATAAATAAATCTTAAGGGAAAAAAAAAAGAACTGACAAGAGTAAGGAAAGGAGATTGTTGTACTCTTTCTGGCATTTGTGTGTGTGTGTGTGTGTGTGTGTGTGTGTGTGTGTGTGTGTGTGTGTGTGTGTTGAGGGTGGTAGTAAGCTTCTGCTTCTGCACTGTGACGTTCTAAAGCATTCACATAGCTTCCATGGTACTTGGGCTGCAAGGGTTTCCGAAAGACGTCCCTATGGCGATAGATGGAAGGAACACTGGAAAGGTGACTTGAATTCCCGGTCTAGCTTGACCCAGTTCTAGAACAATGACTTTGGTGAGTGACTCCACCTTTGGTGCTTCCCCGCCTGACTTTGTTTAAT
The DNA here is from genome assembly GCF_964271855.1 of Acomys minous. NCBI lineage: Eukaryota > Metazoa > Chordata > Mammalia > Rodentia > Muridae > Acomys > Acomys minous. The sequence continues at coordinate 96,677,418 of NC_140495.1, forward strand.
CAGTCATACGCGTTTGCTGGGAAATGCTGTAATGAACCCCAAGTGGATTAGTGTAAACAAATAGAAATGGGCTGACTGCCTTGCGGTCCTGGCCAGTCTAGCCACCTGTGAAGATGCTCAGCCGATGGCACCTGGCTTGCGGAGGGTTACAGTCTCAAGTGTCCCATAGATCTTAGAATGTCTCCGTGGACATTCATCAGTTCATTCAGGCACCCCCTCTCAGTCCAAGGCCTGGGAAGAGGATGTAAAAGTTAAAATTCATGCCGTGTGAGAAGACCAAAATTTGGATACCCTGAACCCATACAAATGCATAGTTACCTGCCTGAAATTCTATCCTTGGAAGGAAGGGGCCAGATCAAGCTGGCCAGGGAAGACTAGCCTTTATTGGAGCATTCTGGGCTTGATTGAGAGACTCCGCCTTAAAAAAATAAAATAAAATAAATGAATAAGGTGAAATAATAATTGAGGATTTCTGATGGCAACCTTGGGCTTCCATGTGCACCTGTATATACACCCACATATCACATACATACATATATGAAAAGGAAAGAAAAGTAGAGAAAGAGGGAGGGAGGGAAGGAAAGAGAGAAAGAGAGACAGGCAGAGAGAGACAGAGACAGGAGAGAGAGAGAGAGAGAGAGAGAGAGAGAGAGAGAGAGAGAGAGAGAGAGACTTGTTACAACCAGGTCCCCATCATCAGACTCATTGTACTTGCTGTCTGGAAGGTTGGTATTTATCCCACTGTGAACCTGGCATTGCCTCTGTCCGTTATCTATGTCAGTGGGGGGGGGGGGAAGCTGCACACACAAATATTTTGTCAACTAGGATATGCTACATTTTTATTCTTGTTGCTTTACTTTTTTTTTTTTAACAGTCCTTCTGCTACCTCTGAGTTCCATTATGTTCTGAGCCCCAGCCATCTTTCCAGATGGTCCTATTGTATTCCCCAGGTGTGGTTTGCTGTCGCCACAGAGGTCAAGGCTTCTGTCTGGTAGTGTGCTTCCACCCACCCATCCCCCTGCTCCGTGTAATCACTCTTTCCTCTCCCATGTACCTCTCGAGGCTAGGGATAGCCCACTCTACTGTAGTCCCAAGCTGACATTTTCCCAAAATATGTTGAAGCTAGCTCACACTGGCTAGGGGGAACTGATTGCTGTCACATATTCGCTAATACCTCAGGCAGGTTCAAACCATCTAAGATAGTAGATGGCCCCTAGAAATCATCCCCCCTCAAATTTTCCCTTCCTCTCTACTCTCAGAAGACTATGTTTATTTCACTTTTCACACTTCAAGCGCTGTCTGTCAAATTTAGATGTTAATGTAGCCAAGACTTGTTCTGTGTTTTGATTCTCTTCAAGCCAAAAGACCCTTGTGCATTCAGTTAAAGGATACAGAGATGCCTGTTTCTTATGGTACCTAACTCACAGAAGATGCCTGGAGATGCTTGGTACCTAACTCACAGAAGATGCCCGGAGATGCTTGGTACCTAACTCACAGAAGATGCCCGGAGATGCTTGGTACCTAAGTCACAGAAGATGCCTGGAGATGCTTGGTACCTAAGTCACAGAAGATGCCTGGAGATGCTTGGTACCTAACTCACAGAAGAAGATGCCCGGAGATGCTTGGTACCTAACTCACAGAAGAAGATGCCCGGAGATGCTTGGTACCTAACTCACAGAAGATGCCTAGAGATGCTTGTTGTCTCAGTTGGGAAAAGAGGAGAAATCCCACAATCCACATTTCTTCAGCCTGCTGGGGCCCAGGAGCTGTGTTGTAGAAACACTTTACAGAAGACGACAGAGGCTTCAAAAGGCTACCAGCTTTCCCAAAGCCACATAGCCAGGAAATGAATCCCAAGAACCTCCTAGCTCTGCAACCTGAACTCTTAAGCACTACATGAGATTTATTTTTTTAACCCAGAATTTTGCCATCGGATAGATAAAGCTGCCACTGTCAGCGTGTGGCCTATTGAGTGTTTGAGACATGCCTTGAAGAGCTGACGAGATGACTCAGCAAGAAAAGGTGCTCGGTACACTCAACCCTGGAGACCAAAGTTTGAGTCCCAGAACTCACATAAGAGTCATAGAAGGAATAAAACAACCCTCCCCACAAAGATGCCCTTTGACCTCAGAGTGTGAGTGTAAATGTGTGTGTGTGCCATATTTCAAAAACTTACTTTGAACAAAACAAGCATTAAATGTCACTGTAACAGTTCATCTCTACTGAGCTAATAATGTCTTTCATTAAAACTTAGTTTTGATTTTGAGGGCTGGATTCTAGGAAGTGGCCCACACTTCTCTATACATGAGACAGTAGCATACTTTGATGGTTAGTCTAGATTTTTCAGCTTGATGGGAATTTAGAATCACCTAGAAGAGGTGGGGATGTTTTCTTAGCGGTTTAACTGAGGAGGGAAAGATGGAAAACCCACTAGATATGAGTAGCCCTGAATGTAAAAAGTGAATCTGTTTGCTGACTGTGGATGCTCTGCGACAGCCTCTTGTGGTCTTGCAGCCACACCTTCCATGCCATGATAGGCTGTGTCTTCAAACTGTGAGCTAAGGCAAGCATCCCCTTTTCTTCAGTTGTGTGTCTTGGGTATTTCATCACAGCCACGAGACAAGTAACTGGACCTGCTATCTCAGGAACAATGTGTGCACACCCAACAAGATCTACACACAGCCTCCTAAGTCAACAACATAGAAGCTCAGACTCTTCCACAAGTCCCTGGCTTACTTTTGGCACCAGCTCTGTGAAGCTAGACGTTTGTTACAGACAGAGGTCAGGTCTTCCATCCAGTTGGTCATCCATGGCATCATGGAACGAGGTTGGAGCCACTAATCTCCAAAACAACTGTGACTATCAGTTACAATAGGTATGTGTGTACTCAGTTGGAGAGGGGCCATGGCTTAAAAGAAGGGATTTCAAAGGAATAGGTAATCAATTCTTTTCTTCCTCTAAGACAGGAAGCTATTTCCAGTCAATATAAAGTAGGTCATGCTGGCATCCCGCAGCTCTCTACAGCTCACTGGGTTGAGGTCACAGGAGGTCACAGAAGCCACTTCCCAACAGATCCAAGAAAATATACAGGTCACTATCACTGAGCCATCCTGTCCCTGCCAGGAAGTCAGAGGAAGGAAGAGTCTTGCAAATAGGTCAAACATTTTATAAAATGTAAAACCAATAAATGTTAGTACAGGAACCTTCTTCCAGCCTCCCTGATTTGCTTTATGATGCCAAGGCAGTTCTTACACATTCCATCCCTTCTGACTGGGAGGAAAGGAAGGGTTTGAGAGCCATATGCCTTCTGACTCGTTTAATGAGGAAATAATTCTTAGCATCTGTTGGTGTCTTATTTCTCCATGGTGCTGTGGTTTCTTTTCACCCTTTGCTTCTAGAGGCATCTTCAAGCCTCAGCTCCCTACAGTAATATGATGATGTCCACTTTGGCTCCACTGGACATAGACAATGGCGCCCAAGATGGGGTCTTGTTTTCAAATGTATTTATGTACTTTATTGTTGGGGGACCACGGGCTCTCATATGCCACATAGTGCATTTGGAGGTCTAAGCATTGCTTGTTGAAGTCACTTTTCGTCTTCTGTGGTGAGTCTCAGAGCCATCTCTTCTTCCCCCGAGATGGGATCGACCTTGTTACCCTTTCAGAATGCAGTTCCCAGGTCTCTCCCAGATGTGTGCATCTGAATGCTCTCTGCACTATGATGTAAGTGAATAGGCTTGGTGCAGGATGCACTTGGGAGCTAGGCCTATCTGCTGCTGAGTTTACTGAGCACAGTGTTAATGTCAGGCTGCTTGTGGCTAGCAGTCCTCTTCTGAAGGGAATAAAACCACACAGCTTTTGAGCTGGGATTCTTAAAGTAGCATGGTAGGGCTCCAGAAGTCTTCAGGTACAGTAATGGAGGCTTGCTATTCCAGAGTTTGGGAAGCAAAGACAGGCCAGTCATCCTGGCCAACTTGATGGGGTGGAGGCTGGTGAGAGACCCTGTCTCAAAAAGAACCAAGGTAGACAGCAATTAAGAAATGAGATTCAACCGGGTGGTGGTGGTGTATGCCTTTAATCCCAGCACCTGGGAGGCAGAGGCAGGTGGATCGCTGTGAGTTCGAGGCCAGCCTGGTCTACAAAGCAAGTCCAGGACAGCCAAGGCTACCCAGAGAAACCCTATCTCAAAAAACAAAAAACAAAAACAAAAAAATGAGATTCAGGGTTGAGTTTTGGCCTCCACATACTTGTGCATCCTTATATACATGAACACATGCACACACACTCAAGCACATACATACACACGTGAGTACACACATGTGCACACACACAGCTGTAAGATTGGGTCCCTCCTCTAAGTCTACAGACTATTGCTCAGCCTCCTTTTCAGCTTGCTTCATTGAAAGCTTTCCAACTCCCTTGTGTTGTTCATAGCAGCAAGGGTGGCAAGAGCCTAACCTGATATCAAGATCAGGAGTAACTTTTCCTTTCTGGCATTAGTAGTTTTTGTGGTACATTTTGCCCTGGGAACATCTCAACATACAATCCCCTTGGAAATCCCTGCTTAGAGTCCTTGGCACATGGGAACATCATTGGTTTCCAGGGATGTCAAGAGCTCCTCTGCTCTTATTCACATGGCACAAGCTTTCTCTCTTTGGCTACCCGGGCACAAATAAAAGAATTTTGCTGTCCTTTAGAAGTCTTGTCTCCTTGGGGAGAGTGCTTCTGTCTAAAGTGGCCATTGAAATGTTTCTATTTTTGCCTTTTCTGCAAAGCCTGGGCTCTCCCTTGATCCTCAGGCCCCCTGTGTACCTGACTGCTGTTTTTAGAAGGCTTTAATGGGAAAGCCTGCCTCTCCTGTGCCTTTCCCATCTGTTTGGGGGAAGTCCTTTAGTCTTTGAACTTCCAAGGCCCCCTTCTCCGCCAAGTAGAAATGGATGCTGAGGGTTGCTGGTGTGGAGTTTGGCAGAGCTTTGGGCCCTGGGAGAATGCCCAACCTCTCACTCCTGTGGTATTTCCTGCCATTTGGTAGGGTTGTTTCCGATTACCTTGACTAATGGCTGAAGGTTTGTATTTTAGGCAGATAACTTCCTGCTTCCGGAAACACTTCTCATATGCAAAATCCAGAGCCATCCAGACATCAAACAGAGTTGCTCAATGCCTTAAGTAAACGCATCTAAGTGGCACTTGACTGCCAGGTGCTCTCTGGCTTCCCTTCCACATTTTAAAAAGATGTTCTTAAGGGAGTTGCCAATGGCAACAGCAGGATGGCCTGGTCTTGTACCCTTAGGTGACCCTCCACATCAATCTTTCAGTTGGGACTGCTTTAAAAAAAAAAAAAAGATCTTGACAATCCTGTTTGAGAGACTTAGCCAGCTGCAAGGTCTGTATGCTGTCGCCCAAGGCTGCCAGGAAGAACTCAGAAGAGCAAGTAAGGAGGGAGGGAAGGAGAAAAGGAGGGAGGGTCAACAATTACATTTTGATAAAGCTGTCACTGAGTGTCCTTTTCAACTGACAGTTGTTGCCAGAAAGTCTCTAAACCTCCATCTTCAAACTGGAGCTAATAAGAATCCACAATAATCATAGGAATAGATGTGGGGCTTTGGTAAAAAAAAAAAACAAAACAAAACAAAACAAAACAAAAAACAAAAAACAGTACTCCCAAACTGATGGTAAGCTAGCCCCAGTAACACTGTTCTGGTCACAGTGAGGAACATGGTTCCAGGGCATGATGGAGCCTGTTCTGAGAGGCATTTTTTTTTCAAACCCATTGGATACCCTCCTTCCATTCCAATGGATGAGATAGTTTTCTGTTTGTGAAGAGTCTTTTCCTATTCTGTTTTTTAAACAAAAATAAGTGTATGTAGGGGGTAGCCTTTAAAAAACTGACCTCATTTTACGGCTGACAAACAGAAAAACCTTTCGTGTTTTAAAACTCCAAATAAGTGGCCAAGTTTAGAAAGTGCCCAGGAGAGGCGGCACACGCCTGAAATCCCAGCACTGGGGATGTAGAGGCAGGAGGATCTCTATGAGTTCAAGGCCAGCCTGGTCTACAAAGCGAGCCCAAGACAGCCAAAGCTACACAGAGAAATCCTGTCTCAAACAAAATAAAACAAAACTGAATGAGCAAAACAAAAACCCCACTGAAACAAACAAACAAACAAACAAACAAACAAATCACAGCTCCAGGGTCGCTGTGTTGTCAGGGTGGGCACTCAGCTCCGGGGTTGCTGTGTTGTCAGGGTGGGCACTCAGCTCCGGGGTCGCTGTGTTGTCAGGGTGGGTACTCAGCTCCGGGGTCGCTGTGTTGTCAGGGTGGGTACTCAGCAGGCCCCAGGGTGCCTGAGCATCTCTTCCTGCTGAACAAACAGGTTGTCATTTTGACCATGGCACTAATGGAGGCAAAGGCTGCTGATAAATGCCAGTGGCTGCGTCTGGTAGTTTGAAAACATATCCACTTCCTGTGCTGTCTGGTCCGTGATTACAGGAAAGAGAACCCCTATCCGTCTTCAGTGTCTGCGTTCTGTCACCGATTGCTGTGCTGCTGGTGACAGACCTGGGAGACAAGACTGACCCTTTCCTGGCTTCCTTGTGAAACTTTCCTCCTGACCCAGTTAAGTTAAAAATCCTGAACAGTGTGGTCCACTGTTGAGGTCAGTTTCTGCCTGAGGGTGGGACTGCAGAGATTTGGGGGTCCCTGCTGATGTGCAGCATCTGCCTGGGATGACAAATCTTGTATGACTAAGGATTTCCCTCGGAATTTTAGTTTTGTGTTGTTAAGGTTGTAGGAATGAGAGACAGACTGCCTCGGACTGGCTCTTCCCCTCCTGGAGTGTTAAAATCCTTGCTAATTAGCTGAAGGACTTACTGCCACCCTATATGTACTGAGCACTGTGTTCTGTCGTTTCTTATCACTTAAAATATTACGTAAAGCTGGGCCTTTCAGCCTGCTTCAGAATCAAAGCTTATTATAGGATAAAACCAGCTCTGGAACATCGCCACCTAGTTTACTTTCACAGTTCTATGATGATAATGATGGCAGACGCTTGTTTTTACAACAGTTAAAATACAAATATATGTATACTTACATATGTGTGCATATGCATCTTCAAATCACCAGAAATTTAATTTATAGCCGTAAAAATATGCTGGGTTTCTTCTGAGAGGCTAAAAAAACCATGAAATTAGGACTTTGAAGTGCTCCATAAATGCCCACAATTTTTAGACATTTACTTCTCAAAATTATGTCACCCTAAGCCTATTAATCCAAGAATACTTTTCATAGCATGCTCAAAGAGTAAAAGAACAACCGCTCCCCCTAGTGGCCAGTTATAAATTAACAACAAAAAGAAATCCCATTAAAATTCCAAGCACAGAGAAGGAAAAGCCCTTCTTTTCCAGTGAAACACAATCCTGATTTTTGTCATGGTTCTTCTTGCTGTAGGTAGTGTATTGTATATATGTGTAGTACTATAAATAAAATAAATGTAAATATGTAAAAACAATATTTAATAATAATTTAAAAAGAAACACAATGTAAGGCTGAGATACATAGAGATGAGCCCATGGGAAACAGTTCCTGCCTTTGTGTATTTCTAAGCAGCTCTTGCCCAACCCATTTCTCCTTTTTTATCGTTGGGTATGTTGTGCACAAGCATGTGGTTGAGTTAAAGCTAATTGGATTTTTTAACTCGCACATAGCAAGAGTGCGTATTTCCGCTATCATGCTTTGGCATGGGGGAGGCCCTCCTGCTCTTGGAGCCCATCGAACAGATGTGAGTACTGTCTCCTCGGTTTAAGATAAAGGACCCAAGGTCCAGCAGGTTTTGCACGGAGTCCCCGAGAAGAAGAGCTAGTGTGTCCTTCCCCCTTGAGGCACTGGAAGTGATGCCTGAGGCGCTCAACTGATGGAAGCCGGCAGCTTCAACTTCCCAGCTCTGGAGAGTCCAGTCTATGTTCATGGTTCATCCGGTGTTTGGAGTCTGTATGTAGGTGCCACCCTCATCTTGGAGGGGTGCGTCGCAGAGCAGAGCCACGCCCCTCATCCCGAGAGGCAAAAGAGAGTAAGGAGACTAGGACCCCACAGTCCATTACCAGGGCACGTTCCCCAGGGATGTGAAAAGAGTGAGCTGCATCCTTAAGGTTGGAAGTTCCGCCAGATACTGCTACCCTGGGGACCAAGCCTTCTCGTATGGACCCTGCATCTACTGCCGCTTGTTTTGAATGTTTGTTGAGAGAGGTGTGTGTGTGTGTGTGTGTGTGTGTGTGTATGCGTGTGTGTGTGTGTGTGTGCACGCGCTCATTCATCAGTGTGTTTGCCGGAAGCCAGCCTTAAGTGCTACCTTTTTCTGGAGCTTTCTGAAACATCTTGAATTTTTGAGGTGTGGTTTCTCACTGGCTGGACTGGCTATGATGACTGATGACAGGCCAGCTCAGCTCCAGGGATCTACCCGCCCTTCCTCTCTGAGGCTCACTAGATGCTTAAAATCATGTGCTAGGCTTTTTTTAAACCTGTGTTCTGGGGACAGAACACAGACCCATGTGCTTACAACAGGCACTTCCGAAGCCCTCCTGCAGATGGTTTGTTTTGTTTTGTTTTTTGTTCTGTTTTGGTTTGGTTTTTTTGCTTTTATTTTCTTTAAAAGTAATACCTAATACAATTTTGACAGTGACTCTCTCTTTTTTCTATTTATTGCTTAAAACAGGTCTAGAAAATCATTATTAAGTTGAAAGTTTCTAGTTATGTTTTTAGACACATGTCTCCTACAACTTTGCTAAATGAGGACTAACAAGTTGCCACACAGAACAAGGAATGAGAGTAAATCTGGTATGACAGAGAAAGCGAAAGTGGGTTTTTCATTATAAACGCTTAGAATTTTAAGTTCAGCAACTCTGGTTCAGAGCTAGGGAGTCACTGGTTTGGTCATGTACTTTTGCAAACACCAGGGGGCAGTGTTACAACCCCTCGGGGAAGTAGACTGCACTTAACCACACTTGCAAACAGATAACGTAAGTTGTGTTTAGGTACATCAGCCCTTGCTATTTTCAAGACCTGAGGACATCCTGTTAATCAATAAGCATACTTCAGTAGAAGTTATGAGAGAGAGAGGGGGGGGGGAGGGGTGGGTGGGTGGGGAGGGAGTCTGCTGACTTCATACAGAGGAATGCCAGATACAGGAATCTGGGCCACACGGCAGAAACTCTTACCTTTTTAACAAAGAACCAGAGTCACATTGTGTGTTATGGAACCCATTTCTTATGCATCAGCAAAAGAACTTAGAAGCACATTAGCACAACCATCCTAGGTGTTCTCTGCCCCCAAGTTTTTCTTATTTTTTATTTTTATTTTTTCTTCATTGTTTCTTTGTTTTTTGTTTTTGTTGGTTTTTGTTTGTTTGTTTGTTGTTGTTGTTGTTGTTGTTGTTGTTGTTGTTGTTGTTTTGAGACAGGGTTTCTCTGTGTAGCACTGGCTGTCCTAGATTCATTTTGTAGACCAGGTTGGCCTCCATGTCAGAGATCCACCGGCCTCTGCCTTCCCTAGTGTTGGGATTACAGACATGCGCCACCACACCCGGCTGTTCCCAATTTTTTTTTTTTTTTTTTTTTTTTTTTTTTTTTTTAGCATTTTTTCCTTGTCTCTGGTACTGGAAGTGGAATGAAGTTTTGGTTTATGATAGAAATGGTAACACTGAATGGAGTAGCTCTACAAAGAAGACAGAAGCGGCGGGCTGGGAGTGCAGAGGATAATGTGTCTGATGACAAATCAGAAGAAGACAGAAAGTCCCACAAACCACCCCTCGGTGGACACAACCACTGATAATGGTTTGAACTTTTTGTTTGTTTGTTTTTGGGGTTTTTTTGTTGTTGTTTGTTTTTTGTTTTGTTTTGTTTTTGAGACAGGGTGTCTCTGTGTGGCCTTGACTATTCTGGACTTGCTTTGTAGACCAGGCTGGCCTCGAACTCACAGCGATCCGCCTGCCTCTGCCTCCCGAATGCTAGGATTAAAGGCATGTGCCGCCCTACCCAGCATGGTTTGAACTTTTTTATTACTTCTATTTCATTCCTCTCCTGTTTCTGGACTCTCCTCTGTCTGAATCAACATCTCCTGCCCTGGTCATCCTTCGGTGTTCCTCACGTGCCCCACAGCTCCTCAAACTCACTGTGGCTTTAAACTGTTCAGGGTCTGCAGCCCCTGAGCCAGGCAGACAGAGCCAGACAGGTCTCTGCAGCTCACTTTCCAGCCTGTCTAGCAGGATAAAGAGCTTCAGGTTCAGTGGCAGACCCTGCCTCAAAATATGTGCTGGAGTGATGGCTCAGGGGTTGGGAGCTCTTGCAGAGGGCTCAGGTTCTGTTCCCGGCACCCTTATGGCAGCTGACGAGATCCAATGCTCTCTCCTGGCTTCTGTGGGGACTACATGAGTGTGATATACCTACATACACACAGGTGAAAACACTTCTACGCATAAATCAAAAATAAACCTTTAAAAAAAACTTTTTGCCTTTATTTTTACTTTGCTCTGCCCCCAAATAAGTATTAAATATTAAATAATAATCATAATAAGTTAGAGATTAGTTGAGGAAAACATCTGGCTCAACCTCTTATCCTCAGACAAATATAGAACCAATTGTACACCACACACACACACACACACACACACACACACACACACACACACTTTTTCATTTTTCCCCCCTAGATTTCTATTGACACGGCCTGTAACTCAAGTTTCAACCATCTTGACAGTATGCAAATTCATCTGTATAAATTTAAATGGGGGATGAAATTATGTACTTTTTTTTTCTATCAGAGACATCAGGGTCTCACAGATTATGAAAAGGGAAAGGAAGTCTGGCAGGAGTGCTCACTCCTGGTCCCCCCTGGATCTCCTGACTCACGATTGCCTCTGTGGCCTTTCAAGAACCCACACTGATTCCCACACCAGCCCTTGTCTGCTCAGATCCTGTCCTCACTCCTCTGAGACTCCACCCATCTCCAAGGACAAGGAGGTGACCAGCAATGAAGTCATTCTTTCCACTACTGGCCTCTCCGTCTCACCTGAGCTGACCGATTATTTACTTGTTTTGCATAAACCTTTGGAGCGAGCAAGCTTGTGAAGACTCTGACACTTTGAATGTTCTGTGTACCGTGCAAGGCTCCTAGGGGACTCGGCAGGGAAGGACGTGTTGGATTTCTTTCTGCAAACGTGAAAATTGCTGCAGTGTATTTAGATTCTCACAAGAGTTGTTTAGCCCTGGGGAGAAAGGACGTCCAGCTAAGGTGGGGATTTAGGAAGACATTGTAGTCCCATTAGGAAGCATCCACACTGTGAGGACTTTGGAGGTCAAAAGCCAGGTTGACGTTTTTCTGCAGAAGAGAATTTAAGTACAGAGAGAGAATGGTGCCCCGAACCATGTGTGTGGTACATGCACGTATGTGCACACATGGAGGGATGTGTGCTTACCCACCCGTGGAGGCCAGAGGTTGACATCAGTTGTGTTTCTGAGACGGGAACTTTCACTGAACCTGGAATTTGAGTTCAGCTAGACCTGACCAATGGACCACAGAATCGTCTTGTCTCAGCATCATGATTTCAGCCACATTAGGGCGGCACCCGGGTGTGTGTGTATAGGGGGGAAATTCCAAACTTGGGCCCTCATGCCATGCAGTAAGTGCTATACCCGCTGAGCCATCTCTGCAGGCGCCATCTTTGTTTAGTTGTGAACTGTTTGTTCTGTTTTGCTGTGTTTGGTTCTGAGACAGGGTCTCATCCTTGGCCCAGGCTGCCCTGGGAATTACAGCAATCTTCCTGCCTCAGCCTTCCAAGCCCTGGGGTTGCACACGTAACACACCATGCCCACCTAGAGAACAATCTTTGTCTGCAGTTTCATTTTTGTCCCCAGACTAAATGACATCCCTGAGGCTCACAAGGCTCTCTTTGCTTCCTAGGTCCATTGTTAATTGACTCCTCCCCACAAAATGAAAGCTCCCCCCCCCCCAAAAAAAAAGGTCTGTGCTCTCTCATTTCCATAACAGGATCTTTCCACCAGTCTCAAGTCCTGTTGGTTCCCGTGTGTGTGTGTGTGTGTGTGTGTATGTGTGTGTGTGTGTGCGCGCGTGCACGTGCGCAAATCCAGTGATAAGAAAAGCTGCAGTGTCCTTCAGAGCAATCACGGCTCCTCTCACATCCTGGAGATGCAGGGATCTTCTGAGAGGAGGGCAAACTCCACTCCTGTTGTTCTGGGGATCCTAGAAGACACGTTCATTTTGTAGAGTATCCGTAGTGAATTTTTTCCTCTTGCTTCCTTACTTGTTCCCAGCAGCCAATGATGAGCTGGCTCTATTGCTTTGGAGTATAAGGACAGTGTGGCCAAGATTCTGTCCTCTACTGTGTTTCCCCCACTTCTAAATTACAGAGAGCTTCCTCTTCCTTGCTGGTGCTCTTATCGCTGGCTGCCTGAGATGCCAGGGTTCGCTCTCTTATAGAGGTCTTCCTCTCTTATAGAGAAGCCATTTTGGATTTTGTCTTGATTTCCTACCCCCACCCCACCCCCAACCCCAACCCCATTTCCCCCATCTAACACCCAGTCAGCCACCACGACTCAGAATGGTTTGTAGGTTAACGTTTCCATGTTCCTTCCACCCTCTGCATTTTAAATAAGGCCCTTTTATAGCTTTAGCTCAAGAACTAGGGTACCAAATGTTGGAGCTCTAAGAAGAACAGCCTTTGGATGTTAGAGGGATGCGGTAGTGGAGGGGGTACCTGGGGGAGTGAATTTCAGTCTAAAGTTGTGCATCTGGTCCTTGAAATGCAAGCATCCAAACCTCGGACCGGAGGCTTTGCTCACACGTGTCATCCTGCAGGGGCAAAATAGATGCAACTAGAGTTATTTTATAACAGCCTAAGTTGCATTTGAAGATAAGGGAATGGGAACGTAGGTATCATACATCGTGCATAGCAAGGTCATGTGTGACCCCAGCCATGGTGGGCTTCTGTCTCCTCCCAGCCCTGGAGGACAATGGGGTCCTCTATTAAGGAAGCGAATGTGTTCACGCTGACCTATAGCGATTGTCAGCACCACGATGGAAACACGGATTGCGTGATTTACAAAGGCTTCAGCGCCAACTCCCAATGGTGTGCTTGACCGGGAAGGTCTGCGTTCTGGAGGCAGCCTTCACCGCCTAGCCCCAGGGTTGATCCACTCAAGAAGTCACAACTGGCAAGGATAGGAAGTGACATGGAACCGTCACACCCTGATGGAAGAGATGGCTTGGTGCAGCCACTTTAGAAAATAGGGTGGCAATTCCTCATACACTAAAACATGGCTGGCATACGGCCTGTCAGGTCCACTCCTAAGGAAACAGACCTCTACACCAAAGCGTTCTTGTAAATGTTTATAGCCGTGTGTTTGCAGTAGCCCCCATGGGGGAAACAGTCTAAACTCCCACAAGCTGACAGTGGATAAAGAAGACAGTGTAGTCAGGCCCAGCGCCATGGCTCACACCTTTAGTCACAGCTCTTGGGAGGTGGAGGCAGGTGGATCTCTGGGTGTTCAAGGCCAGCCTGGTCTACGAAGGGGAGTCCACGACAGCCAAGGCTACACAGAGAAACCCTGTTTAAGGGGGAAAAAAGATTCACACAAACACCATGCACAAAGAAACATTAGAACAGTTGTTCAGATTTGTAAATAAACTAAAAATCTCCTAGTTACACAGTTCAAACAGTTGGGTATTATGGTCTATAAATTACAGATTTTTTTTTTTAAAGAGAGTATCTCTTAAGATACAGTAAAGAATTTACAAAGTGACAATGTTTGAGAAAGTCCCCTCTATAGAGATTAAGACTCATCTAGACCAGGCTCCTCCCCAACCGGGGGTTATGAAGCCCGGAATTTCAAGCCTGCTAAACCAGAAGTGCTGAAAGTCCGCAAAGGTAATGTGGGGCCAGAGCTGTACTCATCTGTCAAGGGAACACTTAATTTTTTGATTATTATTCATATCAAACTACCACAAAACACTTTTTACAGGAAACACGTTTAGAAAGTTTTGGCCCACAGTTTTCAACTCCGCCGTGTTTCGTTAGAAGCGATCTGTTAATCGCGGAGGTGAGCGGCGGTCCCTGCCCCTCTGCTGGTCCACAGGATGGGAGCAGGCAGGTGATTGCTCCCTCTGCCGAGAAGGGAATGGGTGTAATAAAGTGTAGCTGGTTGCCTAAGGCTCTCCCAGTTGCTTCAGTTTCACTTCTGGAGCTTTACACACAATACTTTTGAAAAGTAAACGTGCTTGGAAAGGAACTGAGGTTCATCTGGAACAAACGTTTGCAGGAGTCAAAACTGGAGCACGGATGACTTCCGTCAGAAGAGACCGCTCTGCCAGAGTCATTGCGGGTGAACGATTTCTGTGCCCCTTTCTTTGGTGTTGCTTTAAAAAGGCTGCTTGCTGTTCTAGGGCTTTGGGTACGGGCTGGGCACAATCCCAGGTTTTTTTCTCTAGTCTGGCTGTCGTGCTCAAGTATTCCACAAGGGGGCAGTGCAAGAAAGCCAGCAAATTGTCCTGAGTAGGCTTTCCAGAGAATGTGACTGATGCTCCCTTCTTTCTAGAAAAGATTGTTTGCTGATCTAGTAATTGAGAGTAATTTGGATTAGAGTTTTTAAGAAGTAAACACAATACGGAAGGTGATAACATTAGTAAGTTTTTGCTTTGTTTTTATTTCATGGTACTCCTTGACCAGGGAGTTCATGTACTGCTTAATCTTGATTAAACAGTCATTAGACAGTTGCCCTCATACTGCAAATACGAGGTATAGAATAATATATGTGTGTATACGTTGTATATATGCACATGCATACATAAATATATACGAAAATATTACACACACAGGCTTTTATATGCACATGAAAATGTAATTCATGTTTTATGTTTCAATTACTCAATTTATCTATATGGTGCTGATTTCAGGACAAATATTCACGAATGAGGGTAAAGCTATCTTGTCTCATCACGAAACAGAAGGATGGGCTGGGGAGGGTGGCTCAGTGGTTAAAAGTACTCACTGCTCTTGCAGAGGACCTGGGTTCGATTCCTACCACTCACATGGCAGCTCACAACCACCTTTGAGTGCAGTTTCTGGGGACCCAATACCCGCCCCTGACCTCTGAGGGCAGTAGGCATCTCCACGGTGCACATATATACATATATCATGCACATAAAGCAAAAATAAATTAACTAATAAAAGAAAATTGGAAGCACACCCGTTTTTATGCAGTACAGCGGTTTCGAGTTGTCTAACCATGGCTTTGCACGCTGTGTGCGAAGTATTTCTTAATTATCTCCTAGTCCACTCTATTTGTCCCACTTTTGTGGCACAATCGGCTTTTGGGAGGGACGTTTTAAATAAATGCAGCTGGTAATTGGGAAGCCCTTTTGAAACATGCCAAGTGTGGGAAGTTTTAGCAGCTGGAGAGAATGTGTAATCATGGGAGATTTCAGAAGTGCCCTGCAGGCTCTGTACATCTTGCTGCCAGGGCTCCTTGCTTAACTCTACACTTGATGTGTGCACCTAGGCTCCAAGTCCATTGGGAGCCTGAACGTATGGCTGTGGCTGTGAGGTATCAGGAGGGCATTTCTTCTGGTCAGGATCTCTCCTGCACCCCTTTATGTCACATCTTCTCACGTACCCCCACCTACCCTCACACCCTCCTTGTACACCCCTGCTATGTGTCCTCACTCCTGCTAACTCTCAGCACCTGCATCCCTACCTATTCTACATCCGGGCTACTTAACGGTTGGTTTCTACTATGCATGTTTTCCTTAGAGTGTCCTATTTGTTCCTTGGGTTTGGTGGAGTTTGGTTTGGTTTTAATGAACAGTCTTAAGACATTGTTGTCATAGAAACTGGATATTTTTAGAGAACATTGGGCCGGACATTGTGACTCCCACCCATGTTCTGCACTTGGGAGGCTAAAACAGGAAAACCAGGAGTTGAAGGTCAGCTTTGGGTACGTGAAACTTCATCTTAAAAACAAACAAACAAAGCAAAACTTTAAAAAGAAGACTGAGTGGTCACTGTCATCGTTGTCACATTGACTTAGTCTCTGAGCAACCCCATCTACCTTGGTGGCTCCCTGGTCATCAGAGTATGGGTAAAGAGGGTCCCTGAGGCTAAGGAGGCCTGGAGCAGGTTCTTTCACCTGGCGTCTGAGCCGTGGTCCTTTTTTTTTCCCAGGTGTGACTTTCTTAAGGTTGTGCAAAGGGCTCCTCGGGAAAGCATCGCAGGTGATGAGAACTTGTCAAGTTTTTGTCATGTGAGACTTTGACAATGAGGTACATGTCCCTCCTGAACCATAGGGTGGCTTCCTCCCAGACCTCAGCCTGGAGCTGTGCAGTTTCCTGAGGCAGCTTATATGCCTTTTCATCATTGCAGAAGGAAACTGCCACCTTCCGCCCTGCCTAGCCAGTTCCAATTCCTGGAGCTCGTAAGGGATAAAGGACGTGTGTTTCAATAAAAAGCACAGTGAACTGGCTTACTATGAACACCTAGACTTGACCATAAATGCTTGTCCCCGGGAACACTAAATCCAAGCCTTTCCCCGCTTCCCCTCAGGTCTCTTTATAGATGATTTGAGGGAAAGCACCACTGGTGGTTTGTAGCTAGCAACTGCGGTGGTAACTCTCCATTTGCGAAGCCCAAAGCTCCATGCAGAGGAACAGGTCTAACTCATATGGTCGACTTGATAGAATCCGCTGTATGTCTGTGCTGCAAGGAGAGCACTAGGATAGGAGCATCCTCTGAGTGATGCTGAAGGACCACTGGCCCAGATGCTTCAGAGTCCAACTTCACCTTGGGATGTCTGTAGGACAGGATCTGGCAGGCACACTTTGTGATCCAGATGGCTTGGGAAACATAACAGACAGATGGGTGTGAATAAGTGGGAAGGGCAGAGACCATCAATATTGAGAGGATAACAGCGCTGGACTCTAGACTGAGTCCAGACCCATGGACTGCAGGCTTATGTCTTTGGGGTGGGTGCTACCTCATATTTCTGCATCTAAACACCTCAGCTCTCCCTCCACCACTTTCCTGGCCATTGCTCTCAGGCAATGTTCAGACTTCCAAGCATGGGAGTCTTTGACCACATCAGTTCAACTTCCTATAACAAAAGAATTGGATAGCTAAACTTAAAAAAGAGAAATGGTTCATTGTGGTTTATAGTTTCAGAGATGTCAAGCCAGGCTCAAGTGGCGCTGATGCTAGGAGGCCTAGGGCAAGGAAGATCCTAATATCAGGAAGTAAGTGTGTAAAAAAAAAAAAAAAGATCAAGGTTAGAGTCCCGCTTGCCTCCTGATGACCAGAGAGCAAATTTAAAAAGAGGTAGAGAGCAGGACCCCGCAGGCCCTTTCAAGGGCATGCTTTCGGTGAGATAGAATCTTCCAGTAGTGAGACCCCTCCCCACAAGTTCCCACAGTCCCTTAAGAGTGACATAGGACCAGCCTTGAACATGAGTCACTGGGGGGAGATGGGGAGCACAGTATTGCAGACCTAATTTACAACACATCAATCAAGGGTGCTAGCCGGATGCATTGGTTAGAAATTTTTAAATGATCTTGCGAATGAGAATTATATATTTTTTCTGCACCAGAGCAAACAGTCAGGTAAAACTTAGGATTTTTTTTTTTTTTAAATCTGGCCACAAGTACCACTCTTTCCATGTGGGATACCCATATTTTTACCCCTTATCACCATCAAGTAAGGCATCTTCCTTTGATGGGAATAAAAACGAGCATCACAGTATTTTAAAGATGTACTTCATCCCTTGTTTTAATGCAAAAGTGATGAAATATAAATAATGCATGCTCCTTATAGCATGTTTGCATACGAAGGAATTTCACTTCTGTTATCTTAGTCAAACCCACAGCCTTAGTGTGATGGAAGTAGGCCATGTGATTATAGCTGCTTTTATTTGATAGAGAAAGGACCCGAGCTAAGACGGACTGAGTGGTTTCTAGTAGAAGGTAGGGGCTGGAGAGGTGGTTCAGCAGCTAAGGGTGCCTGCTGCTCTTCCAGAGGACCAGAGTTGGGTTCCTAGGACCCACATTGAAGAGCTAACTGCTACCTCTCCAGCTCCTGGGATCTCCTTTCCTCTTCTGACCTCTGTTGACAGACAAACACACCCACATACGCATAAATAATTTGGAGGAGGAAGAGCAAGAAAGAACAGAAATTAAGCCAAAGTGGAAACCAGGAATTGTCTCCCCGAGCTGGTGCTCCACTATTCCAAAGCCTTGACTGGCCCTTTTCATCGACACACAGACTCCAAAACGTATCTTACTTATGGGGTTAAGGATGTGGCTTAGGAGGCAGAGTGTTCGCTGGGCGTGCCTGAGGACCCGAGTTGAGTCCCCAGCACCGCACAGAAGCAGGCATGGCGGTGTTACAGGTCTGCAATCCTAGCCCTCAAGAGGTGGAGGCGGGAGGATCAAAAGTTCAAGTCCATCCTCTGTTGCATAGCTCAAAGTCAGCCTGGACCACAGAAGACCTGGTCTTCAATAGAATCCTGAGCAGATGGTTATCACGTCTCAGGTACTCTTCCTAAAATGAACTATTTTTACTTTGCTAAGTTAGACAACTTTTCTCTTTTAGTATTGAAAGTTGAGCCCATGGTGTTTCCACATTCCAGTCAAACATTCTACCACTGAGCTGTGGCCTCTGTTTTCCTCTTATCTTTTGTTCTGAGATGAAGTCCTGCTCAGTCTGGCCTTGACCACTCTTTAGCCTGAGGAAAAGCCAGGACGACTAGGCATCCTGACTCAGCCTCCTGAGCAGCTGGAATTCCTGCTTTGCATCACCAGTTCTACATACACGTCATGTAATATTTCAGGGGAAAAATTGTATTTATTGTTTTGGGGATGAGAGCACCCTGGGGCAGAGGGGAGAGTGGGGAAGAGTCTTGAGGCTGTCCCACATCCACCTTTCTCGCCTAATGTTCAATACAGCCTGAAATAAGTCAGGCTTCTCCTTTACCCTCTTTCCCCAGCCTCTCTCTCTCCTTCCTTCCATCCCCATTTCCTGTCTGCCTTCTTCCTCTTTTACTTCCTCCTGGCCTTAGAGGTGAACAGATAGGCAAATAGACCTGCTGTAGAAGTATGTTATTTACGGTTGACCCTGTGGTTCTCAATTAGTTGCCTCTAATGGGTTACTGAGATCTGGGACCGCAGCTTCAGAACCATGAAGCTTTCGTATTTGAAGGCCATGGAAGTCATTTGGGTTTTTGCCTGTGGTATAACACCTGAGAACAGGGCCTTGGGTCCGGTATTACATTGATTTTTTTTTAGCAGATGAATTAAAGCTAGATTTCTAACATGAACTCATGGACTGCCAAGCACATGAATGATGATTATTATCCAAAGAAACATAGATGTCTCAAAAAGAGCAGGCCTTGGGACTGGGTTGGAATTGATATTTATGTATAATTTCACCTGTGCGTAAGCTTTCTTGCAAGACAGAAAGCAAATAAAGGCATGCTCTTCTACCCAGAAAGAGAGCTGCCTGCCAGAGCTCACTGCTTGTTTGTACATGTTTGGTTCAATTAGATGTGATTTCCAAGAGCTCATATTCCACTGTATGTCTGTGGTAGATTATGCAGCTCAGTCTTTTGAACTCACAGGGGAAGCAATGGCATTAACACATTCAGGGGGTTCTGCTTGCATTTCTGCAAATGGTGGTAAAACATTCCAGCATACAAAACAACTTAGGGTAGAAGAGGTTTTGTTTTTGTTTTTGTTTTTGTTTTTTTGTTTTTTAATTACAATTCTCGATTGCAGTCCATCACAGAAAGTTAGTCAAGGCAGGAAACTCAAGCACCTAGTCACCTGACTTCCACAGTCAGAAGCAGAGACCCCAGGGGCGTAGGGGGTGGGGGGTGGAACCTTACTCCTTCCTCTGTTCTAGCTGCCTCCTGCCTGCCACTCTGTGTTAAGTTTCTCCCTAGTCTGGGATCCCCGGCCCAGGAACCAATGCTGCCAGCAGTGGGCGGAGACTTCTTGTATCAATTAACAACCAAGGCCGTCTCCCACAGACATGCCCCCTGGCCAACACGATCCAGATAACTCCTCAATTGGGACTGTCTTTTCATGTGAGCCTAGGCTGTGACAAGTTGGTGTGACAACGCTTAGACGATTTCAATAGCAATGGAGGTTTGGGAAACCAGAATCTCATGGGGTTGTGAAGAAGACATTGTTCTCTGGGTGATGTCATTGTCACTGTGACACTTGAGGAAATGGTGTCTAAGAGACAGAGTCTCGAAGGCACTCTTAAACAGCGTGGGGAATAGTTTACGTTGGTGTGCCTTAGGTAAACAGCCCTTTGCAGCTGGCTTAGCACAAAGCCCAGATGCAACACAGCGGAAGATCAAGAGCTAACTATACGTCCTGCAGTGGTGATATTGGAGTCTCTGAATGGCTCCTTTGAAATTTTTTTATTTTATGTGCATTGGTATTTTGTTTGCATGTATGTCTGTGTGAGGGTGTCAGATCCCCTGGAATTGGGGTTGCAGGTAGTTGTAAGCTGCAATATAGGTGCTGGGAACCGAACATGGGTCCTCTGGAAGAGCAGCTAGTACATTTAACCACAGAACCATCTCTCCAGCCCCCTTGTTGGGCTTTTCTGTCCCTGTGCGTAGCCACTGGGTTCCAGACTACCCCATGGCTTGCCTTTCACTCTTTGGTGTGCTTATTCAATGCAGTGGTAGCCCACACTGTTTTCATTTTGACTGATTGTGGGCACGTGTGTCATATGAACATGAACGTGTGTATGTTTGTGTGTGTGTGTTGAATGAGTGTGTACATGTACGGGCATGTATATGTGGGGGGTAGGCCTGTGGGGGTCAGAGTTTGATTCTGGGTGTCTTTTTCAATCACTCTCCACCTTAGTTTTGAGATAGGGCATCTCATTGGACCTTGAGCCTATGGATTAGGTTAGACAGGCTGTCCAGCAAACCTCAGAGATCATCCTGTATTCCTGCCCTCCTTTCTCATGGGCATTTTGGCTGTTTACCCAGCACCCCACCCCCCCACACACACACCTTTTTAAAAATGCAGTGCTGAGGACCTAAGTTCAGCAACCTCATTCTTGTGTGGCAAGCACTCCAATAGGCTATCTCCCCAGACCTACAAACAGATTTTTTTTGAGGGCCTCTATAAGCAGCTATGAAGCATCCACTGTCTAGATTTATTGGATGAGGCAGTAATTTAGTTCGCCATATTTATTCAGGCATTAGAGGAAACAAAGCCATTGGAGAAAGACGTAAGCAGCTGTAGGTGGTTGAGGCTCCTCCTGAGAGGTCAAGGCAGCCCAATCTGCCTCTACATCAAATGTTGATCGCCTTAAGGATGGTTACAGGATGCTTTCTCATGGATGCCACTGCCACCACTTATCCCTTACACGTTGACTCCCATGGTTTATAAACCTGGAACTTGGAGGATTGAAGATACTGCCTTCTTGCTCTGCTAAAAGCTTCTAACACTATAAATAAGTAATTGTAGGATGCTGCTTGATGGCCTTTGGAGTGGAATAAAAATCTCTTGAATTAATAGTGTGTCCTTATTACAGGAGCTAAAAGCCCTCCTCACATATTAGCCCACTTGCCCTCAGCATCCCCCAAGGAGCTGCACGCCCACAGCGGATCTCTGGATGCTTCGACAGAACTTTGAGCAAGGGCTTGCTGACCGGCCTGATGTGTGCCCTGCCCATGAGCTAACTCTAAATTCTGGGGATTAAAGGATTTACAAGACAGCTGTGCTTCTGCCTCCCCCGGCTGTTTATGTAACAGTGAGGCAAGGGGGAGAACCGGGTCTTTTGGATAGGTCAATGAAGTGTGGGATGTGGAAGACGGGAACTCACAACTCAAAACAAAGCTAAATAGAAGGGCGCAAAGGCCTTGAGAGCAGGCCAGCAGGGAGCAAAGTTCTGCCGCAGTAAAGAGACAGGCCAAACGAGAATTTGGTTTAGGATAAATGACATCTGGTATACCTAAAGAGGCTTGCTCTATGTGTACCTGAATTGAGATAATACATCGGATGCAAAGCAAGGTCTTGAATTTGTTGTTTGCCCTGTGGCAACAATTCATTGTTGTGTGTCCATGTCATTTAATCCCACTCATGCATGGAACTCTTGTGGTCATAAAGGAAGGCCCATTGATTAGAATCTATATGAGATGTCTTAGCATGTAGCTTCTTCATATGATATAGTTTATTTCCAGAGCGACTCATTAATAGTTACAATATTTAAAATCAGAGCACAGGGGGAGCTGATTATATTACCCAGTGCATTATTTAAAAAAAAAAAAACTGCTTCAATTTCTGATCTTCTCACTAAATTGTAAGGGAGGAAATCTAGGTCAAAAAGCCATCATGATAACTTCTCCAGACCCCCTGAAGAGGCTGGTATCGGTTCTGTGGTACTCGCTCAGGGTTCCCCGGGATCCCTTTTTCTGATTATTTTCCTCTAGAATCCATCTCTACTTTTCCCTAAGTGATGGAGATAAGACCCACGGCCTGGTGCCATCTTTACTTTTGGATACACATTGAAGAGTCACTATTTATCTGTTTACAGTTGACCCAAAATTTAAAACATGCAAGATCTTTCTCTTTCCTTGAATTAATTTTCTGGAGCCTTTATCAGTGAACTTGTAAATCATTTCCCAGGGACTCTGAGAGTAACAAAAGTCACCACATGATCTGTCACACTGTGGGGTATCTGGGAGTGGAAGACATGTCTGTGGATGTTAACGTGGAAAGAGCAGGAGTTCTGGAACACAGAACGAGAGAGAGAGAGAGAGAGAGAGAGAGAGAGAGAGAGAGAGAGAGAGAGAGAGAATTGCTGAGGATCAAATCTAAGGTCTTTTGTTTGTTTGTTTGTTTTGTTTTGTTTTTCAAGACAGGGTTTCTCTGTGTAGCCTTCACTGTCCTGGACTCACTTTGTAGTCCAGGCTGGCCTCGAACTCACAGAGAACTACCTGCCTCTGCCTCCCAAGCACTGGCATTAAAGGCGTACACCACTGCCACCCCACTCAAATCCAGGGTCTTGGCTTGCAAATGATCTACCAGTAAGCCACATCTGCATCCCTCTTATTCCACTTAATTTGAAAATTGGGATTGTCTCACATAGTTTCCTAGGATGGTCCTGAACTCGCCGTGTACCCCAGGCAGGATAAACGTGTGACCCTATTGCTTCAGCCTTCTGAATAGCTGGATTACATGTCTTGCGTCACTAGGCCCGGTGACCCCTTGTTCTTTGAAGTCATCGTTACAGGTCATTTCTATGGAAGAATGGCAGGAGAGCTGTTGACAGCAGGTGTGCCTTGGGTACAGCAAGTTCCTGTACACACCGGGTCTGAGTGTGATGCTTACACTCTAGGTTTTCCTGCTGTCAGAAGAATCCATGCCTATGGTATCCTGACAGGCTTAGTGTGAAATGCAGTGGGGAGTGCGGACAAGCTGGTCTTCCGAGTTACCATGTTAGGCCACCTGAAGCTCCTGGTAAACACAGTGGTTTTGGCTGAGATGCACAGCCCCGGAACAAGCTGTGCACCTGAAAGGTGTTCATGGAGACAGCAGCAGCAGCTATGGGTACTTTGAGATGCTTAGAGTTGACACGCACTTATAGTTTGATCACTACACCTCCCTGTAGTATGTGCAGTACAAGCGTGTGCCACAAAGACAAATGGATTGACCATCACAGTTCCACATGGAGATTTTCTTTTCACCTTATAGGCAGCTTTATCTTTTATCTTTTGTTTTTCTATTTCTTTCTTTCCTAACTACAGTCATGATAAAGGAATGGTACAAAGTGGTAATTGAGGTTGAAAATAGACCACAGACATGATTTTTTTTTAAACAATTACTTTTGTTGTCTTTGTTCCCCCTTCTTGCCCCATTTACACAAAGGAGATTGATCTGGGAGAGAATTTTTCTAGACCAGTTTTCACCTGGACCAATACTCCCTCTTCAGGAGTCTTGTGGAATTTTCTGGAGCTATTTGGGTGACTGTAGTACTCCGTTTGGTATTTGCAGGTAGAACTGGAGAGTAGTGATGAGCCTTTCCGTGTTAGGATGGTCCCTTCCCAGTCATCTGGGGTGCCCTGTGACGAAGGGCAGCGGAGGGTGCATGCTCAATTCAGATGGTATGTATTGTCCTCTCCCTGTATGCGAAAGGCAAAGGCAAAGCTTCCTGTTCAAAGCTACCAGAAATCATCCCTGCATGAGCTGCCTTGCCCTATTCATCAGTGTGATCGTCGGATGGAGAATGATTTATGAATTTATCCCAGAGAGCTCTCTTCATTAGCTTGTGCAGTCTACCTGCCACCAATTTTCATTCTTAAATCATCCTTTGCTGCAGCAAGCACACAAAGGACTCTCTCCGGTATGGGTGAGTGGGGGTGGGGGTAGGGGTGGGTAGGCAGTAATTTACAAAGTGGACTGATGAAAGGCAAGAGGAAAGAGAATTGCTCAAGCTTTGTGATCTAGAAACTGTGAATAAATGAACTGCTGAATCCAAATTAAGCTGAGAACCAGATACAAACTCTGTTTAAAAACTCTATTCCCTAGAAATTTAACTTTTAGTATTTGGGGGTAAATATTTATGATTATTACAGCCAACTGGTATATTAGTATGGGGCTTAGGACTCCTGGAAAATCAAAAGTTTAGTTTTTTTGTCAATAATAACTTACATTGCTACTCACTTGTGAATGTGAAGTATTTTTGTCTTAGACTAAACGAGACGACGCTCGGCGGATATCTTGCAGTTGTATGAATGGATAAGTAAGTGGAAGAACAAATTGATGAATAAATAAATATCCCTTGTGGTTTGTTAGTAGTCAAGTATATTTATTTCCTGTTGTTGAGAAAAGCAATTCAGGGAAGAAAAATTTAACTTTAGTTTTCAGTTTTAGAAGGTAAAAGTGTGGTAGCAAGAGTGTGAGGCTATCCCAGCAGTTAGAAAACAGAGGGATCACATCCTGACCACACACAGGAAACTGAGAGAGCAAGAAGAGTAAGTGGAGCCAGGCTATAAAGCTTCCTAAGTGATGTGCTGCCCTCCCCCCTCCCCTCTACCCCCTCCTCCATCCCTCCCAGGGCTCCACCTCCTGAAGGTTCTCTCACCATCCCAAACAGCGCCACCTACTGTAGACCAGCTTCAAACACAGTGACCTTGCGTAATCTGTGGTAAGGGGTGGGTTGGGGGGCAAGGGGGCTGGGGAGGGCGGAGGGAGTGTTCTTCCGGCTGTTCCTACTTGCCTGTGCTTGTGGTTCCATTTGTTTAAGCTCACCATCAATGGCTGAGTTAAGCTCTTCACTTACTCATTTATTGTTATTTAGTGAAAAGTCATTAACAGGTTGATTACAGTTGAGATTGAAGTCCTAGTGGGAAAGTAAAGGTGAGGGACACTGTACCGGAAGGTGTACCCCGAGGCCCAGAGCAGATAGAGATGGAAACAGGAGCAGCTGACAACCACAGTTACCCTGTGGTGACAGTGTGGCCTTAACAGAAGATAGCAGTGTGTGTGTGTGTGTGTGTGTGTGTGTGTGTGTGTGTGGTGGTATTGTTGTTGTTGTTGCTGTTGTTGTTACCCACAGAGAGACAGCAGGAAGGCAGGATTCCTGGAGCAGAAATCATAAGGTAGACTCAGCCAGTCAGAAGAATAGACTTGGGTTCCTCTTTCACGGGACAGGTGCCAACTGCACCCCACTCCTGTGATATAAATTCCTGTGGTTCTTCACTCTTTTGTCTTTAGTCATGTCTTACTATGGCCACAGTGAGGTGAATTCAGGGCCCAGGAGTTTCGGGAGTGGCCACATGGCCGCTAACCCTGGAGATTGACTGCATTGCTCACACAGTTCCCAGCAGATGGGAGCAGCAGGGGCTAGCTGCCTGCCTCTGAGCCTGTGCACGTCTCTTATTCAGGAACCCCAATCTTTGCTTTGCGAAGTTAAAGACTTCTAGAGTTGAAAAAAGGGGCCTCGGCGAACCTCCGCAGACCTCTCCTCATACTGTAAATGTGAAAGATGAGTTGTATGCTGCGCCAAGTTCCCACTGCGAGCTGAGAGGGAGGGAGGCTGACATGGAGCACACAAACGCTGGCCTAGTGTCATCTTTGTATTCAGTTTGTTTCTTCTCAGTAGATTTGTGTTCTGCTGAGACAATTATGAATGTTTCCAAAGTGTTAAACATCATTTAAAATCTTACCTGTTTATAATTTATATAAAAGACTGGATCCAGGGGCTGGAGAGATGGCTTAGCAGTTAAGAGCACTAAGTGCTCTTCCAGAGGACCCGGGGTTCAATTCCCAGCACCCACCCACATGGCAGCTCACAATTGACTGTAACTCCAAGATCTGGCACCCTCAGGCAGACATACATGTAGGCTAACCACCAATGCACATAAAATAAAAAGAAATAAATTATACCTTAAAAAGACCAAATTCATATTGTCTATTTCAGACAATAAATTTTTGTAACTTATTTTTAAGGCAGGATGCCACAGTGTAACCCTGATTAGCCTGGAAATCACTATGTAGACTAGACTGGACTTGAACTTATAGATATCCCTGAACTTTTAGATATCTAACTGCTTCTGCCCCTTGGGTGCTAGGATTAAAGGCCAGTGCTACTACATCAGGCTAATTTTTATCTCAATCTAAAACTTGTGATTTTCAGGGCCTATGACATGGCTCAGAGAATTAGAGCTGCTTGCTGCCAAGCCTGACCACCTGAGTTTGAACCCTGGGTACCTGCATTGGAGAAGGAAGGAACCAACTTTTGAAAATTGTCCTCTGACCTCCATATATGTTCCATGACAGGCAGGCCTATTCGCTCACAAAATAAATAGAACCAATGTCAAAAATTAAGATTAAAACTTGTGATTTATTTTTTTAATTGAAAACACTATGAGAGGAGCACTTTTTTTTTCTGATAGAGATGGGAAAACTATAAATACAGCTTTAACAGTTCTGCCTTGAAAGGATTAAGAAAAAAAAAAACAAAACAGATTTAAAATCTGAGTTGTTATAATTTTAAGTGAGAAGAACTTCAAAAAAAAATCGGGCCTCCTCAGGACTTTGGAGAAGTCAGCAAATAGAGAATGGCAATCAATCATCTTCTTCCTTCCTTCCTTCCTTCCTTTCTTTCTTTCTTTCTTTCTTTCTTTCTTTCTTTCTTTTCGAGTCAAGGTTTCTCTATGTAGCCTTGCCTATCCTGGACTCACTTTGTAGACCAGGCTGGCCTCGAACTCACAGAGATCCGCCTGCCTCTGCCTCCCAAGTGCTGGGATTACAGGCGTGCGACCACGAGAATGCCAATCATCTTAAATGACCTACACGGTTCTGTTTAGGATTGCCAGGCAACATGTAAGGCAGTCAGTTAAATAAGGAGTGTTGTCAGAACTGTAGACAAACATTATTTGTCTAACGTGAATATACCCTATATCTTTCAAATTTAAACTCTAAAAGACTCATTCACAGGACTAGAGAAAAGGTTTAGAGGTGGTTGGTTCTTGCAGGGTCCTGGTTTTGCTTCCTAGCATCTGTCTGGCGGCTCACAACTGCTTGTGATTCCAGTTCCTGAGCATCTGACCCCTTCTGACTTCCATGAGCCGCTACACACACACACACACACACACACACACACACACACACACACACCATGCACACGAATGATAGTAAATAAATGAAACAATGGAAATGCGTGTGATCAAAGGACACATGGTTATTTTGAAAAGAAAAAAAAAGTTGCTTTACTTAAACAAGAACCAAACAAGGTTTTTATATTGACTTTAGGGTCTCTTCCCCATGTTTCTTTTTAAATTTTTAATTAAGATATAATTACATTATTTCTCCCTTCCCCCATAACCCTTTCCATATCTCAACCCTTTCCACTCCTCAAATTCATGACTCTTCTTTTTAACTACTATTGTTTTACACCCACACACCTCAACTCTCTCTCTCTCTCTCTCTCTCTCTCTCTCTCTCTCTCTCTCTCTCTCTCTCTCTCTCTAACGGGACATTTTCCATTGTACTATACAAACGTTAGTTTCTTTTGGGTGGTTATTTTCATAGTGTGACTGCTCGAAGGTCTGTTTATCTCAAGTCTAATAATATTTCAGAGCAAGACGACAATGCTCACTTTCTCAAGCTTCTTCCCTTAAAAGACTTTATCGCACGTAAATGTAATATATTCATTCCTTTTGGTTTTTACTTCCCCAGCCTCCTCTGGTGGCCTTTCACAGTGGTAGCCATGTTTCTATGAAAACTCCCAATGTCCCTGCAGTTGTCCGTCCCCTCTTTCTGTGGGTGCTGACCACTGCTTACATCTTCCGGATCCACTGTTCAGTCCTGGCCCTCCCCCCTCAAAATATGATTAAGACACCAGTGCTTAAGATCAAAGCTATTATGTCAAGCATTAAGCATGGTTGACTAACTGGACACGCAGCTCAATCCGTCTATGTGTTTTCGTTCCGACCCTGCCCACAGTTTATTTGGGGTTTGGGGGTGGCCCTCTGTTCTGCTGGCCTCTCTGGAGTTGCTGACCATCAACCAGAGTATGACCTTCATGGTTCACTTTTCCTTCTCCCACACCCAGCAGGTGTGTTCCTTGGGCATAGGTAGTTGTCCTTTGCCCTCAGCTCTTGTTTACTGTGGGGATATCTCTTCTTTGTTACATTTCACTGAAGAGAGATCCATTTGGGTCCCAAAAAAAGGCCATGAGTGTTTCTGAGCAGTACTCATGGATGTGGTGTGTCTCTGTTACCTTCTGGAGTCTGTTCCACAGGAGTCTACCGAAGGCAGCAAGTGGCTAAAGAGGCCCTCAGTCCCTGCTGCCCTCGGTGGAAGGCAGATCAGTAGGCGGGACAGAGCCGCTCTCCTGTGAGTGCGCTTTAACTGGTAAATGTGAATGTTCCAAAATAAAATGCCAGTATTTCTGGGCAGCGGTAATAATAGAAACTGTGTCTTATGCGTTACAGATGTCTTAGAGTCTGAGGGCAAAACAGTAGTGTCAGACCTGTAATGCCATCACTTCCTTTTGTGCCCAGTTTTCCTTGTGGGCTCATGGCACTGGGGCATATGTTTTAGTTTTGGGGGACTGGAGCAATGGCTAGGTGGTAAAGAGCAGGCTTGAGTCAGTTCCCAGAACCCATCTTGAGGGGCTCACAACTGCGTGTACCTCCAGCTCCAAGGAATCCGATGGCTGCCCTCTTCTCCCGCACTTTCACTTGCATGTACACACATGTGCCTGCACACAAATTTTTTAAAAGAAATCTCAAATAAACTAAAAGAATACTTTGTAATTGTATATTTATTGAATTCCCAGAAGCCTTTTGAATGGACGCCCCTTTCGACTGAGGTAAAATGCTGGTCTTCTATACATCTGCAGAATAACATGCTTGCATTGACAGGCCTGCCACAATTTCACAAAGGGTAATAGGATCTGTGACATGAGTGATACTGCTTTAGAGTTCAAGAGATGAAACACAAAGATTCCCATCCTGGGAGTCTGAAGAAGAGTGCCGGCAGCACATTTGATCATCCTCCCAGACGCTTGCTCTGCAGAGTTTCGACTGACGCACTTGGCATGGATGACTTAACAATACTCACATCAACCGACCAGGGACCACTAGTTCCATGCACCTCCTCTTTCAGCTCATGCGTTCTCCAACAGCGTGCTAGGCACCAGAACATCAGAAGAGGAAGCTGGCTTCTTTTATGAGCTCGTTATCCCCCTTAGCATATTAGCCGAAATGAAGTCTTCATCCAAGCTCATAAAACTTGAGAGAGGAAAGACGGCTCGATTTTGCTAACAATGCCCTCTAATGAAAGGGCTCAAGATTAGCGTCCTAGAAAGGTGATAATTACTTTGTACTTCATAGCTCAGTTCTGTAAAGTCAGATTTTACTATTTTATAAATTGGAGAGAAGGATTATTAATGAGCAGATTTAGCCTGCAGTCCGTTCTTTCATCAATTCATTAACTCTCTCGATTGTTTATTAAATCTTGATTATGCACAGAA
This sequence comes from Acomys minous, assembly GCF_964271855.1. Taxonomy (NCBI): domain Eukaryota; kingdom Metazoa; phylum Chordata; class Mammalia; order Rodentia; family Muridae; genus Acomys; species Acomys minous. The sequence continues at coordinate 96,707,473 of NC_140495.1, forward strand.
GAGCACATTGGGTCAGAATAAAAGAAGATAAAGGAGGCATGGGTGGGTGGAATCTGCCCTCAAGTGGCTTAGGAGAGAGATGGAAGATGTACCTGAAAGTAAGCATGATCCTAAGTAGGCAGTCTCCTAACTAGGGAGGAAAAATCAGCCCCACAAACTTCCTCTATGGGCTGGATGCAGTGAACAGCACAGATGGCGTCAGTTCTTGGTGTGTTGCCTTCCTTTAGCCTTCTCACTAGCTGCCTGGTGATTGACACTGAGATTTCTTTAAAGGTTTGCATAGTACTTTGGTCCAGGTTTTCTAGAGAAACTCTGTGTGTGTGTGTGTGTGTGTGTGTGTGTGTGTGTGTGTGTGTGTATGTGTAAGATAGATAGATAGACAGACAAAGACAGACAGACAGAGTACAATTCATTCAGAAGTTGCTTCAATTATGGCTGCTGAGCATCTTATATGCTAAATACACAGGGTAGTTAGCAGTGCCATTCAATCCAAAGGCCTATGAACCCCTGGGAGCCAGGCTGTAGGTCTTTAGGACCTGCAGGCCTGACATCCAGGGAGCCATGGCTATTGGTTCATAGAAGCTGATGGCCTGAGAATCAAGTCAGACAGTAATATACCAGCTGCAGCAAACAGGCTTGATCTTGCCCAAGTCTTAGGCAAGCCACTGCGTGAGTGCAGTGTTTCTGCTATGACCACAAGACAGAGTTTCACCTAGGCCTGCCCGGCCTCTGCCTCTTACAGTCTTTCTGCCTCTTCCATGATGTCCCCTGAGCCTTGAGTGGGAAGGGAGGGAGCTGTGATACAAATGTCCCATTTAGAGCTGAGTACTTCACTGACACTGACTCTCTCAACTTAGACCAGGAGTGAGACTCTGTATTGACCTCAGTTTACTATACAAAGACCCTTCTCTGATGAGCACTGAGAGCTACCCTACCCTGTGGGTATAGTGGTACATATTTACAAGCCATCTTGATATCATGCCCACTTAGCAGAATAAAAGCAATAGGTTCTCCTCTAGGGCCTCTGATCTCTCTGGCCACAGGTTCTTGGCTAGATGAGTTTTTTTCTCTGAAACAGTCAGTCCTTAAATCCAATCAGAAAGTAGTTAGTTGTCCCCATAACATTCATGTCACTGTCACCCATGTGGGCATGTCTTGCCCGGACAATCAATACTAGCATTATCAGATGTGTAGCAAAAACTAGTTTGAGCACCTTTGAAAGTCACATTTTTTTACCTCTGAAAGAACAGCATGAGTGTTTTCTTCTCTTTTCTCATCCACGTACTTTGGAACTGTGGGAACTAAGGCACAACCAGGTGACGTCACTGGTGAAACCGTTCTCCCGTTGCCCAGTGGCTGCGCTGGATTTTGGATCTGGGCAGGCTCATTCACGATTCAAGGCTTTTTCTCTAGTGTACTGTAGTTGCTATGTGTTGGTTGCTAAGAGGGAACTAGGTGCAGGGCTGGGAAGCAGATGGCCTTTGTCTCCAGTGTCTTCTCCCTGGGATTGAACTACTGGAAATGCTGTGGGTGTTTTTTGTTTTTGTTTGTTGTTTGTTTGTTTGTTTTGTGGGGGAGGGAGTGATTGTCATTATCTCTACACAAAAGAATGTAAAACAAAAACAAACAAAAGTCAGGAGCTACTTAGCCACTATAGAGCACTTTCGTATGATTTAGAGATGTTTAGCATTTCTTAGCTTTAGGCTTCCTGACCGGAGCATATGGCAACTACCTGCCGGTTGCAGCTTTCAGATAGAAACATACTTAGTTCTGAGCCTAAGCTTAGCTAGGGTGACTCCTCAGAGAGGCTTTACCAAGCAGCTAATGGAAGCAGATGCAGAGACCCACGGCCAAACATTAGACAGAGCTCAGGAAGTCCTATGGAAGAGTTGGAGGGAAACAACTGAGGCAGCTGGAGGGGTCAAGGACTCCACAAGACGTACAGAGTCAACTAATCTGGGCCCATAGGGGCTCAGAGAGACTGAAATACCAACCAAAGAGCATGGGTGGACTGGTCCTAGGCCCTCTACACATAAGTAGCAGCTGCATAGCTTGATCTTCATGTGGTTCCCCCAGCAACTGGAGGAAGGACTCTCTCTGATGCTGAGGCCTGCCTTTGGATCCCATTTTCCTAACTGGGATGCCTTGTCTGGCCTCATTGGGAGAGGGTGTGCCTAGTCCTGCAGTGACCTAACGTGCCAGGGTAGGTTGGTACCCATGGGGGGCCTCCCGCTTTTCTAAAAAGGAGAGGGGAGAGTGGGGAGGATGGGTATGTGATGGGGCCCTGGGAGGAGAGGATGGGGGGCTGCGATTAGGATGTAAAAATGAATAAATAAATTAATTTTAAAAAAAGAGTCACCAAGTTACCAAGTCAGAGAATCTGAAATGCCACAGTTGAACAGGCTCCAGAAGGTTTGCAACGGCGTTATGTGGGTTCAGAGGCGAGGCAGGAGCAGGAGGGAGGCTCTGGCATAAGACCCAAGTAGCTGGAGCATGTGTGGTTAGGTGATTGTGTTCTGGGTGACACTGAAGGATCCTGGGGTCCCATCACATAGCTCATGGTGAAAGAAAGGTGGCAGGCAGAAGATGCTTCCCAGATGGGGGCCAGCGGTAGACGAGTAGGAGGTGTGTCTTCTGTATATTTTTGGATGCAGAGTTCGATCTATCCAAAAGGAGGCACCGAACAGGCAGTCGGATTTCTGGGTCAGGAGCTCAGAGGAGGGGTCCAGGTGGTGAGTCACGCGAAGTGGGTGATAACGAGGCTGTGGGTGTAGATGAAGTGGCTTCTTCTTGGAGAAGACTGAGTGGGAAGAAGAGAGACTCAAGATGGAGCTTGGCTTTTCAGGGTCCATGGGAAAGCGAGCTGTTTCTAGGAAGGAAGCAACCAAGCCGTGTCCCCTATACAGGTGGGGTCCTCTGCCGGGTCCTCTGCAAGGCTGCGTTCTGAACTTCTGTTTTGTTTTAGTTTTTGGTTTGGGTTTTATTTTTGTTGTGGTGGTTTTGCTTTTGTTTGTTCGTTTTGGCTCCGTTTTGTATTGCTGCAGAGCCCCGCATGCCCCAGGCTGGTCTCTCTTTTGATACATGGCCACAGATGACCCTGAACTGATCCTAACGGTCTACACTTCCCAAATGCTGGGGTTATAGGTGTATGCCACCGTGCCTAGTTTATGCAGCCCTGTGCATGCTGTGTAAGCATTTACCCACCGAGTCAAATCCCTAGACCCTCAGCTTCAATGATGAGCTAGGTTGGGTGGGTAGGAGGGACTTTCCTTTTCCTGAGGAATAGGGGAGGGTGGAGGGGGAAGAAGAAAAAAGGATGGGAGGGGGGGCTATGATCATTATATAAATTGAATTAATTAATTAATTAAAAATGAAAAAAAAAAAACCCCACATTGTTTTATTTACCAGAAAAGATCTTAGCCTTAACATAAAACTCAGCATACAAGCTGGGTGCAGTGACGCACGCCTGTAATCCCAGCACTTGGGAGGCAGAGGCAGGCAGAGCCTCTGTGAGTTCAAGGCCAGCCCGGTCTACAAAGCAAATCTAGGACAGCCAAGGCTACACAGAGAAACCCTGTCTCGAAAAACTAAAACAGAAAAAGGAAAAACAAAAACAAAAACAAACCAGCGTGCAAGCTTGTTGATACTGTCCCTGTGGAATAAGACAGGAATGCATCCAAATCCTCATTTCAGAATAGAAGCACTGATAACAAGTTATGAGAAATATTACAGGAAGGCTGTTATTTCCTGTCTGTCTGTCTCAGTCTGGAAAAGTTAATGTTTGGGTCAGGAGGCAAGTCTTTCACTAACCAAACTCTGAAGTGCGCAAAAGGATGTCATGTAGTTAGAGCTCTGAAGGAAGACTTGTGTGTTTTAAGCAAATGAGAGAGAGAGAGACAGAGGGAGGGTAGGGAGGAGGGAGAGGTAGGGAGAGAAGAGAGAGGAGAGAGAGAGAGAGAGAGAGAGAGAGAGAGAGAGAGAGAGAGAGAGAGAGAGAGAGAAACAGAGACAGAGACAGAGACAGAAAGGGGGCGGGGACAGGATTCACTTTCTCTATGGGAGGAGCGATGTTAGTGCACCTCAGCAGGCGGCTCTCCTGCGGGTCCTCTCACAGCACTCTCTGGGTGTATCCACATTACTGCTGAGGACCGCCAGACAGAAGTCACATAATGATAGCACAGTGGCATGCCTGTTTGTTTTCCGAATGCCTTACTCTTGCTAATTAGTTAACGCACCAGTGTTATTAGCCGATCTCAGATGCTAGTCTTTATTGGGAGGATGCCAGTTAGTACAGAATATACAGAAGCCTGGGGGGGGGGGGTAGAGGGAGGGGGCGGGTGGCGTGGGCAGGGATGGGGATGCTGCAGAACACTTCCACGTCATGCTCCAGTGGATGCTGTGTGTGATATACGCACTGGGAGTATGTGTCTCTTCCTCACATTGCATGTTAGTCCCCAGTGGAGTTGAAGGGTTGGCGCTCGCTTTTTAATGCCTGGGTCTCATTGTCACATCGTAGGTCACAGCAACAGAAGTCATACCAGCAAGCAAACCGATAAATGCATGGTTCACAAGTCCAAAGCCGAGAGGGTGTTTCCAAGGACGGGGAGTGCCTGATTTTATTGCCTCCCACAGATTTATTCCAGAGAATCCAGGAATAAAATGGGAAACATTGTGTGGCTGGCTGTGCTAGGATATAAGTTGCCTGAACAGATGGCTGTGGGGGTAGGGACAAGAATAATGAAAAAAAAAATCGGTTTTTCCCTCTGCAATGCAGCACAAGGGTGACATGGTAGGACAGTCTGAGCGAGAGTAACTTCCTGGTCCTGTCCTTCACCAGCTACAAGCAGGTGACAGAGGCAGGGTATGTGTCCCTGTAAAGGCAAAGCAATGCAAAACCGCTTTTAAAAGGTGACAGGCACAAACCCTGCATTTATTCAGTCTTCAGAGTAATCTGATAGATCTGCTGTGCCACTTTTCAGCAACATGACCTTTTCAGGCATTGAATCATGCGTGAGTCTCAATTTACGCACTGTAAGACAGGATTTCTAATACCTACCTTACAGGATTTGGGCTCACATTCAATAGATAATTTATGTAAATCCCAGTGCTTAGCCAGTATTCCATATTAATGAGCGAGTGAGCAGATGTGTGAATTACCTAGCCTGGTGCCTGCCACCTAATAGCTGCTCACTAAAGATGTCTTCTGTTGTGGTGTTGGTTTTGAAGCCATTCGGGAAGATCAGTAATGGCTTTAGCCTTGTAAACTGAGGCTGGGGATCCTAAGGCAAGTCTGCCTATAGATGGTTCAAGGCTGGGGAGATGGTAAAGTGCCTGCCGTGCAAGCAAACATGTAGACCTGAGTTCAGATCCCCAACACCCACTCTAGCATCTCAGAGGCAGGCAGCCCCAAGTTTATATATACTCAGTGCTGACACAACTGTTTTCCACAAGCATTTTTTTTTAACCTGGTATCTGCTGGTTCACAGGATATAGACTGTGTAGATGAGCCCGGCTGTATTTGTTTATCTTCTGTTTTTTGTTTGTTTGTTTAAGTAAAGTTTACATACAGTGGAATGAGTGATATTTAAATATACCAGTCATGTGGTGATGGTACACGCCTTTAATCCCAGCACTCAGAGAGAGACAGAAGCAATTGGATCTCTGTGAGTCTGAGGGGCCAGCCTAGTCTACAGAGCAAGTTCAGGACAGCCATGGTTACACAGAGAAACCCATCTCAAACAAACAAACAAAACAAGACAAACGTCCTATTTGGAGCTCAGAGAATGGCAAAGCTGATGAAACGCTTGTCTCCCAAGTGTGAAGCCCTGACGCTGATCCTCAGGACCCAGGCAGAAATGCTGGGTACCCTTGTAGTCCTAACGCTGGGAAAGTAGGGGCCAAAAGGTCCCTGGGTCTTGCTAGGCAGCTGCTGTAGCCTAGAGCCGAGGAGAGACCCTGTCTCAAAAGAAGCAGACAGCGGTGTTCTTGAAGGCGACATCCTAGCTGGTGTTTAGGCTCCCCCCAAATCCCATGTTGACTCACTTATTGGCCTCATGTTGTTAAGTGAATGAGAATATAATTGTATAAATACTGCTTTGGTGTATCCTTTCACCTGCTAATAGACATCTGGGTTGTTTCAAGTTTTCTTGGTACATAAAACTGGTATGAAACGCTCTTCTGCAAAACTCTCTTGGACGTGCATTTCTTACAACCTCGGTCAACATCTAGGGATGGAGTTATTGAGTTCCAAGGGAAAGACTTACTTTTTTTTTTAGTAAATAAGAAATATCTGAACTTTTCCCAAAGTAATTGTACAGCTGTACACTCTCCAGCAGCAATGGAGTTAGGTTGTGGCTTTCATAGCCGTGCCAGAATTTGGCTTTTCAGCCTTGAGGATTTTATTGTTAATGATGTGTCTGTGTCCAGGAATGTGTACTTGCATCCATGAGTCCTTAAAGGCCAGAGGCATCAAAGTCCCTGGAGCTGGAGTTGTAGGTAGTTGTGAGCCACCCATGGTGGGTGCCAAGAACAAAAGTCCAGTCCTCTGGAAGCGCGCCGTGCAGTCTTAGCTCTGAGCTATCTCGCCATTCCGAGATCTTCAGTCTCAAACATTGGGGTCTTTCTGGTCTATGATGGTAATTCATCATACACCTGGCTTGCGTTCTCCCTTATCGCTGATAATGCGGGGCAAACTTTCATGCATGGACATTCTGTGGGTGGCCACGGAGCCTTTGTCTCTGCAGTGCTAGGCTGTACCTGACGTCCTCGTGCGTGTGGCCAAGTGCCACCCATGTGCTTTCCTCCCCAGCCCAGCACCATTCCCACTGAGTCCCTCAGCCTCTAAGTTTTGCTTTATTGGACTCATTTGTGTTTTATAGATGCTGATCTTTTGTTTGGTAGAGGTTTGGAAAAACTCTCCCACAGCTGTGGCCCATGCACTTTAAATTTCATCTTTTATTAATTACAGTTATCTTGATTTATAGGCTATAAATTAGTATACTTCTGATGTAATATAAATTAGTTGGATGAAGCTAATTATATCCACAGCTACAGATTTTTAATATTTGCCATGAGCATTTCACATTTAGTCTCTTTTAGCATGTTCTGTTCATGTATGTTTGTTAATTTTGTGTTTGTGCAACTTATGTATTTGAACATGTTTCTCTATATGTGCACATATGTACATGTTCATATAGAGGCAAGAGTTAATGTCAAATGTTTTCATTTATCACCCGCAAACTTATTTTCTGACATAGGAGTCTCTAATGGAACCTGGAGATCACCAACTCAGCTGGATTGGTAGCCAGTGAACCCCAAGGACACCCCCCCTTATCACTGCTCCTCTGGAATTGTAGCGCGTTGTGCTTCTATGCCTGGCATTTTACATGAGTGCTGGGGATCTGGACTCACGCCCTCAGGCTTGTACGTTAAGCACTTCATTGACTGAGCTGTCTTGCTAGACTCTGTATATGTCTTTTTAAATCTTCCTTCCTTTCTTTCTTCCTTCCTATCTCTATTTCTTTCTCTCTTTTTCTGAGGTGCTGGGGATTGGATCCAAGGCCTTGATATCCATGCCAAGTAGTCTACTTGAGCTGTAGCCCCAGGCCCCATTGTTAGCAAACATAAATACATGATTCAGAATTATGCCCTGTATTCATGGGCTATACAACTGATTTTATAATAACAACAACAACAACAACAACAACAATAATAATAATAATAATGGAAAGTAAAGTAAGAAAGTGATCCCTCCTGTCTGACACATTAAACCCTCTCACTGTCTGGACTGACTTGCTCATTTCATTGCCAGCTTGGCTGGGTTTGCAATCACCCGGGAGAGTCGTCTTTGAGGGATTTCTGGAGAAGTTTAATGAGAAGGGAAGACCCACCCTGAATACAGGGAGCACAATCCCATGGGCTGGGAATCAGGACTGAATTACAGTGGGAGAAAAGAGAAAGCCGGATGAGCAACAGCGTCCGCACCACATGGCTTCCTTCCCGCACACGTGGGCTGACCAGCAGGAGTGTGGACTCCTGCGCCATGCCGTGCCTGCAGGAGGGTCGTTGTCTGCTCAAACCAGGAACCCAAACCCATCTTTCTTGGCTGCGGTCAAGCATTACCTCACGGCACAGAGGAAAGTAGCAGATACACTATCTTGCCTCTATACCCCACCCCACCCCACCCTGCATCTGCCCGTCACTGTAGTTCCTGTTAACTTTGTTGTAAATTCTGCATATGAAATGGTTATTGAAATCACTTATCCACTTCCTTAGATTATTAACTTTCTGTAGATTTGGGTTCCAATATACACTTTAAATATGTTCTTGAAAAGCAGAAACTTTAAATTCTGGTGCAACAATAATCATTCCATTTATTTATTTGCTTGCTTATTCAGTATGTGTGTGCACACTTGCTCACTACACCTGATGCAGTGGATATGTGGGGTCAGAGACCAATTGTGGGGATTCAGTTCTCTCTGTGTCTCTCTGTGTTTCTCTCCCTCTGTCTCTCTGTGTCTGTGTCTCTGTCTCTCTCTCTCTCTGTGTCTCTGTCTCTGTCTCTCTGTCTCTCTCTCTCTCTGTCTGTCTGTCTGTCTGTCTCTCTCTCTCTCTCTCTCTCTCTCTCTCTCTCTCTCTCTCTCTCTCTCCAACATGTGGGTCCCACCACTGAGTATTAAGCAATGCAACCAGAATGAAGCATTGACAACATAAAAACACTGACTTTGGGCTTAAAACAAACAGACAAAAAAAAAAAACCAACAACAACAAAAAATGAATTTAGAGTTTAGGACTTCAATTTTTTTAAAGATTTATTTTATGTGTATAACTGTTGTTTGTATGTATGTATGTACAACACTTGAGTGTAGTGCCCATGGAGGCCAGAAGAGGGTGTTGGGTCCTCAGGAACTGCAAGTAAGTGTTATGGTTGTTTTTGTATAACTGTATTTGCTTTTCTGTTTCTCTCTTAACCTGGCTATCATACAAATAATTGAGACTCCTTTATATTTGTTTAATAATAAGCTTCACAACACAACCTTGAGCAGTTTAAGGCTGTTTTTAACCCTCTATCTTTCCTGACTTCATCTTTGCCAAAATCCCCAAGTTGCTGTCTTTTTAGTTCTTTCGTTGCTCCAGCTGAATCTTCACCTCTCCTGAACCTCTGCCTGTGGCTGAACCCCTGACAAATCCCCTACTTCCTCTTCTAGCTCCTCCTCCGCTAGGTGGCAGGAAGTCCAGCCCTATTCTCTCCCCTCCTCATTGATTGGCTGTAAGCTGCTTTATTGGCATACAAAGGGACAATTGGGGAACAGAGTTTATACAACACTGAGGTAGGAAATTCTCAGAACAAGGCTTGCAACCAGACATGGGGGATACAGAAATCAGCATTTGAATTACACAATAGCCTTATGCCAACAAAGAAGTTTGTCAGCCATGATGTTCTGGAATGAACCTGGTCTTCTGCAGAAGCAGCAAGTGTTCTTCACTGCTGAAACTGACCTTCAGCTGCCACGTTCAGGACTTTAACAATTTAGAGCTGTTGATACAGTTATAGGCAAAATGGAAAGTGAGCAATTAACCCTCACACAGGTTGTAGATGCAAACAGATTCTGGCTCTGTCTTCCAACAGAGCCATTTTTTTTTTTTGACCCAGAAAATACAGGTAGTGACTAAGCTATGCTATGCTAGGCTATGACTCTGTAGAAGAAGGCTTTTGGAGCAGATGCAAGACTCCAGGCTCAAACCTCAATGTGGAAAAAAAACCCCTACACATATGTACAAAAAATAAATGAATGGAGTTGGGAGCAAGATGATAGAAGGGCAGTCTGATTCCACCGATCCCTACACATACGCCCAAGCTGAGCTGCTCAGTTGGCTTCACTTTTCAAGACCCGACTTCTAGAAATTTCCAGTTATTTATGGCATGGGAGCGCATCGGGTCATGTGCTTGTAGCATTTGTGCTTTATGAGAAAAACTTGGAGGCAAATTAAACAACTCATAGGAGACTGGTTCGAAGTACTGCACATTTGTGTGCAATGTTCATATAACCAGTTAAAAGTTATAGGAGAAAGAATGGAGAAATGGCAGAGCAGTTAGTAACACCTGTTGGTCTTGCAGAGGAACTGCACTCAAAAATCCCAGCACCAGATACCTCACATAAACCTTAAGCCCCTACCCAGATCTAGCCAATGGACAGAACACTCTCCACAGTAGAGTGGAGAGTGGGATATTACTTTCTCACATACTCTAGTGCCTCACCTTTGACCATGTCCCCTGGACGGGGAGACCTGATGGCAATCAGAGGAAGGACAGCAGGTTACCAAGAAGAGACTTGATACCCTATGATCATATAGAGGGGGAGGTAATCCCCCTCAGGAACAGTCATAGGGGAGGGAATAAGGGGAAATTGGGAGGGAGGGAAGAATGGGAGGATACAAGGGATGAGATAACCATTGAGATGTAACAAGAATAAATTAATAAAGGAGGAAAAAGAAAAAGAAAAAAAATCCCAGCACCAGTTCCAGGCTGTCACAATAGCCTCCAAGGGATCTGGCAGCCTCTTTTGGCCTCCACAGGCATACCCTTAGACAAACGTGCACACATACACACAAAAAAATGCTAATTTTATTTTATTATTATTTTGTTTTGTTTTCTGAGACAGGGTTTCTCTGTGTAGCTTTGGCTGTCCTGGACTTGCTTTGTAGACCAGGCTGGCCTCAAACTCACAGAGATCCCCCTGCCTCTGCCTCTCCAAGTGCTGGGATTACAGGTGTGTGCCACTGCTCCTGGCAATAAACCTAATTTTAAATAGATAAATAAATGCATGTTCAAGAAAGATTTTTTTTGTTTTTCTCAATCAGGCTTTCTCTCTGTATAGTCCTGGACATCCTAGAACTCACTCTGTAGACCAGGCTGGCCTCAAACTCACAGAGATATGCATGCCTCTGCCTCCCAAGTGCTGGGATTAAACGTGTGCACCACCATCACTGGCTTCACGAAAGATTATTGTAGAACTATTTGTATGATTATATTTTGGCAAATTAATTATGTTAATTAATTACATTTTTATGCAAAGAAGCTTCAAAACAAGGATTGAGAAAAATCTACACGCTGTTAATGGAGGCCGTTTCTGAATTCCCTTCCACTTGAAATTTTTATTTACCTGTGTCTCTTGAATGGCAATTTTCGTTCATTCGTTCATTTGTTTTCTTGCAATGAGAGCAATTACTATGAGACCTACTGTCTGAATAAAATTTTAAACCATGGTGTTATTGATTGCTCCGCTGGTCATAGGCAAATGTAATTCTACTTTTTGGTTCCTTGACGTTCGTTGTGGTGACTCATGCAGCATTCTTTCATGTAATGTAGGTTCATCCATATGGTTTCTGTGTCTAGGTATATGTATGAGCACATTCATTCAAAGAAACCACAAGGCAACCTCCAGCATTGGCCCTCACCTTCTGCCTCATTTGAGATGACCTCTGTTGAGGTCGCCACTATATACTCCAGAATAGCTGGCTTGTGACCACCCAGGGATTCTGTTTCCACCTCCCATCTCTCTTAGGAGCATTGTGATTATAGACATGAGCTTCTATATCCAACTTTACATGGGTCCTAGGGATTTGAACTCAGGTCCTCGTGCTTGTGCAGCAGACCCTTTACTCATGGAGCCATCTCCCCAGCCCTCCAGGGATTTCTTTTCTGAATATATCCACTTATTGAAATTCTTAGAACAAATATATATTGAAGACAAGAATGCTTTTGAAAACTTACTTTAAAAAGAAAAGCTTGCATAGCCCTGTTTTCCAGGATTATTGGTACTTTTAGCTGCCACTCTTCAAATGAGATTTCTTGAGCCTTATCAGACCTGCAGAGTCATCTGAAACTCACCTGATGCCTCACATTGGGCACTGGTTTCATGGCCTCTCTAGTGGGACTCAGTGCTTCACGTAGAGCTTTCATATTTGCTGCTAATACTCACAAACACTTAAAAAGACCAACACAACTACTTCTTGATAAACATAATGTTTTAAAAAGCCACTGTTATGGGGCTGGAGAGAAAGCTCAGCAGATAAGAGCACATACTATCTTTCAAAGCTCCTGAGTTTTGTTCCTAGTGCCATGTCAGATAGCTCATACCTGTAACTCTTAACTCCAAGGGCATCTGATGCCCTCTTCTGGCTTCTTCCAGTATTGCACTCTCATGCATATACAGTCTCAGACACACACACACACACACACACACACACACACACACACACACACACGCACACAAACATACACAATTAAACAAAAATAAGTCTTTAAAAAGCCATAATCATTGTGAAAAAACGTGCACGAAGGCTTTGGTAAACAGTAGAATCTGGTAAACGCAGATTATTATTTTAATTATTTTACCTTATAATTGAGTAGTCACAGAGTCTTAAGTCTTAAAAAAATGAGTTGGCTGAAAAATTATCCTTACAAATTAATGACATCTTGGCTGTGATTCCAGCTGCTTTCAACCTAGTTTAGTGGGTATCCACACCAACAGAGTCTCACATTTCAGTCTGTACTGAAGTGATCCTCCTGTTTGTAAGCGCCACTCCTCTTGTTGGTAGACTATAGACTTTGGCCCAAATCCTATTAGACAGTGGTACCATCCAACCATACCAAACTGAACCACAGACATCAACATGTATAGTTTATTCTCACTGGCTTGATTGTCCCAACGGCTTTCTGTGCAGTAAGTGGACAATAAAATGTCCCCTGAGGTAGAAGCCTGTCTACATGTGAGTACTGATGCATTCGGGAACTCACATCAGATGGGAGTGTGACTTTGGGACCCTCTGCCAGATCATGTTTAAAGTGGAAGAACATGTGATAAAATTGTAACCTGAGCAGAATCGCCTTCTAATCTTAAATTTGTATGGATGGATTTTTTTTTTTTTTGCCATGGAACAGCACATAGGGCATGATGGTTTGGTGTGCAGAGCTGAAGTGAGCTTTCCTGAGGTAGGTTGAGCACACCTACGCCCCTAGGAACTCCTGCCTGCAGCTCCATGGTGCATGTCAACACCTGCTCATTAGGAACGAGACCAAGACTCCCAAGCGCTCTCAGATGGCCCTGCGTCTGTGCCTCTGCCAATCTGCACCAGGGTTTAATATCCACCATGAGAGGAAACCCTGTCCTTTCCTCGGCTAATCCACAAAACCATCTGGCCCTTTGCTTCCTCTGAGTGAGTCTAGTGCATATGTAGAAGGCGACTGGGCGGGGCTAAGGGAGCCGACCTCGCTACACACTTCTCAAGGGGCAATGCCCTGGCATTGGGAGTGGTTTGACAGAATTTGACTTGGAACATAAGCTTAGGTTTCGTCTTTCCGTAGTTTCGTCTTTAGTTGCCATATACTTGAGTGGAGCTTGCCCTGTTGGGGAAATGTGGGAAGTGGGCACGCCTCCAACTTTAGTTCCTTTAATAAAATCGTGCTCCAAAGGAGCATAATTGTGATTTTTAAAAGAATTTTTTTCTTTAATTTTCTAGTAGGTTTTATACAGTAACACATGGGAAAGAATTTTCTGAGTATTTATTGACTTGCTCCACAAAGTAATTGAAATAACTTAGTAAGGCATGTACAGGATACCATATCAATCCAGTCGCCCCAGGCCTTTGTTGAACTTGAGTGTCTTTAATACACACATGAATTATTCTTCTTAGGCAAAGGTAATGCTTAATACAAACCCTTTTGGTAAAGAAGTGATAGCAGTTTTATCTATGTGTATATTACTCCTATTCAAATCCATAGGATAGATTCTGCATGTCAAGCCCATATATCCACACGTGTGTATGCTCACACATCTGCATACGTGTCATGTGCCTTGTGTAGAAATACTACAAACACCAGGTTGTACTTTAATGTCCCTTCTTTCTTTCCCAGTTTGTCAGTAATTGTGTGGAGTCTGAGAACTCAGCAAGCCACGGGCCCTGAGCCAACTTTAGCTTTGTTTCTGAACACAGTCTGAACATGAAGAATAATACTTACATTTATCAATGGCAAAGAACGGACCACACGAGAATACTAATGACACATGAAACTTAAATTTGTGTCCATGGGATTTTTATTGGGTCAGAGTGACACCTATCACTTATTTTCTCTGTCTATATTGACATCAACAGTGGAGTCCTGCAGGGCTCCAAGTCTACCTGGCCATGAGAGACGAGAACTTTACTGCCTGGTCCTTTGTAAACATGTTTGCTGACCTTTTAAAAAGAGCCTAACATTAAATGCTACAAAAATCTGCCTGAACCAAACAAGAGCCTCTCATGGTTGAAAAGAAGTGGGTCCTTTCACTTGACCCCCTCCAATAGAAATTAGGAAAGAGAAAAATCCATCCCAAACGCTATCTTTTATAAAGCAAGCATGATGGTACATGCCTGTAATCCCAGCACTTGAGAGGTAGGGACAGGAGGATCAGGAGTTCAAAGTTAGCCCCAGCTAAATAGCAAGTGCCTTGGGCTACATGAAATTCTTTCTCAATAAAATGTCTCCAATAATTTTCTTCATAACTTTTTTCCTCCCGGACCATATAACCTAATGTCTGACATCAAGATATTTTGAGTATTCAAACTTTAGGAATTTGCAGTTCTGTCCTGACATGCTGTCACAGAAAGGCAAGTTAAAAAAAAATAATAATAAAGCTATAAATTTGTAGAGCATGTCATATGAATCTTTAAGATTTATTTTTATTATTTTTTAATTATGTGTGTGTGTGCATGTATGGGGTGGGAGGGGGTGCCAATGGAGTCCAAAAAAAAAAAAAAAAAAAAGAATATCAGATCCTCTGGATCTGAAGTTACAAGTGGTTGTGAGCTGTCATGTGGGTGCTGGGAGCTGAACTCTGGTCCTCTGCAAGAGCTGTGAGTATCCTTAACCACTGAGACATGTCCAGCCTCCATCATGTGGGTCTTAGTTGGTTCACCATGTGCCTTCTGTAGTAACATGGCATAGAAAGCCTACTGAGATGACTGACCATTTCATGGGGTGCACAGGAGCCTGGGCTATCCCAAGTGTGCTTGGGACCCAAGTGACCATCCATGTCAGCGTCAGTTGGTACTTCTCTCTACAGTGTTTGCTTTCTATGACATTCATGGTTTATAGACATCAGCTACTGAGGCATGCTGGTAAGATAGGAAAGACACAAGTTTACACTTCTTAGGAGAGGCATGAATTTAAACTTCTTAGAAAGACAAAGCTATGAACTCTGCAAATGGTGCTTCCTATGGCCCTGAGTGTTATAGCTCACAATGGAAAGATTTGTTTGCTTGTTGAGAGATTACGTAGCTGGGGTTGGCTTTGAACTCCTGATCCTTTGGCCTCCACCTCCTGAGGATTGGGATGCCAGGTAAATGCCATCACGTTTAGTTAATGGGGTTCTGGGTATCAAACCTAGGATGTTGTGCATGCTAGGCAAGCACTCCATCAACTGAACTACATCCCCAACCCCAGCATTTTTATAAGACAAAAATCCACACATCCCACATTTTGATAAAGACTTGTGCCTGGGTTTTAGTGTGACATTTGACTGACTGCCTTAATATGATCTGGCACAGTGTTTCTCCCTCTTGCTGTTACCCACCACTATACATATGGCCTTGTCAATCAACTGAGTCAATATTTTATTGTCTAGAAGCAGAACCCCTTTCTTACAGCGTGTCACCCTCTCTCCTAGGGTAGGAAATGATCCCTGTTGGTTTTGGTTCAATACAAGATTTCCCTACTTTGTCCAAGCTGGCCTATAAACTGACCACCTTCGTGCTGCCTCTGCCTCCCCAGTGCTGAGCTTCAAGACATATGTCAATACCTCTGGCAGGCCACCAGCTTTCTGACACTTTGGCTGTGTCACATCACACCTTTGCTGTCAGTTACTCCTTCAAATGATTCCTTTCAATGTCAGTTTACCTTGCCCGCATCCTTAATCAGAAAACAACAGGGAAAGGACACATGAATTTTCAATTTTTCTCCCAATTACGTTTCCTCATCACAAAGTGCATGATGGGAGAGAGGCTTTGCTGTACCTTCCATTTAACAGCTAGGAAGGCCGGAAGTGAGGTGCACAGAGGGCTCCCTCACATCTCATAGTCATTAGGAACAAAGTGGGGAGGCTTGCTGTTTTGGGCAAATGCATGACCTTTCCTTTGAGCCATCTTAGATTTACTGTTTAAACATTAAGGGGCCAAGAGCTTGGTGGGGGAAATTTTTTTTTTTTAAATCCAGACTGTGTCACATTTGGCTCAAACACACAGGAAATGCATTGCATGACTTGATGGTTCTACTCCATTAATGTCCCTGAAATTGTCACTGAATGGTCAGGGAATGGGAGTGACATCAGGCTTTAATTGTTCAGGTGGGTTAGCAGGCAAGAGATGGAAAAGCACATTTGATGTCCATCTTCTGTAGTTGCAACAGGAACAAGCACATGACCTGAAAAGCCATCAAATGACTATCAAATAATTTTCTCAGTGGGATGATTTTCTGGTGAATTACCACCAGAATTGGGTAGGATGCCTTGGTAAATTGGCCCTTGCCAATGTGGCTTATTTCTCTTGGGAATCTAAAGAAGGCAAGAACTGTTCTTCTCTGCCCAGGCACTTTTCAGTTCAGTATTTCTTCAGGACATTTTTCACTATCTGAAATTGTCTCATCAATTACTTGTTTATGGCCACCACCCTGTACTTTCAGGACTGGAATGTTCTGAGAATGGATTTTTGTCTATCTTCTTTACCATTATAGCACCCACATGAAGAGCATACACCGTGTGTTCCCTGTCACCTGGTTAGCACACAAGCATTTGCCTACATTGACTGGGATATGAAGGGTTAACTCATAGCCTTGTGAGTGGGGAAAAGCCTGCATCCCTGACCTAGACAGTAGTGTTGTGGATCTGCCCTGCCTACCCTTCCTCTGCTTCCACAGCATCTCCCATGCGCTGCCTTTCAAAATCCCTGTTTATTTCTCTCCTCTTTCTCTCCCACCAACACTTAAGAGGAGGCACCAAGTCTCATTCGTGTACATGACCCATGGACGAAACACAGGGCCAGCACAGAGGGTGACTGGGAAAGTACGCCACCAGTGTGTGAGTAGTGCATAGTTGCTACTTTTAGCAGAATGCCTAGAAGCCATTACATGAGGTTGACTCAAGACCTTAATGGCATGTGCCATTGTGGTCTCTGTTATTCCTCAAGGTACGCTGGAACTTCCAGCCATCACAGATCTGATGTAACCAGTTAACCGGTCCATTCTCCAGAAACAGAAGCCTTTTCTTTCTGTGTGTTCACACTTACAGAGTCAGCAAATGCCAGAGATATGGGCCAATTACTATCTATCTATCTATCTATCTATCTATCTATCTATTATCTATCTATTGTCTATGTATCTATATATCTATCTATGTATCTATCTATCTAGTATGTATGTATGTATGTATCTATCTATCTATTATCTATCTATTGTCTATGTATCTATATATCTATGTATCTATCTATCTAGTATGTATGTATGTATGTATGTATGTATCTATCTATCTATCTATCTATCTATCTATCTATTTATGTTTTAGGACAGGGCCTTGCAGTGTAGCCCAGGCTAGCACCATACTCATGATCCTCCTCCCTCTACTTTCTAAGTGCCGGGAGTTCATCTTATAGAGTGAGCACATGGTCCCTTCTTGAGAGAGTGTGTAATGGCAGCTGAGTGTCCTTTGATGTGCACTTAGTGTAGTTTCTACTTGGAAGAGAGGACAGTTTCTGGCTAATCGGGTCCTCTCTCTGTAGATAGAAAGGAACTGCTTATGTAAACTACTTTTGTCTGGTAGAAATAGAATACCGCACACAAGTAACTTCTTGCTGGTGCATTTTTATTATTTATTTATTTATCTTTGGTTTTTTTCTAGACAGGGTTTCCCTGTGTAGCCTTGGCTGTCCTGGACTCACTTTGTAGACAAGGCTGGCCTTGAACTCACAGCAACCCACCTGTTTCTGCCTCCCAAGCACTGGGATTAAAGGTGTGCGCCATCCCTGCCCGGCTTCCTGATGCGTTTTTAAAGGGTGAAATTATACTTGGCTTAATGGGATTGATTCAAAGTATGAAGAAGGTAACATAAATCAGTGGGGGAATTATTTTGATGATTTATATTTTATTAGGCTTTAGTCTTAAAATGCGGATCTGTACTTTATTTCACAAAATGCAAGAAGAGTTGATTGACGTATGAAAAGTTGTCACAAATACGCTTAGATGCACTCGGGTATCTGAATTGAATGTGGCTCATAAATTTGAACTTTTTAGTTAAGTTAAAAGTTGTCTTCTCCAGTTTGCACACTAGTCATATTTCAGGTCCAACAGCCTCCTATGACTACAGACAGCTGCTGATGAGCACAGGGTAAAATGTCTGCTAAAATCAACCAGCCCTAGATAGCTTCCTTTCTTCAAAACACCCAGTGACTCCTGCCACCTAAATGCACAGCATTCAGGAGTAGTGAGAGGGTGTCTTTGAAGTCATCTGGTCCGCTTCCTCCTCCCGTGGGAACCCAGAGAAGAAAAGGCTGTCAGATTGGTTTTGTTTGCACAGCACCCCTCTCGCCCGCTGTGCATTCATTGCTCTGCCTGGCACTACCAGTGTCCTCTTTCAAGTGGGCTGTGGCTGCAGTGCCTTCCTCCTGCCATAAGATTCCCCATCTCCGTGCTGGCCTGTGTGGCTGTGATGGGAAAACTATGGGGAAGCCGTCCCCGTGAGCCCATCCCCATCTGCCTGTGTGAGGTCACTGGAGCAGCTGGCGTGCTTGGGACAGCTGGCTCTCTCTCTCTCTCTCTCCAGTGCTGAGGTCAAGCCCAGTTGAATGGGCTGTCTTCTCAAGGGAAGGAGGGTAGAACTGGGGCTAAGACAGATGGTACCAAGGCCAGTGCTCGTGGACCACAGGTGACACTCCCCAGGAGGAACGCAGCCCCAGAGTCCTTCAGGGATACTCAGCCATGCCTCCCATCCCCTTTTCAAGCACACAGCATGTTTCGTCTGAGAATGAAGACCGAGCGTGGTGACTGAGTTCAGAATTTGCCAGGGTGCTTCTTCGCTGCTTGCTTGCTCGCTCGCTTGTTTCTCCACATGATTCAGATGTGGAACCCAGAGCTTGCTCAAGGCCCTTTGTTACTGCCTCTTTCTAGGATGCTGAAATTAGCAAAATACAAATAGGTCCATTTTTTCTTTGTGAGGGAACAACATTTGACTCTGCTGTGGTGAGCCTGCACTACTTCCGAGACGGAAGTGGATGCAGCAGGAAGTAGTGTTCATGCCATCAGAGCAGGCACTTCACCATTGACAACCTGACGTCAAGCTCAGAGAACACGACTTCCTAGCAGTACTATAGCCAGTTTTTTAACTTGGTCTCCTACTTGTCCTATTACTCTTGAGTATAGAGTAATATATATAACAGTGCATAGAGTCTATACACCGCCCAGCTTCCGTACCTCCGTTCTGTGATTTCTCCTTAAAGGGTAGATCTGGGAGGAATTGGGGAAGTGGTTACGATCATAATACAGTGTATGAAATTCTCAAGGAAATAATTTTAAAAATGGGGGGGAGTGGGCGGGGAGGGAGATCCACAGCTATTCCAACCTCAGCCACTCGAGTGCCCGCGTCATCGCCATAGAAATGACATACATCGTCGTCTATCTGTCAACTCAGACTCAACAATGCAGAGACGCGATGTGGAATGAATGACAACCGAGAGCAGACAGGTTATCAATTGGATGAACTGGTACAATAACCAAAGCTTGCCTTGAGATAATGAGGAAGGTATACCAGAATGGAAGAAGGGGAAGCCCTTGGCCGTGATATCGCAAGTCTGCAAATTCTTGTATGAATTGCGTTGGCCTATTTTTGTTTTGAGTCCTAGTTGAGTATTATTTAAGGAATAACTCTTATTCCATTTACCAATACAGAAAGCAATTGTTATTTTTTTTTTAATTTAGTAGTAGTTTTCATGCTCTAATGCTGCACACATAGGGATTATTCTGAATGAAATTAGTTTACCCTGGTAAAGAAATCAAGAATTACTATTTGAAAAGCAGTCACTTTCTGACCACAGTTGTGGTGACAGGTGACACACAGGGAAAGACCAGGACTCTTGGTTGCAGCATGCTTGCTTTTGTGGGAAGCACATCAAATCTGACTTCCTGAGGAAGCTGGAAGGAAGATGATCTCCCCCTCCTCTCTGAATTCAGCCACGTATCTAGAGCCTCACACTCACACCTGCCTCTCCCATTGGACTTACTAAAGAAAATCCCTCACTGGTTAGTAGAAGTTCGAACATTCACTCTTTTCCTCTATTTTGAGAGGATGGATTAGGAATTCTTGTAGTTAAGACTTTCACAAAATAAGGACAAGTTCCTTTTCTTTGAGAGAAGTCCCTAAGAATTGGGAGACTACACTTTCAATAATAGCTATGGCGTTCTTGGTGTCATGACCCTGTCTGTTAGGATCAGGACTAGAAAGGTTACTCTTGATGTCAATGGCCACTGAGCTGTCTTTAAGATGCTCCATCTTTCTCTGTAGTTCTGCATCAGCAACACATTCTTGTTGCTGTGGGCGACCCACCACACCCTCCAGGTGTATATCCTCTGTGCCAACCAGACCATGTCCATTCTAACCTCAGTTGGGGCAGGATGGCTCCATGAAGCTTTAGTCAAGGAACAAAAGGAGACTGGTTCGTTAGTAAATGTAGGATCTGTAGCGAGGCCTTCCTAGATAGAGTAACTGCTTAGGGTTCAGGGCTGTAAGCAGAGGATAAAACCACACATTTCTTCTAAGAATGAAACTCCAATAGGCTACACCTTAGATTTTATTTTTGAGGTGTTCCTGACTTACTAATAGAAGGAAGTGGCCAGTGGATAGAGTTTTCCCTCATTACTTTGTCAAGAAGTCGCTCTACATCCTCAGCTTATAGGCGTTTTGGAAACTCAAAGAATCCTCCTGGAGGGGAGTACCTGTGGCTTGTCTTCTTCTTATTACCAGTGGAGAGCAATGAAAATGCTTTGCTTTGCCAGCCTCCCTTGGAAAAGCTACCTTGGTCAAGGGTACTTATAAGTATGCTACATTTGAAGGTATCATTAGTGTATATACATGGATGAAAAAAAGATCCCGAAGCCAGTGGGAAAGTAGCCAGTTTTGTAGCTGGCTGCCCTCTTTAGCTGGCTGGAACTGCGTGGATATTCCTCAAAAGTGTAGGACTTACTTAGAGAGATGCCACACAAAATTGTCACGCATTTCTCCTTTCCTCTGTCCCACTTACGTTTTGTGGAGGGAACAAGCCTGGTGGGAAAACATAACGCCACTTATTTCCTACCAACCCAATTAGGGCTTGTGTGCTTTCGAATTTGAGTTAGATTTTACTTTGTATCTTCACGGCCTTTGGCTGCTTCTTGTTAGATAAGACAGTCGAATAGGCAATATAGAAGCATGTGTGTGTGTGTGTCTGTCTGTCTGTCTGTCTGTCTGTCTGTCTGTCTGTGTGAATGTACACATGTGTTGGTATGCATCTGTGTGTGTATGTGTGTGAATGTGTGCATGTGTGCACCTGGGGAGCCACACGACAACCTCATTTGTTATTTCTTAGGCACCACCACCTCCCTTTTATTTTTTGAGGCACTGTCTCTCAATGACCTGGACCTGACCAAGTACACTAAGCTGGCTGGCCAGAGAGACCCCGGGATTTGCTGTCTCTGCCTCCCCAACACTGGGATCACAAATGCAAACCTTTCTGCTTTGTTTTTAAATGTGGGTTCTGGAACCCATAGCCAGGTTTTTTATGGTATGTCATTTCCCCACACCTAAAATACTTTTCTTGTGAAGCTATTTTTGTGGAAAGCAAGCCTGTGTGAGTGTGGATGAGTACATGTAGTAGGCCCTTGTTAACTGTGTGACCAGGGTGCCTTTCACTTGGTCCCAGTGACATGTGCCATCTACTTACAATAAGAATGAACATGCTGTGGGCCCTGCATCTTTTACATCTTTGTCACTGCCTGCCAGGGTCTAGAGGACCTTAACGGATGAGAGGGACCAGTATCTACAGCACGGTGTTTGTGGAAGCTGCTCCTAAGAGTTCAGCTTATCGCTCTAGACGTACACCAGGTGATAAACAGCTGTAGAACCCAACAATCCAATCCCCCCAATGCCCTGGGCTTTGTGATCCATCCCTCATGCAGCTCAGAGTTCCCTCCGCAAAGCCCAGTGTGTGTCCTCCTTCCAAGTTAGGGACTGCTGTGCTCAGACCACACTCTGGAGCCTCTCTTTTGATTCTCCTCATTTAAAAAAATTATTTTTTATTTTTTATTTTTTATTTTCTTGGTGACATTGAGACGTCTTAACTTGAGCCCACAGGCTTTGGGCCCAGTCTAGCATTTCAGGTGCTTCTTGCTAAATCTGTCAATGTCAGAGTTGGTGTGTGTGTGTGTGTGTGTGTGTGTGTGTGTGTGTGTGTGTGATTCCTTCCTTAGGAGATCTCTTCCAGTACATGCTCCTGGAAGACACCGGCATCTCTGAGCCATGCTGCTGCTCCTCTTCACATAATGAATATTCAGAGGCTGCAGTCACCGAGGAGGACTCAGGTGGTACAAATAGTAACGTGATTACAGTGAATGCTAGCATGAAAGCCACTCTGAAACACTGATGGCAGCCCCGCTGCCTTGTCCCCTGCCCCTCATACCACATGAGAGGAGAGTCCTGGGGAACCTCTGAATTGGGCATCTGTCCCTCACAACAGTGGCCTCACGCCTTTCTGGATAATGTGTTGTCATGAGCATGTTGTTTTAAAAAGACAACAGACCCTTCTGTAGTCCTCGCCACAGAACGCATCAGGACTAACTGGGTATAAAGGATGCCCTGTCAAGACCAGCAATGCATGCATTGTTTGCCTGAAAATGCAGTCAACATCTCCCAGGGAAAAATGTGGCTGATTTATTTTATATATTTTGCCACCCTCAGCAGTTGAACTCAAGCTGCTTGGTTCTCTGACGGGTTAATTTTCACTCGGG
Organism: Acomys minous; assembly: GCF_964271855.1. Taxonomy (NCBI): domain Eukaryota; kingdom Metazoa; phylum Chordata; class Mammalia; order Rodentia; family Muridae; genus Acomys; species Acomys minous. The sequence goes on from NC_140495.1 coordinate 96,730,532, forward strand.
TGCGGATCTAGGCTGATGGATAAATTGCAGCCCTTTCTCTTTTTGTGGGGGATTCTGGAGTCGTTCTTTCAGGATTAGTGCTGGCTTTCGGCTGCCTGCCGCATGTGTGGTGTCTCCGGATCCTGCCTCTTCGCAAGAGCCACCCTTTGCAGCGTTCCCCCTTCGGAGGAATCACTTAGACACTTCCAGCTGGTGGCAGGGGATGCGGCCATAACGCTGCTCCTCCGGTCCCAGCTGCCTCCACTACAGCCTCTATATCAGGATGGCTGCCCTCTCCGGGAGAGGGGAAGGCACGGCAAGGTGTAGGATGAAATCCGGCCCCTGCTGTGGTGGGTTTTGAAAGCTGCAGTTTCCCCCGGCATCTCTGCCTCTCTGCTTCTTGGATGCTTCCCTGCCTTTCAGCCCAGGCTCCTCTCCTGAGAGGGCTATGCTGCTCTACGTCTGATTAGAGGTACCCAAGGAGATCACCTTTTCCGAGAAAGCTCTGCGCGCTTGACAGGGTCTTTTTCAATGCATTATGGCTCATGCCGCCTCCCAGTTAAAGAAAAACAGGGATTTAGAAATCAATGCTGAAGAAGAGACCGAGAAAAAAAGGAAACACCGCAAACGGTCCCGGGATCGCAAGAAAAAGGTAGCTATGTGTGCCGGGGCCTCACATCTTTGTGTATGAAATCTCCTCGGATGTCTTTGACAAGCATGGAGGACTGTTTTCACGTGCAGCATAGAGTTGTAAATTGGAAGTAGAGATGGGGGGCTGCGGGTAAAGCCTGGTGACAGGCTGGGTTTGGGACAGGGAACGCTTTCTCCTTGGGGGTGATTGCAGGGCTCTGCGGAAGGTGTGCCTCACTTTACTGAGGCACCGGCATGTTTGCACAGCACACAAGGGTGTTGCTAAGGAGTTAAAGTTACTTTCTTTGCAGCTGGGTCAAGGTTAAATAGACTGCAGGTGACTTGGGCTTGCGGGAGAGCCCGGAGAACCGGCCTTTGTACTTCGTAGAGGGTCCGTTGTGCGGAAAAGCCGCTTTGTGTTGGAAGTGTGTCACATGTGTGCATGTCTTGGGCAGCTTTGTGACCTCAAGCTGGCTCCCTGCTCTGCCTTCTTGCTGCCCTTGGGCCTCTCATCTTTAGGTGGCTTTTTTTCTTTTCCCAGCTGGGGTTCTGCAGTGGAAATCAGCTCCTAGGAATAACTTTGTGTGTGTGTGTGTGTGTGTGTGTGTGTGTGTGTGTGTGTGTGTGTGTGTGTTAAACCTGTGCTGAAACCACCGCAGAGGTTTGCTTCTTACCTGCTGGGTGAGAGTGGTCCTAAATGCAGGAATTCCTGTGACATGGGGGTGGAAGAGAGAGCCCTGCAGCCTTCAACACTGATGGCCTGAGATCATAACCCTGATGGGGCACTGTGTACCCCTGTTCTGGTGTCCAGGACTGGGAGGAGACACAGGAGAGAGAGAGTCTAGGCCAGTGGTATTTCATTGCAGCTATAGAGTTCTCACTATTTGATAGCTTTGCCCTTTAATATGACTCCTGGGGACTGGCCGCCCTGTGATGCTCCAAAGGACTTTCCCTGCATGGCAATTAATAAAATTTGACTAAAATCCCAGTGATCTGGATATGGAAGCCAGTCATAAAGCATTTTGATGTGCCTTTGTGTGAATACCCCAAGGGGAAAAGGCTCTTCAAATACTTCTCAGCCTTGATCTGTCTGCTTTGCAAATGACATGCAAATGCCATCCATTGAATCTAAGAGAGACGTGGTAATCTGGGGGGTACCTTCCCAGGTGCCTTCAGGGTTAGGCTCCACAGGAGTAGGCCCTCTGCCTACTGCGACAAATCAGCCCGAAGGAGAAAGAGTTGGGAGGGCTGGGGTGGTTTTGCGGCAAGATGTTGCATGTGTACGCTTTCCCTTTGGGTGTTCCTGTAAATAAACTCCTTGGATCTATTTTCATAAAAGTTCAAAGTTAGGGTAAGGAATTCTGCGGTGGCTGTTTTTCAAAACCTTGTATAGCAGAGTAAAGAAGGGAGCATGGTTTGCTAGGCTCTGGTCCTTGTTTTATTATATGAGGTTAGGCTAGGAGAAGGTCACTATGGATGGCCTCTTGCCAAATATCTCTGCCTCCATTCCCTAATGCTAAACCGGCTTCCATGACACGAGGGTACAGGGACACACACACACATATATATATATATTTGGCACAGATTCAGTGTCATCCTGAAGGTTGATGGCAGGACCTGTATAGCAACAATGACTGACCTGGGCCCCTGTTTGGCTAGGAAGCCACGTGAGAAGGGGATAAGGTGGAGTTGCTTCAGGACTCACTGGGCTGCAGCATAAGCTCTGTTAGAAGTGCGACGATCCGCCTGATGTAAATCTCTTAGCAACCGGAGGGCCACATAGCACAGCGTCAATGTCGCCATTGTGGACAGACCAACTGATATAGACACATTGTTCTCAGGCCTCTCAAAGAGGAGGAGCTGCAGAGAGTGGCTCGGGAATGACACTGTCCCAGCATCACAGATGTGTTATGACCTGAAGGGCAACGTGCTGTGGAAGATAGTCCCTGTGGTCTGATTTTTTTTTTTTTCATGAACGGCCCTTAGTGTATGGAGTTAAGGTTCAGCTACTTTGAAAGCGTACTCCCTGCCCACTTTACATCCAAATGTAACTCTCATCCCCTCAATTGTTTGGCTTTGAGCCTCTCCTGATCCTTTCCCTAGAGTCCTACTCAGGCCCCATGGGCTGCTTAACTCCATAGGACAGACGGTGCACCAATAGAAGAAAAACCTGCTTGCAGATATTGCTTTGTTGAGTATATGTAGGGATAGTTCGGCTTATGAATTACCTCCCTAGGATCTCCTAATTCCATAAAAGTAATAGTGAACACTCTCAGGCAGCCCCATCTGCAAAAAGCTTAGGACGTGTCTAAGCTGCTGTTACGTAAAAGAGCCTCTGACTTATAAGATGGAGCCCTGTGGTCCGTGGCAATCCTGCAGCTCAGGTTTAAGTAAGCCCAAGATGACCCTGTCCTGACTACCTGACACAGCAGCAAACACCATGGGATATATAGTCTAATGAGATTGCCTAGGAATGTCAGACCAACATTCCACCAGGTTTCTTGAAGCTCAGTTAGCTGCACAGTCCTTTTGTCTTAGATATGTTAACTGGGAGCATGGACTGCACCCCCACCCCCACAGAAACCAAGAAGTGCTAATGAATTTGTGGTTAGCTGAATTGTAATAAAGTTTTTTTTTTTTTGCATAACTTAAGTAGTTTTAAGTGGGCTAAAGAAGAAATGCATCTATTAAGTCCTTAAAGCCTCTATTGGGGGTTGAAGGTGGGGGCAACTGGAGATGGAACGGAGAACTCTGCACATGTTCAGTGCACAGTATTTGGCTGAGCTCTATCTAGGCCCCTTATTCTGTTTAAAGAGGGGGTACAAGCAAGGCTTTAGTGGATATTGGTTTAAAGACAGACAGTTCATCCCATACTTCTGCATGAACCTTTTTTTTTTTTTAATTTCAAGGCAAGGTTTCTCTGTGTAGCCTTGGCTGTCCTGGACTGACTTTGTAGACCAGGCTGGCCTTGAGCTCACAGAGATCCGCCTGTCTCTGCCTCCCAGAGTGCTGAGATTACAGGTGCGCGCTACCACACCTGCCTCTCCATGCATCTTTCTGTCACAGTTCCGTCCCCTCCACATATTTCTCTCCTAGTGGGCTACTTTGGTTTTCAGCAGAGGGAAGGCAAGCCAAGGTGGGCACAGTGCCCTGATGAGGTGATGCTAGGTCTCTGTTCTTGGCAACCTGCCGAGAGAAACTATGTCACCGGCCCATGGGTGTGTGTCAGTAGATAGCCCAATCTGCTATGGACCCAGGGAGGCATGAGATCTCTTCTGGCCGTGCCTGTGCAGTTTCTGCATGCTCCTTGCTGCTACTATTCATGTATCCATGATCTCTGCATGCCCAGCGTGTCCTCATGAGCTATTTGTGCATTTCTGCGCTGAGAAATATTAAGAAAATTAAATCTAACGTATGCAGTAGGTTGTCTTTAGATGTATGTTTATCTTCTTGTTTATATTTACATTATCTGGTAAACAAAACAAAACTCCCTAAAAGTCACCTGAAGAAACCCCATACTCAGGCACTATGGAGGCATTATGTCTCTGTGTGTAAGTAACACAGCGCTGGCAACTGGGATTAAACTGGAAATCTTGTGAGTGATTCAATTTTGTGAGTACTATATCATTTCTGACTGCTGATACTGAATTTGAATAGCCCAATAGTGAAGCAGAAATAAATCCTCCTTGCTTCATTCCCACGTTCATGCATTCAGTCAACAATCATGTATGGAGTGAGGTTCTACCAATCAGGCTTGGCGTCAGATGTCGGATACGAAGTCAAGCAAATCGTGGTAGCAGTATGATAACGCCCAAGAGATGAGAAGACAGAGAAATCCGCCTCCCACCATCCTCAAGAGCCTGTACAGAAGCATCAGCACCACTTCAGTTGACTAGAATGGGTTCCAAAATGGTGACTGCAGGAGAAACCACTGGGCTACACAGAAAGCAGACAGTATTTTTGGAACGCTTTGGGAGAAGGGAGGTCTGAGTATATGGCAGGAAAAGTCAGAAGGGACCAGACTAAGAAGACCTGCAGGTGCCGTCCTACAGGGATTGATTGGCCAGACTCCTGCTCCAAAGATGGCAGGACGCCTGTTCCGGAGCAATGCGCTGCTTTTCAGTGTTGTAGACAGCAGCAGAGCAGTCAGAAGCTTGCTTGCATGGTGATCCAGGAAGGAGATGCCTGGAGCCCAAACTGGAGGAAGGCAGGGATCTGCCAACAGAGAGGGGGCGTGGCAGATGAGAGATATTTAAGGGAAGATGCAGTAGAGCTTGGCAGCGGTTTGTAGGTGGGAAGTGAGAAGAAATCAAATTCTAGGGGAGCTGCCAAGTTCCCGGCTCGAATGGGAGAGATGAAGAATCATGTTTCCTGGACTCCAGTCTTTTCTCCCAGGCCTCTTTTGCTGACCGGGTGCCGTGCACCAGGTAGGACTTTCTTTGCATTGCCTTGTCAGTTGGAGGCTCATTTAACGTTCACAGGAACCTGCCAGGGGGTGGTATTAGCTCCGCCATATTGCAGCTGAAGAGACTGATTTCTGGAGTTCCCACAGTAGTGGGAGCTCATGAAGCTCCAGCCCTGAGCTGCCCAGCTCTCTTGGCTGCACTCTTGACACGCTGCCACATGGGTGGCACATGACATCTATTCTGGCACTGCTGTCTGTACAGTAGACTCATGGGGCTGGGAAGGGAGATGGCTCCATGGGCAAAGTGTCTACTGTATTAGTGTGATGGCCTATGTTTGATCCCAAACACCCACATAAAAGAAGGTGGGCGTGCTAGCGTGTACCTGTAATCCCTGCCCTGGGGTAGGGGTGAGGGACAGGCAGATTTCTAGGGCTCACTGCCTAGTTGAAGGTCCATTCCAGGCCACAGAACAAAAGACTGTCATTCCTCGGGAATGACACCAAAGGTTGACCTCTGGCCTCTATACTCACATATCTGCACGCATGAGCACCCATGTGAACACATACAAACACACACACACAAAAAAGAAATTAAAAAAAATTATAAGTGGACTTCTCTCAAAAAGTTTTGTAAACAAGGGTTTATTGCTTATACCAGAAATCTCAATACATACAATTGGCTTTTCAGAGTGATTCAGTATTGTGGTGTGTCTTTCTTCCATATCCTCTGTGTAATGTAGTTTAAGGTTTTGTTTTTCAATGTTAATTTTGAAGTGTGTGGATGTTTTACCTGTATGTATGTATGTGTATATGTATGTATGTATGTATGTATGTATGTATGTATGTATGTATACATACCACACCTGAAGCCAAAAGGTGGTCTTGGGGTCCCCTGGAACTGGAATTACAAAAAGTTGGGAGCCATCATATAGTTGCTGGGAATCCAATCAGGGCCCTATGGAAGAACATCCAGTGCTCATAACTGCTGAGCCACTTGAGCCCCAAGTTCTGTGTCCTTAACATTCTTTTTGAATGCTACAAATAAAAATTACCCACATCAGGACTTCAAAGATACACCGGTAAAACGACATCTCAGAAGTGAGTGTGTGCCTGCTACTATGCCAGAGGGACTCCAAAAGGCTATTGCGTCATCTCTCTTCTCTGTAGCATTTTTTTTTTCATAAAAGAATTGCCTAATGTCTCGTGACTAGTCAATGGTGGCCGTAAACATCTTGTTTAAGGTCAGAGCCATAAAGGGCTGAGAGTAGTCTTCAGAATACGTGAATTCTGGCTGTGGCTCTTACTGTGATCTTTCATGTGTCTCGACATGTTGCAGTTTTCCTCATAACTACTTACCCAGGTATTTATGTCATAAGATGCCAGGCTGTGCATTCGTGCGGCGGGCCAGGCTTTTATGGGATGTGATCTTTCAGACCCTTGGGAGATCGTGAGTCTCTGGGGAGCCTGTTCTCTGTCACTGTCCTTGGTATGCTGAGAGTGATGATGTACTTTCATGTCTGGTTCATCTAGGCCATGGTTATTGGCTATAAACGAGCTGAATCTTGCTGCATCAGAAGATGGGGTCGATGGACAGATGGAGGGTTGAGTGGGTGGGTAAAAGGCAGTCGGTCCTGCGTAATGGTTATGAGCAGAGACTGGAGGATAAGGTCGTGTGAGGTTCTGTACCTCTTCCTATGCAAGATGTCTGCCATTGTAGCGTGTCTGGGCGTTAGTCAGTGCAGAGCAGGTTGGCACGAAGAGCCGCATAGCATTGGCTGTTGCTGCTCTTGAGAATGAGCAGAGGATCAGAAGAATAAATAATATGACTTGCGTCCTGCACCTTCAGGAATTATACCAATTAACTTCCAGAACCCCACAGGTCAGCTCCTGAGGAGCACCTTGCTGCAGCATTGCAGAGCACAGAGAAGTGCTTAACTCACTCATAGGAAGCTTGCAAGCCTTTGCCCTTGACTATGGTACCATTATCTGTAGGGGTACAGAAGGCATTTGAATAAAACTTGTCAGCCAGAAGGCTACTTTCCCACATTACTCTTATTATCATGCTGTGTTTTTTCTTCCATAATTTTCTCTCATCTGTTCATTAAAAAACACTGAGCCCTCTTTTGCTATTGATCTGTTAGCATGGCGAGCAATGCGAAATCATATTAGATATAAATGACGCAGTTATTAATGGGCTATTTAAAATAAGAGGCTTAGTCCCTCCCTACCATAGTTACTTTTAGCTTTTGAGTTACTTTTTATTAGTTCTTTGGAAATTTGACTTTTGAACATTTCCACCCTCTCCCCCAGTTTATTGCTTAGCTACCCTCCCTATCCACCCAACATTGTGGTGGTTTTTTTCTACCCATCAAGTCCAATCAGTGCTGCCCGTACTGGCATAGGTGTGTGGCCTTCCACTGGAGTGTGGTCGACCTACCAGTGGCAACCCTCTTAAAGAAACTGACTCTCCCCTCCAGCAGCTGTCAGTCACCAATAGCTCCTTGGCTAGGTGTGGGGCCTTCTCCATGCAGGATTGGGTTTGGCTTGAGCTTGCACATGCCCCGTGAATCCTGTAATAACCACTGTGGGTTCACATGCATAGCTGCTCTGTATGACCTGAGCACATCGTTTCCTTGTATTTCACTCACTGCCTTTGGCCTCTTAGAGTCTTTCTGCTTGCTTCTCCATGCCCCCCACCCCCACCCCCACCCCAATGGTCTCTGAGTCTTAGGGAGTACAACGTTAATGGCTCATTTTGGGCTGAACAATCTGCTGCCTCTTATTCTCTGCACCTTGCCAGTTTTGGGTCTTTGTGTTAATCTACTGAAAAAGAAAAGAAAAGAAAGAGGTATCTCTGATGAGTACCTATTGGCATAACAAGTCATTAGGAGTAACTTTAATAGTGTGTCCACTTAGAATAATGCTAGTAGGTTCTCCCTAAGACCTACGACTTCTCTAGCTCCATATTCTTGGCTCAACGATGCCGCCAGGTACAGATTGTTTCCTGTGGAATGGGATTTAAGTCCAATCAAAAAGTGGTTGGTTACCCACATGATGTTTATGACAACATTACACCAATGGGTGTGTCTTGCCAGGCCTGTGTTATTGTACCTCTTCTGGGTCCTACTGCAGTTGTTGATAACTTTTTTTTTTTTATAACCTTCAGGCCCATGATTTTTTGTATGATCATTTTTCTTTTTCCAAGATGGTACATCTATAATCTATGTGTTTTGTTTTCTGTAATCTGAACATACAAAAAAAAAAGTTCACTTTTCATAAATTTTTTTTTTAGAGAAAAAAGCAGAGAGTTCAGCAGCAGCCCTGGTGTGTTTTGATCTTATCACATTTTACCTGCATCTACATATTCACGTAATAAAGCTTCATCAGTGGGATATGGTTGCCTGGTCCTTTAATGCCAGCCCTCAAGAGGCAGAGCAAGGCAGAGCTCTGAGAGAAAAGTCACCCTAGTGGCTGTAGTGAGCTCCAGGGCAACCACCTACATAGTGAGACCTTGGGTTTGGTACTACAAAGGAGGAACTCATAGGGACCTCCCCTTCCCCTATTTAGATAAAGCTTGCCTTAATTTACATAGATAGATAAATGATTATAAGCAAGCAAACAGAAGTATTTTTGTGGATTTCTCATGTGCTGGGGGCCTTTTGCATCCTTTCTAGTCTTCATGTTTGTGTTCATGATGTAAGAACAGATTGTGCCCCTCGTGTTTAGAGGTCAACACTTCTTGGGCTCCTTTTACAGCTTGCCTGTGTCTATACCATTCTCAGTCCCTTGCTCAGGCTGTCACAATCTCTGGGGAGGTTTTATTAGCATCTTTATTAATGGGTGTCCAAGGTGAACATTACATCAAGAAAAAAAAATGATTCCTTTTTGAGATACTAAAAGTTGAATGATTTAGGAGCTGGAATTTTTGTTAGTCATTTATGTTTGAATGCAGAAGCCTAAAATCTTATAAATAACTGTACTTCAGATAATGTAGTTATGCATCTAAAATAGTTTTTATGTGGAATCCAGTTACTGAAAAGTGTTTATGTATAGAGGTTGATGTAGAGATTCAACACTTGAGGGGGATGCCTGTATACACTGTGATGTTATCCTAACTTTACTCTAAAGAAGCATTTGTATAAAGAGAGAAGGCTTGAAAACCAATAGCTCCCTATAGATTAGCCCAAATTGGTTTCTTCTGGTCTGCATAAATTAAAAGAGACAAAGCAGTGGAAATCCACTTGGAATCTTTACCACACAGTCAGGGTTTTATCTAGACCCTATCTGATTCTCTGAAGATGCTGGGCTGTTAGAGAACCAAAGCGCCATACATAGGACGGGAGCTGTCCGTAAGATGTGCAGTTCCTAGCCTACTATTTTCTTTTCTTTCCTTTTTTCTTTCTTTCTTTCTTTTTTCCTTTCTTTTCGTTCTTTCTTTCGTTCTTTCTTTCTTTCTTTCTTTCTTTCTTTTTTTGTAGACCTGCTGGCCTTGGCCTCCCAGTGATCTGCCTGCCTCTGCCTCCCGAGTGCTGGGATTAAAGGCGTGTACCACCTCAACCAGCGCCTACTATTTTCTTAATCACCAGTATCCTTCTAAGTATTGTGATGGGACAAAGACTACCCCTTGCATCTGACACATATACAGCACTCCTTTCATGTGTGTGGACCACATAGTAAAAAATAAGGGAGGGCACAGGGGGCCAGTAGGAAGGAAGATAGTCTAGGGTGTTCTAGGTTCTGAAGGGAGAAATTTTGGGGCTGGAGAGATGGTTCAGCAGTTAAGAGCACTGGCTGCTCTTCTAGAGGTCCTGAGTTCAATTCCCAGCAACCACATGTTGGCTCACAACCATTAATCTGATTCCCTCTGAAGGTAGAAATTTTGACATATATGCCATCACGTGGAGATGTCGCTACAGACCCTTGCAACTTCAGTCCTACAAATAATAATATTTTATCCTAGTGAAGCAGAGTTTTGTGAGAAGTCTATACAGGACAAGGGAGATGACTCAGTGGGCAAAGCGCTTGCCTCACAAGAGGGAGGAGCTGAGGTTTTATCCCCCCAGAACATAGCTAGCACTTCCATAAAGGGATGGAAGGCAGAAACAAGAATCCCAGCAATTCAGGTCAACTAGCGTGGCATACGCAGTGGGGGAACAAGGGACCCTGACTCAAGCAAGGGGAAAGGAGGGGGCCAACACCTGTGGTTGTTCTCTGACCTCCATAATGCTCCATATCACACATGCACTCATAATCTCACACATGATCACACACACACACACACTTGCACATGCACACACACACACACACACAGATAAATAAGTCCACACAGTTGAGAAAAGTCTAAAAGCATGGTTAACTTTAAGAAGCCAAAGACATCCATAAGGCAGGTAAACTGATGGTATAGAGAAAGGTGTGGTGCTGGGAGTGAGCATCACGGACTGTGACAGAGGCCTGATGATGTCACTGGGAAGCTGTTATTGATTGGTGACGAGGTCTGGAAAGCCACCTCTTTGGGTGTCAGTTCCCCATATTGATCAACAGGGATATTTACGTTTTAGCAGAGACACGTAAAGCAGCTCATCTTGCCAGCTTCCTGGAATCTGGGAAGTTACTTAGCAAGGTCCCCAGCCTCCTTTTGTGTCACGTGGTCTCACACGAAATGGAACAGCTACAGCCAAAGAGAAGGCAGAGGAAGCAAAAGAAAGTTCGAGAATACTTTTGACCACTCACAAGCAGTTGGTATTATTCACGGAACTGACTGATGAATGAAATTTTACAAAGACATCACTGACCCCCACATAGCATTTGACTCCTACAAGTTTATGTCTTTGGACAATTTCTCTCAACCCTTGGGGAATTAAGTCCATCCTTCTGAGAACTGCTCTCAACGACTCCAACGTTAACTACACTTTGCATTCATTAGCACCATAGTTAATTAGTTTCTTGGTTTCTGCATCATCACCTACATAGATATTGAAGAATGCTCTAGAACCATATGCACAGGGACCGACAAGATGGCTCAGTAGGTAAAGGCACTTGGCTCCAAGCCTGAGAACTTGAGTTCAATCCTTGAGACCCACCTGGTCCCCCCCAAAAAAGAGAAAATTGACTCCTGTGACCTACATATGTGCCTTGGACCCCCTCCCCCAAACACAGAAATAAATAAAAGTAATCAAAAATTGTTTTGGGGGTTTTATTTGTTTGTTTGTTTGTTTGCTTGAGAAGTGGTTTCTCTGTGAAGCCTTGGCTGTCCTGGATTCACTTTGTAGACTAGGCTGGCCTCGAACTCACAGAGATCTGCCTGCCTCTGCCTGTCAAGTGCTGGGATTACAGGTGGGCGCCACTACACTCAGCTTCAAAAAACATTTTTTTTTTAAAGTACCATGTTCACAGGCAAATGATTCCCTGAACAAGTGACCTTCTTTTTACAAATTGAACCAGAAATGTTGAAGTATTTACTTGGAAAAAGGTAGCTCCTTAGGCTGTGTAACCCTTCATTGTCTAAGATATGTCATGCATATGTGTGTTTGTGCATGTGCCTGCGTGAGTGTGTGTGTGCGTGTGCGTGTTTGTGTGTATGTGTGTGTGTGTATACACATGCATATATACACATAGAGGAGTCATTACTTACTAGTTTTTGATGCTCTGTACAATGGGTATTATAGATTGTAATATAACACTCTTGTGCTCATTGGGAACTGAAGGGGGAGGAGCTGACCAGTGTACCATGCCTACCTCCAAAACTCATAGTAATCCAATGGCTGTTTTCATCAGCCCTATCCTTTCTGCCAGGTTTCTAAGGTATTGTGCTCTAGGGCTTCTGTTTTAGTGAAGTGTCTGTAGCTGCCTGGCCAAAAGCAACTCAGGAAAGAAAAGGTTTGTTTCTTTTTACAACCCTCAGGTCTCATGTGAGGGAAGTCAGGGCAGGAACTTGGAGGCAGGAACTGAAGCAGAGGCCACGGAGGGATGCTGCTTACTGGCTTGCTCCCCAAGGTGGCCCCGCTCACAATAGTCTGGGCCCTCCAGCATCAATCACTAATTAAGGCAATGCCTCACAGACTTGATTACAGGTCAATCTTATGGAAACATTTTCTCAATTAAGAATCCCTCTTCCCAGATATGTCTAGGTTTGTGTCGAGTTGACAAAAATCAGTCATCACAGTCTATAAGGTTTCCCATCCCATACAGCAAACTATTATGCCATGCACCTGCTCAAAGTGATGCACTTTCATCACGGCCACCCTCTCATTCACCTTAAACCCAAACAGAAGAACAGAGTCAGACATCTGGACATAGTGTTTTTTACCATGCACTCATGATTTTTATTATAAGGAACTCAGCAGGAATGTGTGGTGCAGAATCTCCCCCCCCCTTTTTTATTAATTGATCCCTAAGACATTGATCTAAGAGGTTCGGATACTCTGTTGATCATGTGAAGTAAATCAGTGTGGTGACTTCTCCTGACTACAAAGTTTATAACTTCCTGATTAGGAAAGTTGGGCTTTAGAAAGTTCTAACAAGTCCCCCTCAGTCACAGTCATAGGCGAGGGGAGTAAGGGGAAAATGGGAGGAAGGGAAGAATGGGAGGATACAAGGGATGGGATAACCATTGAGATGTAACAAGAATAAATTAATTTTAAAAAACATAAAAAAAAGAAAGTTCTAGCATATTACCCAATGTGGCCTAACTCCTTGGTGTAAAGGGGTGCCTTTCCCCGCCATCCTGTACCTCCAGTGGCCCACATCACTCTTAGGAGCCCCTTCTCTGAGCACTGAGTCACAGGGTGCCATGCTGGGGACCCTCACATGAGACCCCACTTGCCTTTTATCTTCTCCTCCTGGAAGGACATGGCAGACTGAGACACTATGAGGGAAGGGTGACAAGTTGACTCAACTTCAAATCATTTTCGCTTCATGGATTTTTGTTTTACCTTAAGTAGGCTGTATTCCTATCAATGGTAATGAACTATATGTACAGTAAATCCCTAAAATGCTTTGCTTTTGAAGAAGAGTAAAATTGTTTTGTGTAACCAATTGATTTCTTTCAGTTTTTTTAATGATTTGTTTATTTTTACTGTATGCGCATTGGTGTTTTGCCCACATGTATGTCTGTGTGAGGGTGTCAGATCTTGGAGTTACAGACAGTTGTGAGCTGCCATGTGGGTTCTGGGAATTGAACCCAGGTCCTCTGGAAGAGCAGCCAGTGCTCTTACCTGCTGAGCCATATCTGCAGCCCCTTCAGCTCTTTTTAAATATGTCTATTTCCATATTTTTCACAGCCTTCCATTTTATCCCCATCATTTGATGAAAAGCCTATAGAACGATCTCTTAGTAGCTTACTTAAAACAGGCAGTTTTTCAGAGAGCAGAAATCAAAACTTGATGAATAGGGGTAAGAAGCTAACATCAACATCAGAAAGCTATTTGAGATGATAACAGAATGTTAAAACTGAATCCCACTGGGGTTTGCCAGAATTGTTCCTGATTTTCAGTGTGCACCCATACACACATGAGTATCCATGCACTTGAGTGTGCACATTCACACATACACACATGCACATGCGCACGCACACACATCTCTGGGC